>NC_077229.1:503964778-504279362 GCF_027887165.1 Monodelphis domestica | reverse complement strand
AAATGGCAATTGTTTCTTGCTTCAAGGATTTTATATTCTCTTGAGAGGAAGGTGGGATATAACATTTGCATAGGCCAAGTAAAATCAGCAGCTAGGTGGTGCTGTGGATAGAGTGCCAGGCCTGAAATCAGAAAGACCTAAATTCAAATCCAGTCTCAGGCACATCCTCACTCTATGACCTTCCATAAGTCACGTATTTCTGTTTGCCTCAGCTTCCTCATCTGTAAAATGAGCTGGAGAAGGAAATAGCAAACAAACCACAACTAACTGAACAACACCAAAGTGCTATATGACGTGACCCTAAAATCTAAGTGTAATTTTGAGCTATTATAGATATAAATGGAACTTAGATTTTTGAGACACCCTGAATATGTAAAGTATAGTGGTTAGATTAGATTTGAAGTTATAGGACCTGGGATCAATCTCTATGATTTCCTATCTATGCGATCTTGAGTCTCAATTTCTCTAGCTATAAAATAAGGGAAATGAGGGGGCAGCTGGGTAGCTCAGTGGATTGAGAGTCAGTTCTAGAGATGGGAGGTCCTAGGTTCAGACACTTCATAGCTGTGTGACCCTGGGCAAGTCACTTGACCCCCATTGCCTAGCCCTTACCATTCTTCTGCCTTGGAGTCAATACACAGTAATGACTCTAAGACAGAAGGTAAGGGTTAAAAAAAAAAGGGAAATGAAGTAGATGATCTCTACAATCCCTTGCAGTTTTAAATAATTTATATATATATATTTACATATTTATTTTGTATTTTATATTTATATAGAGAAATGTATATATAATAATTTAAATAATTAAATAATACCAAAAAATTGATTTCTGGAAGAAGGTAGCATTAATAATCAGAAAAAAACCTTATGTAATGAGCAAATGTCATTTTATTAGCAAATGTAAAGCAAATTTTATGTAAGCATGAAGGTTTAGTATTCTTGATTATTCTTAAGAGATTAACATCCTTTTATTTATGCTACATATCTGCCTTTGATTCCTATTCTACATATTTTCTCTCCCACTCTATGTTGATCAATGAGTTCTCTATGTAGGAAGGACTTGAGGGGATTACTAAAAAAAGTAACTGCTACTTAGAGATCTTTAACTAAGGACCTCAGTTATGCTGACCAGAAACCCAGTCAGATCCAAAGACTGATGCAAAGAGGTTTTTCACAATTGCACATCTCAAGAAACTCTTATGTCTTATCTGAAATTTGACCTTATTCTGATCAATCAGTTATTATTTCCATGTCCCTTTGATTATTCACAAATAGCTGAGCTCTTTTCTGATTTCAGGGAATTGTGCCTGTTCCAACTTAGAAAGTCCGGAATCTTTCCCCCAATTAGAAATAAGATCACCGAATTGTGTATCCTGGTTAATTTTTCTTTAATTAATTGGTCTTAATGGATGAATTTCTTTTAATGTATAAAAACGTGTCTTTCTCTGTATTTGTAGTTCAGCCCTAAGCTGAGGAAGATCCTGATTTGCTAGGCAATTGGCATGCATTGCTTAATAAATCAAAATGCTGAGAAACTTGAATCTTTGTTTCCTCAGTCCTTTTATCCCTCCTCTATGTATTTACAACAATCTCTTTAGATGACTCTTTCTATTCTTTCTCAGTTGAATCATTTGTGTTTATATCTCAAGAAGATTTCTTTTGAAATCTCTCTATCCCTTTTGCTATTAAATTTTCCATGAAATTTCAGGTCATTTCATTCTCCTTGTCCTTTCTTTTGACTTTAGTTTGCCCAAATATTGAATGTGTAAGAGACTAGGTTTTCCTTTCTATTATTAATTCTAACACAGAGTTGTCATTTCCTAATCCTTTCATTTTAATTTAGTAACCAGATGTTTCTTATTGGTCAGAATAAGGTCCAAAATACTATTTCTTCCAGACATTTCCTCCACCTTTTTGATATAAGCCAATAAATTTATTAACTGTTCTGCTTTTGATAGAACAGAACTCTAATGGATACTTGAAAATAATATTTAATATGTTAACTGATAATATATTAGTTGCACATTAACATAATATAGAATTTATATTTTTAAAATAATCACGTATATATGTATGGTGCATAGCTTTCTATACGAAGCACAGGGCAAGGTATTTAATATCGTTAGCATTTATATAGTACTTTGCATATGTTATGTCATTTGAACCTCATAACAACCCTAGGTAGGTACCATTAATTATCTCCATTTTACAGTAGAGGAAAATAAGGTTGAGAGCTACTTGCCCAGGGGCATACAATTAAGTTATTGTCTAAGGCAGAATTTGAACTGTGGATCCCAAGTGCAATGATCAGTTCAAAGCATCACTTCTCCCGGCTTCAGTTTCTTCATTTGCAAAATGAGGAGGTTGAATTCAGTGACTTCTAAGGTCCCTTCTATCTCTAAGTCTCTGATTTTATTTGTATGTATACACACACACATATACTCACATAGTTCATATCTGTCCTTTTAACAAATCCATTTTTGTAGATGGAAAGAATGCCATAAAAACAATATTTCATTTGCAAAGAAATGAAATGAAGACTTTTCTTTGGAAGGTTTTTGGCAATGATACTGAAATGCCTTCAGGAAATTCCTTAAACTGTTTGTGTGACTTTGTGACCCCATTTGGGGTTTTCTTGGCAAAGATACTAGAGTGGTTTACCATTTCCTTCTCCAGCTTATTTGAAAAAGGAGGAAACTGAGGCAAACAGGGTTTAAGTGCCTTATACAGGGTCACATAGCTAGGAAGTATCTGAGGCCAGATTTGAACTCAGCAAGATGAATCTTCCTGATTTCATGCCCTGCATTCTATCAACCATACCACCGAGTCACCAAGGAACAGGGTAGTAGGACAACGTTCTTAGGTCTCCGTGGCTGGAATGATCCTCACTCTTTAAACAATCTCTGTGATTAAGAGGGAGAAATACAATCTTTGGAGTTTTATCAGTGTCAATTTACTTAGCAGCCATCCAACATACTTGATAAAGGGAAGATTAAGACTTCTATTTCAAGCAGAACGAGTCATTGTGAGGGAAACCTTGGAATGTTTCAGTTCCAATGTATATTTTACAAAATGCTCTTTAACCCAAATGTTCAAGTAAAAGAGAAATACAAACACAATATTTCCTCCTTTTCTTTTTCTGACTTCCATTTTACACCCCTTCTTTCTTCATTCCTTATTCTCATGCCAGAGCATGGATGGCCGCAGATCTTGAATTCAGGGCAAAGAATCGGGGCCAAAGAAATTGAAATGAGCTTCAAAGGATGAGGAACAGGGGTTAGAACAAAGTAGTGAGTCAGAGCAAGACAGCAAAGCTGGTGTCAGGGCAAATGCATTTAGGTAAGATCAGAGAAAAAAGGAGGAAAGAAGTCAGGGAGTCAGTAGAGGGAAGAGCAAGGCAGAAGATCCAAAATCTGGACATAGCAATCAAAGAGACATTAGAAGAGCTGAAGGAGTTTTGGGCTATGGGATGCTCTGGATTAAATCCAGCTGTCCTAGGTTGCTAAGAAATTAAAGGTTTCATTGTGGCCAGCAGAGAGCAGCAGTGGGCTGGATGCACTACTAGGGAATGTGCTAGTCAGAGCTGAGATGCTCAGGTCACCTGAACAGTACATGAATACAAGTGATGTATTGAGGGACTTATAAAAAGTGGGAGTGTGGACACTGAAAAACTGGGTATGTATCATGGATGAGAACGTAGCTGAGACATAGGTTAGGACTCAAAGAACACGGTAGGGTCATCAAGGGTCACTGGGTGATCTTTAGTATTTTAAATAAGTTTTATGGATAGATTCTGTTTTTGAAGCAATTTCATTCCCAAAAATATGCCTCCTCCTGCCAACCAGAGAGTCAAATCTTATAATAAAATGATAAAGAAATGGGAGGGGAAATCAGTTTAGACATGTGGAGTTTGACAGAATACTCAATATTTCATACCCAGTCTCCCATCTCTACAATGTAGATGGAAGGGAATTAGTTTCTCATCTCCAATTTGGGGCCAATATTGGTCAATATAATTATACAACATTTGGTTTCTGTTGTTTTCTCCTTTTTGTTTTCCCCATTTCCATTGTTGTAGTCCTGTATATTGTTTTCTTGGTTCTGCTTATTTCACTTTTCGTCAATTCATATCAGTCTTGTCATACTTCTGCTTTTCTATATTCTTCATAATCATTGTTTCTTATGGTATAATAATATCCCATTCCACTTATGTGACCAATTTGCTTAGGCATTCGCCAGTTGATGGAAATCTACTTTATTTCTAGGTCTTTACTTTTACAATAAGGGCTGCTATAAATATTTTGGTGTATATTCTGTGTCAAGTGCATTGATGTTTTAGTCATTTTCTTATCATAATTCCAAGTTTTTTTCTAGAATGCTTAAACCATGCTAAAGATTCACGTGCCAATCTTTCTGCCACCCTTCCAACATTGCCATTTTTTCTTTTTGTCATCTCTGCCAATTTGTGTTAATCTTATAAATTAATTTTTAGGTCCTAAAAGAGTCAACCACCCATTGGACCTAGGATGTCATAGGTGGGATAGCAAGGCAAGTAGGCATTCCAGTTCTGGACTATGGCCAGCAAGTAACTCGAGTAAAAGGATGGCCCTAATGTCTAAGGCAACATTTTATCTTAGCTTGAGAATTTTTATATACTTCTTCTTTGGACGATAAAGGTGCCCAGATGTGATTGACTTAAACCTTTCAGGTGGATGTAAGTTAAAACAACTAATTAATGCAGGAATGAGGAGGTGGAGACTAGGGTGACAGTCAGCAGGAACCCTGTCATTTATTGCTTCCTTTTGTTTTTCCTTTTCCGTCTTGTCCCTTCTTCCCTCTTCCTCTCTTTTTAAAGTCTAAAACCATTACACTAGCACTAGCTTGCCACTGACACACAGTTAGAAAGGATACATGCTATATCAAGTTGCACAAAGGCAAGGGGACATAGCAATGGGATATCTGTCTTAGCCTGATGGTTGTCACTTGCCACCTGATTTATTGGTATCTCTGAATGTGGCTTGGACTGCTTCTATTGATGAAATCCTTACAGAAAACTTTCTAAGGCTCAATTGTCTCATGGAACCAGTCATCATTTCTATGCAGCCCAGATGGATGAGCAGTCAGATAGAATAGGAAAAATCTACCACAGATTAGAGTTGATATATTTCATTAATCCAAATTATTTATTGATCCTGATTTTAGGAATAGCTACTGTCTTTTGCCTCTCTTCAACCATAGATCATAAAATGTTAGAGCTGAAAGGACCTTAGAGAGCATTGAGTCCAGCACCTTTATTTTACAAACTCAGCAGTAGAGTTAATAAATCACATTCTTTCCACCACAGTGGAGTCTTCATTAATTTCTCATTTTTAAAGTACACTGATACACTGTTGATGGAGCTGTCAAATAGTCTATTTTAGACTTCAATTTGAAATTAAGCAAGAAGAGTAACTAAACTATTCATGTCTTTTTTCCAGTGATCCCACTTGGGGGATATAACCCAAGGAAGTCAAAGAAAGAGGCAAAAGTCCAATATATACCAAAATTTATAGCATCCGTTTATGGCAACAAAGAACTAGAAATAAAGTGGGAGTCTATCATTTGAAGAATGGCTGAAAAACTGTAGTGCACAAAAAGAATGGGATCTTACTATATTAGTGTACACTGATAAATGAAGACTGGGAGGAATTCAGAGTAACAGGGAAGTTTTGTATGAATTGATTGAGAAAGACATAGCAGAACCAAGAGAAAAATAGAGAGAGACTGGGGACAACGAGGTGTCTCATTAGATAGACAGCCTGGTCTAGAGATGGGAAGTCTTTAGTTCGAATCTGGCATCAGACATTCCCTAGCTGTATGACCCTAGGCAAGCCACTTAACCCCCAATACCTATCACCTACTCCTCTTCTGCCTTAGAACCAATACATAGTATTGAGAAGGTAAGCATGTGTGTACATATATACATATATATATATATATATATATATATATATATATATATATATATATATATGGAGAGACAGACAGACAGAGAGAGAGAGACAGAGAGAGAAATTGAACTCCACAGAAATTAAAAACCAATAAAGTTTCCAAAGAAAAGATAATATAACTTATCTCCTTGCTCATATCAGAGAAATAGAAGACAACTACAACAGAACATTTTCTATGTTGTCTAATACAAGAATGGTACCTTCCTCTCTTCTTTCTAGATTCTGGTATGGCTCACTCACTCCAAACTGTACTTGCATGTGGAAAGATTGAGAAGGGTTCTTAAACGGAAGTGTCATACTGATACTATCTCAGGGTTCTAGGAGTAACTTCTAGTACACTTCTATTATACTATACAGTATAGTTTCTGAGACCCCATTGGTGTCAACCAACCCAGATGAACTCCATTAATTCTCATTTAGAAACTTTTACTAAATATAAGCCAACCCAAGAATAATAGCAGCCTTACATTGCACCTGTAACCTGGGAACACACTCTCGCCAGTGTACATAGCATGACATTTATTGTGGGAAAGTGATCACAAACTTACAGAATTTTGTAAAAAGGGACATGCAAAAGGAACAAACCTATAACTCAGAACTTTGGACTGTGGATCCTGTCCTCTGTCTCCCCCGAATAGTCTGAACAATATTTTATTTTATTTTGTTTTTTGAACAATAATTTATTGATGGATAGTATTGCTTGCCCATTGGCTATTGTGTTTGAATTTCTCTTCTTATGGTCTGCTGAAGCAGGCTTATACTTTTTCAGTAAGAGCAGAAACCCTAAACAAAGGATCTTCAGGTCTTCTCCATGTTGGCTCCCTCAGCTTGGCTCAGAAGATTCCATTTCACTGGCAATAGGTAGCAGTGAAGGGGAAAATATTGGCAAAACTTTGTTCTTTTATCTAGTTAGTTCTTCTAAGTAGCAGGCGCAAAGCCTTCTTCTCTTCCCCAGGCAATGGACTCTTCCAAGCAGTAGATGAGAGCACAAGCTTGAAGTCATTTTCAAGACTTGACAAAAGACCTCTAACCCCCTGCCTTCTAAGTTCCATGACTGGTGCCTTCAGCCCTCTTTGGCTATGTAAAACCATTCAACAAGAGCATTCTTCCCCCAAATTCTTGGTAAATGGAAATTCTGGTCTACTGATTCTTTCTGTGTTCTAGCAGTGAATCTTTGTGTCTGGATGTCAAGCCTTGCTCCAAAATACTTTTCACAAATCAAATGAAAGTCACGAGAGTCCACATGTCCACAGTTTACCATGGAGGAAATATCATTTGCATAACACTTAACTCAGCACACTGTCAGTTCACTTTGTGACATTTTTAATAATTTATTTTTAAAATAAGAGATAAGAGTCACTGCCAGTTAAGATTTGGATTGGCCATTTCTTCCAGGATTTTAATTGCTTTAGCAAAATCAGAAATACAGTTCACTTATCAGTGCTTCTCAGCTACCTTCAGGAGTAATTTTTAGAGGTGGTTATCTGCCTTGGAGTGTTTAACCACCCAGAAGAAAGCTAAATATTCCAAGTTCAATTAGGTTAATCTTTTGAACAAACAAAACAGAGTCTATAGGCATTGGGCAATCTATTTGTTGGACAAGGACATTCATTAACATCATAATGAAAATGAATTTTGATTTACTGGCTCAAGAAATTTTGGCAGGTAGGAGACAGCACTCTAATAATTCAGCTAAAGCAGATGCAGGTCCTAATGGTGAAAATTTGTCATTTATGCCTCAGTGCTGAAAAATGAAGCTGATTTTGATTAGGGGCTTGATGGCATGATCTGGGGAATTATCCTCTTCTTGATATCCAAGTCTATATAATGTTCAGTTCCCCTGCTCAAAAGTCTTGGGTGATTCTATAACATCACTGGGATATAATACAACCTCCTTTGTATTTTAGGCATTTAAAGCCCTTTACAGTCTGGCTGAAACCTATCTTTTGAGACTTATTTTTAAAAATCTCCCCTCCCACGTAGTCACCATTTCAAACAGACCTCCTTGCTCTTTTCTATACACACATTCCATTTCCTGATTTTTCACGGACTGTTTTCCAAGTCTGGAATTCTCTTCTGCCTCACTGTAGAATTCCTAGCTCAGTTACTGTCTCCTATATAGAACCTTTCCTGAGTCCTCTTAAGTTTTAGGCCTTTCTCTTGCCAATTTCTTTGATCTGTCTAATAATTAGGCCAGTGTCTATCTGGCATTTATTATTTTTCAGGAACTGTGGCAAACTCTTTATAAGTATCATCTCATTTGATCCTCATAGTACCATTGGGAGGTAGATGCTATTATTATTCCCATTTTATATATGAAAAAAACTAAAGCAGACAGAGGTTAAGTGATTTGTCCATGGCCACATAGCTAGGTCATGTCTGAGGCTAGATTTGAACTCAGGTCTTCATACTTCCAGGCCTGCTGCTCTTTCTCCTCACCACCTAGCTGCCTCTACTTGTATATGTTTCCTATTTACTTATTTTTATATATGTTTATTGTGTTTTTTTTCAGAAGGAGCAACACACTTTGAGGGCAGAATCTGTTTCCTTTTTGTCTTTGAATCCCCTGCATATAGCATAGTGCCAGCCTTAATCAATGCTTGCAGAATTTAATTAAATGGAATTTAGAAGAAAACAATAATATCCATCTTTTGGTTGGACCCAAAACTCAAGCCCAAATTTTAATAAGAAATTCTGAGTCTGTTTCAGCTAGATCTCATCTGAAGGGCCGTGGGGTTTATTGTTGTCATGAGTGAGTGCATTGAATCAGTATGGGACTGGACTCCTCACTGACAACAGTATTTTGGGCAAATTCACTCTTAATTTAAGTAAAGTAATGAGAACAGCTTCTTTGTCTAATGCAGTTTAGCTTGGATTTTCATTTTTGAAGAGGACCAATGGCATCATAGGGTGTTGACTTGTGCATGAATTGAATTTAAGCAAGACAGAGTTACAAAAAGTCATCAGGCTCTTTCTCTCTTCCAGAGTCACTAACGTCAATGGCAAGACAAAAATTGGGATGACTTGTAAAAATTAAAATTAATGTACAATACTTTCAAATATTATATTTTAATAAGATTTATTTGTTTATTAACAATTATTCATTTATTTATTTATTAATAATCATTAGAAGTAACAAAATAAAAGGGTAACAAATAAAACCACATGCCCATGACTAATCTACCTGTTAAAAAACCCCATGCTCCACCAGTCGCCAACAGGAAGCAAAGAGAGTGAGACCAGGAACCCCACCAAATTTATCTTCTTGTTTATGTCAGCACCTAATGACAGGAAGTCAGTGGGCTCCTGGGAAATGTAGTTCAAAGGCACACTATTTCCAGTTACACAGACTGATGATGGCCCTGGAATACAGGGCATCTCTGATGCTTGACCAAGCTCTAAGTGATCCATAGGATCTTGAGCTGCTTTCATGGCTGCTGGAACTAATTGTTCTCATGCTCTCATTCCTCCGGGGGAGGAATGCTTGGGGTAGACTCCTTACTAACTCACTGATGGCTTTATGGCTAATTGGTTACTCTCAACTTGGTTTAATCGTTCTGTGGGGACAGTTTGATGAAGTGTGACTGATGTGGATGCCATGGCTTCTTGGAATAACAGGTTAGAATGGAGGGCCAGGTGGACACCAAAGGTGAATGAACAGTTCTATAAAGGGGTCAGCAAGCCCTCAGAGCAGAGGTGCCAATCCTCCTTGAACACCCATTTACTTCATGTCTATATAAAAGGGAGCTACATGATCAGTAGGAACCATTGCAGACACTTCAAGGCACTAATACAGAGACAGTCACCAAAAGGAGGGCTTTAAGGAGCAAGATCTTGGTCAGCAAAGAAGCAGCTTCCTCTCTAAAAAGACCATTTCTCTTGTTTCCATGTCTGCCTGGAGTGAGTGCCTCTGTTCCCTTCTGGATAGAGTATCTCCTGCTGATTGAGAAGATCCCTTTTATAGCTACAGAGTCAATGTTCCCTTCTGTAACCCATGTGAGGAAAGATGAGGGAGAGGAATCTCCTTACTTCCTTCGTTCCTCCGTCCCTCCCTCCCCCCTTCCTTCCTTCCTTCCTTCCTTCCTTCCTTCCTTCCTTCCTTCCTTCCTTCCTTCCTTCCTTCCTTCCTTCCTTCCTTCCTTCCTTCCTTCCTTCCTTCCTTCCTTCCTTCCTTCCTTCCTTCTTTCCTTCATTTCCTTCCTTCCTTCCTTCCTTCCTTCCTTCCTTCCTTCCTTCCTTCCTTCCTTCCTTCCTTCCTTCCTTCCTTCCTTCCTTCCTTCCTTCCTTCCTTCCTTCCTTCCTTCCTTCCTTCCTTCCTCTTCCTTCCTTCCTTCCTTCTCTGATGAACAAAAATCTGAACTTTCCTCCCATTTCCATTTTGAACTCTTTGGGCAATGCTGGTTTGATGGGAAGAGAAGTACCAGTTTTGTTTCCTTCAAGGATTATTATAGGTCTTTAGGGTTGTTTCATTAAATTGGTGGTTGTTACAAGTTCCTGAAGTATAGGTAGGACTCATCAGAATATCTGGGGGTCATTTGGCTAGCAAACTCAAACTCATTTCCTTCTGAAAGAAGTCTAAACCACTGGGTAGTACTATGGGTATAGCTTCCTTGAAAAAAGGTAAGGCTTACTGGAGAGAGAGAAATACATGAATAAATAAAAGGCCAGTGTAAGACATTTATGTTTTCAATAAAATCTGTCTGTGGAATGAAAAAAAAGACTATCACACATGATATGCATTGTTACTTTGAATATTTGCATGATCATAATGTAGGAAAAGATGAGGCAGCTAGATGGCCCAGTTGACAGTGTCTCTAGTCAGCAAATCTTGAGTTCAAATATGACCTCAGACCTGTGGGACCCAGGACAAATAACTTAAACAGGGGTTTATTTGTTTCCTCATTTATAAAATAAGTTGAAAAAGGAAATGGCAAACAACAGTATCTTTACCAAGAAAAAAACTCTCTAAAAAGGAGTAAAAAAATTGGACATTACAGAAAATGACTAAACAGCAACAATGTAGGAAAAAATAACAACTATATTTTGATGTTTCCCAGAAGAGAGAAACTAGGTGAGGGTGCAAAACCAATCAAAGAGATGTGTTTTGCAAGGAAGACCCCCTAATATCAAAGCAATTGTTTGTAAGCCCATAGTTTTTTGTGATGCCTCATAGGTTGTACAAAAGTACCAAATGTTGTTTTAACCTTGATTTCTTTGCTATTGATGTTTTCTTCAATTACATAATTGAAGTCATTTTGTATTTTTTTCAGTTCTAGTTTCTTTACTCTATCATTTCATACTGTCTTCCCCTATTCCTTTGATCTTCTCACATTTGTAATTCCTAATATCATAATAATATTCCTTTGGATTAATATAGCATTATTTATTCTGTCATTCCATAATCATTGGGTATAAAATTTGTATCCAGTGTTTTGCTATTATAAATAATGCTGCCATAAATATTTTTATACAAATAGATCCTTTTTCCTTTTCATAATCTCTCCTAATCACAAACTTAATAATAAGATTGTCAAATCAAGGTATATGAACAATTTTTGTAACTTTTATTTCATATAGCTTTCTAAAAAGATCAGAATAATTCATAGCTTACCAGCAGTGAATTGTAATGCCTACATTTCCATAACCTTGTCAGCATGAACAATTTTCACATTTCAGATTTTGCCAATTTACTGGGCATAAGGAGATACTTCAGAATATTTAAAAATTGAATTTCTCTTATGAGCAACTTTGAACTTTCCCCCGAGGTGGCTGTTGATAATGTTTCTTCACTTGAAACTGATTATTCATATTCCCTGGCCATATATTCATTGGGGAACTTCTATTAATCTTACATATTTTTGTCAAAATCCCCTATAGATTTTGGATGTCAGGCAACAATCAAATGCTTAATGTGAAGCTTTCCTCCTTTGATCTGCATCTTTTCTTCTTCTAGCTACATTGCTTTTCTTTGTATAAAAGCCTTTTATTTTATATGATCAATATAATTTATTTTGTCTCTCATAATTGTCTCATTAAGGTTAGTTCAGACTTTATTCCCTTAAGAAATTGTGAAAAATGTAGTTGTTTTTCTCTACTTTTCCAAAATTATTTTTATATCTATGTGAGATGAGATTCTGCTCTAATTCTTTATCATTTTTCATTATCAAATTGCTATCTGGTTTTCTTAGCACTTTTTGTTGAAAAATTATTCCTTAGGTGGATCCAAGCTAGTGACATAAAGGCATGGAAAGCTCAAAGCTTTCTGAGAATCCAATTCAACCAACCTTAAAATAGTATTTCTTTTTTTTTAAACCCTTACCTTCCATCTTGGAGTCAATACTGTGTATTGGCTCCAAGGCAGAAGAGTGGTAAGGGCTAGGCAATGGGGGTCAAGTGACTTGCCCAGGGTCACACAGCTGGGAAGTGGCTGAGACCAGATTTGAACCTAGGACCTCCCGTCTCTAGGACTGGTTCTCAATCCACTGAGCTACCCAGCTGCCCCCTAAAATAGTCTTTCTAAACAAATACTGGAGGGGCAGAATGAACACAGGGAGTGAGTGAAGCAATTATCTTGCAGAAAACAAATTGGAGCTTGGGCAGATAGTGTCTGGTTCACTGGGGTGAGAGGGGAGCACAACCCATAGCAAGAATGTGCAGCATCCTTAGCAAGGCTGGCCCAAAGAATACTGATGCAAGCCAACAGCAAGGCCCACCTCTACTGCTCCAGCTTTTGAACCTGAGTATAAGGCAACTTTGAGAACCTGAGAGCTTGTCTCAGCAAGCAGCCAAGGATTCTCATACCCATCTTTTGAAGTTCTAAGCCCTATCATAAGCCTGCAGTGAGGCTCCAAGTCCTAGCAAGGCAGTCCCTAGTGCTCCTGGCTGGTTTAAGCCAGGCCTGGAGCCCCTGCCCTATCCTGTAGTGAGACCTTAAGACCTAGCACAAGGCAATCTGTGCTGCACCTGGCTGGTGTAAGTCCCATGTGAGGTCTGAAGCCCTTGTCCAAATATAAGACTCAAGAGAAAAATAAAAAAGTAAGCAAGAAAGAGAAAATTTAAGAGATTTAATAAGGTCAAATTGTTTTTATTCCTACATAGAAACATGATATTTATTACTTTGAAATTTTTTTGTCATTATTGGAGCAGTTAGGAGGGTACAAAAGCAGAGGGTTGTGGTAGAGACTGGAGAGAGAGAAAGAGAGAGAGAGAGAGAGAGAGAGAGAGAGAGAGAGAGAGAGAGAGAGAGAGAGAGAGAGAGAGAGAGAGAGAAGAGAGAGAGAAACTTGTAAAGCAAGATGCAAAAAAATGGAGACCTATCTGTCAATCAAAAGAAGGAGTTTCCAAAACAGAATGTTCCCAGGAGTGGCAGTTGGGGGTTTCTGGACACACTGAGGAGAAGAAGCAGGATCAAAGAGACTTTTGACTTGGTCTTTTGCTCTGGGCAGTTGAAGCTGATCAAGGGAGAAACTTTGGGACTTGGGTTTCTCTGAGAGTTGAGCTGGCTAGGAGGAGGATCTGATTTTCTCTCTAAAAGTGGAAGCTGGCTGAAAGACCCTTGGGGGGATTGGCTTGGCTTTTGGGGCTTTGCTCTCTTTGAGATTTTACTGACCATGAGTTGGAGGGAAGCCAGGCTGAAGAAGAGACTTTTCTTGGTGAAGAAGAAAGAAGATTCAAACAGTAGTCCTCTATCTCTCTAATTGTCTTAGAGTCACATTTTGTGACTGGACTACTTCCTCAAACCCTCCTAAAATTCCCCTTGTAGTTAGGGACATCCTCATCCCTCTTACCTCAGTTTCCCATCCTGTTATCACAATAAACCCCTTACCTGAAAAAGAAAATTAGAGTATTTTACAGTCCACTCAAAAAGGGGTATGGCGAGGGGGAGGAAGCCAAAGGCTTCCAGAAGAGGGGGGTTAAGGGAGAGAGTGAGGGAGGAAAGAGGTTAGGAAATAGATTTGTCCATTAGCCATCAGTAGGGATCAGTAGGCAAACCCCAGAGTAAACCCCAGAGCAGTCCCCAGTGTACCAGTATCCCTGTGTGGCAGCATCCCTCATTCCTACCTCCATTACAAATAAGCAGCCTCAGGTTCCTGTAACAGTTCTCTCTAGTCAAAGCCAGAGGACAGCAGTCATTGTAAAAAGAAACAGGTTCCCCTCAGTTTACCTTATCTATTTCAACAAGTGTAGTTTTCCTCTGTTGGGGGAAACTGCCCACAGCTCCCCCAAGAGAGGAAAGATAGAAAGTTATTTCCTTGGGGAAAGGAACTGAGCCGTGGGGGATGGGAAGAGAGAGACCAGACACTGAAGGTATAGAAATCGAGCTACACAGACCTAAGCTCCTTCTTCCTACTACAACAGGAGATGAGACAATGAGAAGACCTTAAAACAACATCATGGGAATCAGGAATGAGTTGAGAGATCAGAGTAGGGAAAACCACAGTCCTTAAAGCCTTGCTTTAAACATGGACTGTTATAGCTTAATGATAGGGGTTAGAGAAGCAAAGGTGATTCACAGAAAGAAAGGAAACTGCATAAGAAAGACTGAACATGGCCAGAGGCTGAGCTCCAGGAGAGGGAGAGAGATAAGAGGAAGAAGGTAGAAGTGAGGAAGGAAGCTAAGTGGGCAAGTGAAGTGGGCTGGTGGCTGTGTGCTCATCTTTTATTGACATTCATATGCAAAGGCACATAATGCATATTAATTGGAGACATAGTGGATTGTCATTGGTTCAAATGTAAATTATGACAAGATAGAGGCATATCCTTTTTCAGCCTGGTGAGAACAAAGAAACCTGATTTCATGCCTAAACCTGTTGGGATCAAAGTGAGACTGAGTATGCGCTCTTCTAAGACAATCTTTACATTTTAATTATTTCCCTTGTCCACACATAGTTGTGGGCGGCTACATCCTCAGTTTATTATTCTATTTCAGGGTGTGGGAGTAAGTAAATTAGAATGGCATGACATGCAAAAACCCCCAAAACAGCCAAGACATGAAAAGGAAGATTGCACTGAGAGAAAAGAGAAGGGAGAGATAGAATGTGGTAAATTATCTCACATAAAGAGGCCCAAATAAACTATTACAGTGGAGGGGAGGATGAGAGTAGTGACCGGGAATGCTTCAACCTTACTCTCATGGTTCTGAGAGGGAATAACCATACTAATTTGGGTAAAGAATCCTATCATCCTATAAAGAATTTGTAGGGAATAAGATGGGGTGGGGTAATAGAAGGGAGGTGGAAGTTAGGGGAACTAATTAAAAGCAAAACAGTTAGAAGGAAGGATGGAGTGAAAGGAAAGGGAAAAAGTAAGGTCAAAAGGGGAAAATAAGATGGAGGGGAACGCACAGATGGCAATGTTAACTGTCAATGCGAAAAGGATGAATTCACCAATAAAGCAGAAGTGGTTAGCCAAGTGGTTTAAAAACCAGAATCTTATTACATGTTGTTTACAAGTAACACATTTGAGGCAGGGAAATACACACAGTAAAGATAAGGAACTGTAGAAGAATTTATTGTGCTTTAGTTGAACTAAAAAAAAAAGCAGGAGTAGCAATCATGATCTCAGACAAAGCTAAAGCAAAAGTAAATCTAATTAAAAGTGATATGGAAGGAAAGTACATCTTGCTAACAGGAAATATAAGTACCAAACTTGTACACACCAAATGGTATAGCCTCCAAATTTTAAAGGAGACATTAAATGAGCTAGAGGAAGAAATAGTAAAATTATAATAGTAGACCTCAATCTTCACCTCTCGGAACTAGATACATCTAACCAAAAATAAACAAAAGAAGTGAAGGAAGTGAATGAAATTTTAGAAAAGTTAGATTTAATGGATCTTTGGAGGGAATTGAATGAGATTAGAAAGGAATATACCTTCTTTTCAGCAGTGCATGACACCTACACAAAAAATGACTATTTTTAGGGCATAAAAACTTCACAGCCAAATGCAAAAAATATAAATAATAAATGCATCCTTTTTAGAACATAAGGCAGTAAATTTATATTCATGTTTGTAATAATTTGTCCATGGAAAGACAAATTAATTGGAAACTAAATAATTTAATGCTAAAAAAGTGGTGAGTCAAAGAAAAGAAAATAGAAAAATCAACAATTTCACTAAATAGAATGACAATGAGGAGACAACATTTATGGGATACAGTCAAAGCAATATTGTGGGGAAATTTTTTATGTTCAAATGCTTGCATAAATAAAATAAAGAAAAAGTAGATCAATGAACTAGGCATATAATTTTTAAAAAACCTAGAAAAAGAACAGATTACAAATCTTCATTTAAAGACTAAATTGGAAATCCTAAAATTCAACAGAAAAAATAAGTAAAACTAAAAGAAGACTTAAATTGATAAATAAGATTAGCAGTTGTTATATGAAAAAAAAACAAATGAAAGAAGATTGGTTAATTTGATTGAAAAAGGGAAGAAGAAAATCAAACGACCAGTATTAAAGGAAAATATAAATTTATCATCAATGAAGAGGAAATTAAAGCAATTATTAGGAGCTATTTTGCCCAATTATATGCCAATAAATCTGTCAATCCAAGTGAAATAGATGAATATTTACAAAAATATAAATTACTTAAAACAAAAGAGGAAATAGATAATTTAAATAATCCCATCTCAGAAAAGGAAATTGAACAAACAATTAATGGACTCCCTACGAAAAAATCCCCAGAGCCAGATGTATTCACAAGTGAGTTCTATCAAACATTTAAAGAACTATTCTTTATTTGGGAATTTATTTGGGGAAATAGACAAAGATGGAGCTCTTACAAATTCCTTTTATGACAAAATATAGTGCTAATACCTAAGCCAGAAAGAGAAAATAGGGAGAAAGGAAATTATAGGCCAATTTCCTTAATGAACATAGATGAAAATTTTAAATAAAATAATAACAAGGGGAGTATAACAATATATAAACAAGGATCATTCACTATTCCCAGGAATGCAGGACTAGATTAATATCAGGAAAACTATCAGCATAATTGACCATATCACTAACCAAACTAACAAAAATCACATGATTTTTCTCAATAGATGCAGAAAAAGCCTTTGACACAATGTAACATCCATTCTTATTAAAAAACATTGGAAAGCATAGTAATAAATGGGCCTTTCCTTAAAATAAGTAGTATTTTTCTAAAACCATCAGCAATTATTATCTTCAATTAGGATAAGTTAGAAACCTTCCCAGTACAATCAGTAGTGAAGCCAGAATGCCCATTAACAACACTATTATGTAATATTGAACTAGAAATGTTGGCTTTAGCAATCAGAGAAGAAAAAGAAATTGAAGGAATTAAAGTAGGCAATTAGGAAACTGGACTATCACTCTTTGAGAATGATATGATGACAATACTTAGATAATCCTAGAGAATAAACTAAAATTAGTTAAAATACTTAACAATAATTGACAATAACAAAATTGAATTGCAGAATAGAAAATGAACCCATATAAATCAATAGCTTTTCTCTATAGGCCCAACAAAGTTCCGAAGCAAGAGATAGAGAGAAATTCCACTAAAAATAAATCTACACAATATAAAATGCCAGGGTAGCTACTGTTCAAGACAAACCCAGGAATTATATGAACACAATTACAAAATACTTTTCACACAAATAAAATCAGATTTAAATAATTGGAATAAATAATTAAGTAGGCTGAGTTAATATAATAAAAATGACAATTCTATTTAAATTAATTTACTTATTCAGTACCATACCAATCAAACTACCAAAATTATTTATAGAAATAGAGAAAATAATAATCAGATTTATCTAGAAGAACAAAAGGTTAAGAACATAATGGCAATTAATGAAAAATAAAGGTGAAGGAAGATGTCCTGGCAGTACCAGATCTAAAACCACTATAAAGCAGGAATTATCAAAATAATTAGCTACTGGCTAAGAAATAGAATGGTGGATCAGTGAAATAGATTAGATACACAATATAGAGGAGTAAATGACCTTAGCAATCTAGTATTTGATAACCTCAGAGCCCAGCTTTTGGAATAATAACTTAATATTCGAGGAAAAACTGATGGGGAAACTGGAAAACGATGTGTCAGAAACTAGATAAAGAACAGTATCTCACACCTTATACCAAGATAAGGTCATAATGGCATGTGATTTAGACATAAATAATGATGCCATAAGTAAATTGGGGCAATGTAGAATAGTTTACCTGTCATATCTATGGAGAAGGGAAGATTTTATGACCAAACATGAAATAGAGAAAATTCTGAGAAATAGAGAAAATTTGATATTATCAAATTAAAAAGGTTTTGTACAAACAAAATCAGTGTAACCAAGATGAGAAGGGAGGCAACAAATTGGGGAAAGTTTTTATAGCAAATATTTTTGACAAAGGTTTCATTCCTCAAATACATAGAGAAAAGAATCAATTTATAAGGGATATCAGGCATTCCTCAATTGACAAATGGTCAAAGGATATGAACAAGCAGTTTTCAGAAGAGGGAAATCAGAACTATCCATAACCATATTGGGAAAAAGTCCCTAATCATTCTTAGAGAAATGCAAATTTAAACAATGCAAATTCAAACACCTCACAGCTATCAGATTGGCCCATATGGTGGTAAAGGAAAGTGATTAATGTTGGAGGGGAGGTGGAAAAATTGGGATACTAAAGCATTATTGGTGGAGTTGTGAATTGATCCAACCATTCTGTAGGGTAATTTGGAACTATGGCCCAAACTGTGCATATCCTTTGATCCTGTTATACTACTACTAGGTCTGTATACAAAAGATTAAAAAATGGGGAAAGGATCTACTTGTACAAAAATATTAATAGCAGTTCTTTTTGTGGTGGAAAAGAATCAGAAACTGAGGGAATGTACATCAATTGGGGAATGGCTGAACAAAGTGGTATATTGTATAAGAGAGAATCTGCATTTCATGCAAAGGATTTTATCTGTCAATCAAAAGTAACATTCCATTGGAATGTTCCCAGGAGAAGCAGTTGGAGCCAAGCCAGGCTGAACTGGGAGACTTGCTTTTGAGCCAGGATGAGAGGCTTCTGACTGGCCCTCTCTTAACTTCTGACCTAAGTTGAGAGACCCTTGTGACTTCTGGAGCTGGGGAGAAGATTTTGAACTAACTCTTGGCTTTGGAGTGGGGAGGGAAGAAGAAGGTTTGGTGTGGCTGAGGGTGGTGGCTGAACCTGAAGAGCTAATTGTGTCTCTGGACTTGAATTAATCAAGCTGAGATTATCCAACTGTCTCGTTAAAAGAAGAAAGAAGAAGATAATTGTCTCTGCTAGTGACTCCCTGACAGACTTGGTGTCACAGTTGTGACTGAACTGCCACTTTACCAATACTCTCCTAACTCTTTGTATAGATTAGGGAATACCCCATCCTTCTTACTTTGTTCTCCATCCTGTCCTATCTTCCCCAATAAACCTCCTTACTTGAGAGATAAAAAGTATCTTTTCTAAATTTCACAGTTCACCTTTGAGTTACTTAGAAGATGATCCATAGACACCCTCTGGTGGTATCTCTCTATCTCTCAGTATCTTTTTTATTACAACTAGAAGTATCTCTGGTAGTATCTCTTTATTACAACTGGCACCTCTAAGACTGACTGAACCCCACAATCCTTAGAAAGGCAGGGTAGAAAAAGAGTAAAGATGTTTAAACAAGTTATTTATGGAGTTGTGGTGATGGCTGTCATTGCTTTTTTCTGGGTCAACAACACACTGTACAGCAGAATGACCCACATGATCGTGAACTCTATTGACTACATAGGCAACATAACTATATCTATTTTGCAGTTGCCATTCCAAACAGACCCTATACTCTTGCAGGTCCTGGCTCAATTTTATGTGATTTTAATGGCGGTGTTTCAGACTCTGATCCAAGTAAAGAAGATCTTTAGATTTGTGATTCCCCTGAAGGCAGAAAAGATACTGGCTATTGATAACAACCTGGAAAGCATGATTAAGACTGTGTTTGAGGAATTGATTAAGGAAAAAGGGCTAGATCAGGTTATGGGCAAGGAAAATGGACAGGCAGACAGTGTATCTGAAAAAAAGACAGCTAAAGTCACTGATAAGAGAAATGAAGGTGACAAGGACACTGTGTCTGCTAGTGAAGTAGAGAAAAATCTGTCCATTAAAAGAGGTCACCAAGTTATCCAGTACTGCTAGTGTGCTACAGTCCAAAGTCCATAGACAATTCACCTCACAGGAACTTGAATACATAAAAAGACGTTTCCCCAAATACATAGAACAACCATTCAAATCTCAAAAGGAACTGAAACGTGCTTTTAGGGTTTTTGATCCTGATTTTGAGGATGTTGAGTTTCTCCTCTCAGAACTGTTCAGCCCCCATGAACAAAGACAATTCCTGGAGAAGACAAAATCTGATAGTTGCCTAACTAGCTGGCCTACTGTGGAGCAAAGGGTAGATATGTACTTTGCTAACCCTACTAGCATGTCCTACCTAAGGAAATGCAGGGAGGATTTGCTTCAGGCAATAAAACAGTGCTGCTCAAAACCAAATGCATGGGCTAGGTTTGATAAGATTGTACAGAACAAAGGGGAAGATCCTGCCACATACATTGACCTTTTATCAGAGATGGCAGAATGAATCTTAGGTCTAGAAACAAATAGTGAAGAATCTTCAAGCCATGTCCATAGGCAATTTTTGAGGGGTTGCACACCTAATTAAAAAAAATTTCTTCAAGCACTATTTCCCTAAGTATGACTCAGTTGGCCTGATGGAATTTCATGACACAGCAAATTACTTGTTTGATAATCAATCATTACAAAATAAACAAGTCAAAGACTTAAAAGACAAATTAGAAATGAAAGAGAAAAATCTGAAGGAAAAGGAGATAGAAGAAATCAAGAGACTAAACACGGCTATAAAATCTAGTTACATAAGACCTAGTTACAGACAAAAGTCAGTGCAGAGAGAGACTAGGGAATATTTCTTTTGCACAAGAAAGGTCATTTGATTAAAAATTGCTTTTTGAAGAAGAAACATAAAATTAATAACAAGAACACACAAAATTCACAAACTAGGTACAGAAAGTCCTCTTGCTGTTCTCATTGCATGTCAAAATCCTCAAAGCAAGCAAATGATTTTCATGAGATGCAAAAAGCCATAAACTCTGGAACCAAACCTAAGTATTCAGATATGGTTAGGAAAGAGTTATAAAGCCAGGCCTGTACGATATATAGTGTATATATATATATATATATATATATGTATATATATATATATATATATAATAAAGAATATAACATCTCAAATAGTAAATGAGATTAGAGAATTTGAAAAGAGCTGCATAATAACCACACAGGAAAAAAATTTAAATGAAATAAAATCTTTATTAGAGAACTTTTTCCAATGTAGAGTGGGCAATGGGATTGAATTGTGCAAAAGAGAAAGAAAGAAAAAGCCATAAGAACTCAAGCAGGAGTTTGTGACAGATACAGAGACACATAATTTCACTTCCCTAAAAGTTACTGTTGCTAAAGAAGAAAATACTTTCAAATCATTCACAGAGTTGCAGGGAATCCCACCAAACTCAGTCATTTTGTCAAATAGCTACATGGTGAAGGTATCCTTAGAAAATACATCTAATTTGAATCCAGAAGCTGTAACCTTCCATCCAGCATTAAGTGACTTAAAGAATACAAAATTAATTGAAAATGGAGCTGAAATTACTTTTGAAAGCAATAATCCTATTCAAAGTAGTGGAGGTGCCATGACTGTTAAATTTGAAAAGGGGGATAGAATGGGCATCTTAGTAACAACCAAAGATTCAATTGAAACCAACATTCTAAGTGGCAGAGGGGAATCTGGCCAAAGCAACAGCTATGATTTAGATTCATGTTCCAATGTAATAGAGAATACAACCTCAAATGATTCATAGGGAATGAATCAAATAAAAAGGAATTAGCTGAGCCACATATGTACCTGTCAGAGATTAGCAAAGAAATGAACACTGATTCAGTGGTTATAAACACCTTAGTTACAAAGCCTAAAGCACATGTATGTATTGTGGGACAAAATGAAGGCACACATGCTACTGATGATGCAGGGGATAATGCAGATGTAATAAATTTATTCCCAGAACAATATAACAACATAGAGGGAAGGATTCCTATTTCTACACAGTCAAAAGGGAGTCAAAATGACTCTGAGACTGGTGATAAAGTAGGATCTATGATTGTTAACAGCATTGAAAATCTGTAGGAAGAAACTAACCCCATACCATCAAATTTCCTACTCAAAATGAAAATGAAAATCTAAAGCTTAGTAGTGAAAAACAAACAGAAACTGGTATTCTTCTTTCTTCTTTTAACGAGACAGCCAGATAATCTCAGCTTGATTAATTCAAGTCCAGAGACACAATTATTAGCTCTTCAGGTTCAGCCACCACCCTCAGTCACACCAAACCTTTTTCCCTCCCCACTCCAAAGCCAAGAGTTAGTTCAAAAGCTTCTCCCCCAGCTCCAATAGTCACAAGGGTCTCTCAACTTAGGTCAGAAGTTAAGAGGGGTCCAGTCAGAAGCCTCTCATCCTGGCTCAAAAGCAAGTCTCCCAGTTCAGCCTGGCTTGGCTCCAACTGCTTCTCCTGGGAACATTCCAATGGAATATTACTTTTGATTGACAGATGAAGTCCTTTGCATGAAATGCAGATTCTCTCTTTTACAATATGATGGCAATGGGCCACTATTTTGCTATAAGAAATGATGAGTAGAATGATTTCAAAGAAAGCTAGAAAGACCTACATGAACTGACGTAGGGTGAACTAAGCAGAACCAGGAGAACATAGTATGGAGTAACAGCGATATTGTATGATGATCAACTGTGAAAGACTTAGCTACTCTCAGTAATACAGTGGTCCAGGACAATTCTGAAGGATTTATGACAAAGAATGCTATCTACTTCCAGAGAAAGAATTGTTGGAGTTGAAATGCAGATTAAAGCAAACTAAATTTTTAAAAAAAGAAAAAAATATTCCTTTAGTTTGTATTCTTGGGTTTAAAGAACACAAGACTGCTAAATGTAGTAATTCTGAATCTTTTAAATCTAATCTTTGCACTGAACTTTTAAAAATTTTTTATATCCTACCAGACAACTTTGATAATGGGTGTTTTCTGGTAGATTTTGAACTTTTTTCTCTCTCACTTTTAAAATTCCCTTGATATTTTTAGTCTTTTGTTCTTCTATATGAATTTTGTTATTTTTGTAATTAAAGTTTATAATATATCTCATCTATATTGTCTTAAATCTACATATTCATTTGGGTAGGATGGCTATTATTTATTACATTAGCATAACTTAGCCATGAATAATGAATATATTTGTCTAATTGTTTAGAACTTACTTTATTTCCATTAAAGTTTTGTATTTTTATTTATATAATTTTTTTCAATGTTTTGGTGGGTAGGTCCCCTCCGATATTTAACATATTTTCTTATTATTTAAAGGACATTTTCATTTTCTATTTGCCTTTTCCCATGTTTGCATTATATATAAAATTTTACCTATTTTGAATAACATTGCTTTGACAATGTTATATTTCAATTACATTAAAATTTTTATTTATTTGCCTCTTTATTACATTTAAATACTCCATTCACTCCCTCTCTATTCCTCTCCACTAGAATAGGCATCATTTAACAAAAAGAAATGTTCATATCAAACTATGTCCTAGTTATTTTTATTTAATAACTTTCTCTGGAGGTGGAAACATACAACTCATTATTCAAACAATATTTCTGCTGCTGTTTATCATGCCCTCTTGGTTCTTACTATTTCACTCTTCATAATTTTATGTAGGTCTATATTTTTCCAAAATCAACCTGTTCACTTCTAACAGAGCAGTAGTATTCCATCACAACCATATGCCAAGTCTTTTTTAGTCATTCGCCAATTGATGGGCATCCCCTCAATGTCCACTTCTTTGCCACCACAAAGAGAGCTATTATAAATATTTTATAACAAAGAGGTTCTTTTCTTTTCCCCTGATCACCTTAGGAAATGAACCTAATAGTAACATTACAGGATCAAAATGTATATACAGTTTTGTCACTCTTTGAGCATAATTCCAGATTTCTCTAGGGTTTCAAAATCAGAATATCTAAGTTTAAACTCTGCCTTTGTTGCTCTGAGTAAGTCACTCTCCCTCCACCCAGGCCTCAGATTCCTCATCTGTAAAATGAGGAAATTGGACTAGATGTTTCTCCTAAGATTCCTCTGAACTCTGAATCTATGATCCTATAAACCTCTGATCTCAATTATATCATCTGCTTCATCTTCTATATGAATAAGATTCTTTTTAGTCTTGCCACCTATAGCAACCCATTCCACTTTGGGATAATTAATTATTAAAGAGTATTCCCCCATATCTTGCTGAAATCTGTTTTGGAGTCCTTTTCATCAATGATTCCTAGTTAAGCATTTTGCAACTAAATAGAATGTCTAATTCTTTTTCCGTATAATAGCTCTTCAAATTCTTAAAAACATCTATCATGTCCCATGTAAGCTTTTAATATCCCCAGGTTCTTCAATTAATTCTTCTAAAGCATTCTCCCATTCTTTCTGCCTCTGCAGTTGTTTTCTCCTCATGTTCTAGACAGGCATTCTATAAAGAAAATATGTGAACTTGCTTCTTTTACAACCTTCTGATACTATTATGTTTATTTCCTAAGTAAATAAAGAGAAAAAGAAACCATATTTTCTAAAATATTTATAGCTACTCTCTTTGTGGTGACAAAGAACTGGAAATTGAAGGGATGCCCATGAATTGGGGAAATGACTAAATAAGTTGCGGCATAAAATTATGATGGAATACTACTGTGCTATAAGAAATGGAAATTGGGTTAATTCTGGAAAACACTTGGAAAGGCTTACAAAAAGATATGAAGAGTGAAATGAGCATCAGAAATGTTACTTGAAGGAATTGTGTATGTCCACATCCACAAAAAGAACTAATAGATAGAAATAAGCGAGACAGTTTATATATGCATATAGTATACACATATATATTTGTAAATTGATGTCTTGATTCCTTCTCTTAAGGGGGGAGGGGAAGGAGGGATGGAGTGGCCAGATAATATTAATGTAACAAATAAACAAATGCATAAATTTAAAAAAACAATTGCATTTTAGGGGCAGTTAGATAGCACAATGTATAGAATATCTGGAGTCAGAAGGACCTGGGTTCAAATGTGACCTTAGCCCCTCCGTACCTCTCTGACCATAGGCAAGTGATTTCTGAAATTCAGTTCTTTTTTTTTTAAACCCTTCCCTTCTTAGAATTGATATGCTAAGAGCAAGGTAACTGAATTTCAGACAAGTCTGAAGAACTTATAATGAAAAATACTATCCACCTCCAAAGAAAGAACTGATAGGGTCTGAATTTTTCAAGTTTTTTGTTTTACAGGAGTCTTCTTTTACAGCATGATCAAAGTGGAAATATGTTTTGCATAATCACATATGTATACCCTATATCAAAATGTTTATTATCTCAAGTAAGGGGGAGGAGAGAGAATTTGGATCTTAAAATTTTGGAAAAGCTATGTTAAAATTATTCTACATAATTGGGAAAAATTAAATAGTACATAAAATATTTTCATAATTGTATGTCAATGTATTTAGTTTGTTTTTTAATTTTATACATTTAATTTTATGCATTTAAAAATGTTATTCCTAAAAGCCTATTATTTATCAGACTTCATTTGTGCCAGAGACCTCTTTGGCAATCTGATGAATAATAATAATAATATATATATATATCCCAATATACTTAGAATGAAACTTGGTATTCCAGATATAGTTTGACTGAGGCAGAGTACAGTACAACGATTTCCTTCTCATTCTAGACACTTTGTGGTCTATAATAATACTAGATTCTCTAGTCTCTTTAACAAACTATTGGCTCACATTGGGCTTACAATCCTACACTACCTAAAGGCTGCTGCTGCTCGATAGCACAGTGGGTATTATATGGGACCTGGAATCAGTACAACTTACTTCAAACCCATAGTAGAATACTTACAAGGTGGATCCTGGGCAAGGTACTTGACTTCTGCTTGTCTCAGTGTCTTCATATGTTAAAAATGGTATGAAAATAGTACCTACTTCCCAAGTTTGTTTTGAGGATAAAATAATATAATATTAATAAAGAGCTTTTAAAAACTTAACATGCTATATATAAATACTAGCTATTATTATTATGAAACTCTCAGATGCTTTCCATAGGAACTGGTTTTCTAGTCAGGTCTCCCCTGTCTTGTATTTGTGAAGTTAATTTTTGGAACCCAAGTGTAGAACTTGGCATTTGTTCTCTGTTAAATTTTATCTTCTTAGATTTGGCCCAAAGTTATAGTCTATCTTTTAGAATCTTGACAATGACATACAATATGTTAGCAATCTCTCGCAGCTATGTGTCATTTGCAAATCTGACAAGTATGCTATCTATTCCTTTCAAGTCAAGGAAAAAAACAGTTCAGTACCAAGGACAGATCCTGAAGATCTTCCAAGGTGATACCTCCATGGGAGACCAGAGTAGGTTAAATGGGGGAGCAATGAGGTTGGTTGCTTAGTCATAAGATCATTTCTGCCTCAATTCTGTATGCAATTGATATGTGTACAATTGATCTGTGGAATATAGGAAGAGCCCGAGATAAGTACTGACCATAAAAGTATAAGGACGAAGTGACAGAGAGCCTTTTTGTCTGTGATATTCCATTAATATGAATATTTCTTATTTTTGCCTGTATTATCTCTAGCACTTTGTAAAATGCTTGACATATCGAAGAATATATACTTCATTGAATGAATGAACGAGGAGGAGATGAAAGAGAAGGCAAAAAAAGGCTGTTAAAAAAGCTTTGTTTTCCTTTCCTGCCAATTCTTGGAATTTGAAGTCAGAACCTGGGAAAAGAAAATCAGTGCAATAAGAGCAGATGGCTCAGTACAAAGGAACATTACCTTCTAGCTGAGCTTCAGTCTGATGGTGAGTTGGGGCTAATAATCATCTTACAAAAAAGAAAAATGAGCTTCATCAGAGCTAATCCTGCCCCACTGGAGGATTCATAAGTGAACTTTAGAATTACAACTGGGAGAGAGGGACCCCATAAAGGCCATGTTTATATATGTGTATATATATTTGGCAAAGTAGGAAAGGCACAGAATGTCTCTAGCTTGAATCAGCCCATTTAAAAAGTATGTCTATGAAAACTCTGGGATAATGAAACAATGCTTGATCTATATTTGAGGAGAACAGAAGTCTTTTCAAATATTCATACAAGATTTGACTTCATTAATAGGCCCTTAGCATAGGATTTGTTTCTTAGTCATTAATTCTAAACAATGGATTGCAGAATTACCTGTTCTCAACTCCAAGAAATCCATGATAAAACATATTATACCCATTTCTAATGTGGGTAGGAATGAATGAGTGACCAGAATGAAAAATTGTGGCTTTATATTGAACTCTAAAAATGAGTCATTTGGTTTAAGTGTTTCTTCTGCATCTATACATACTAGAGAGGATTAAACCCACTCTGGTTCATGGTATTTTTTTGTGACATAGAGAAGACATCAAAAAAGGTTTTAAGGAAAAAACTCTTTAAAACTTAAGCATGAATTTGTTGAGGAAACTTGAAGAGAAATTAGATCAGTTATCTGCAGGATTTTGGTGGCTGTTTAGATCCAGCTTCTGGCATCCTAAATTCTTTATACTCAGTATGATGGCTATAAGAAATAGTAACTTAATAAATAATTATTGAATGAATGAATGAAATAATAAAATAAAATAAAATATCTCTTTTGTCCCTAAGTCTGGTCAGGTGACCAGTGAACTGATTTTCCACAACATTCTCAGACATTGATTGCATACCTATACCTCCTCTTTGAAGAGACTTCAAAGAGGCCCATGTAATAAAATGATAACTCATAATAAAAATGTCTTCTGACAATAACTATGAAATTATAAAAGAAATTTAAGAGAAGAGAAACTCAATTTTTGGTAAAATGTCTGGGGACACATTCTTTCTTGAACAAGAAGTCAGAAGGATCATTAGAATTAGCCACACGCAAAATGATAAGAGGAGGAAGAGAGGGATAGTAATCTTTTGATTGTGACTATAGATCTAGATTTTTAAAATATCAAAATTAGATCTTCCTCCTTTTAAAGCCCAATGATTATTTTACTTAACGTTTTCTTATTTATCTTTTCATATTTTTATATAGACCATATCCTTGTTATTTAAAAAATGGCTATAGGATCTTCCATCATGCTAATATATCTCCTTTAATATACCATAGCAAAGTTGTTCTAATATTGTAGGGCAACTGGGTTGCTTCTAATATTTTTCTTTTATAAATTACACTGTGCTTCAATGAACATCTTTGCTCAAAAAGCCTTTTCCTTTTTAGGGAATTATTTCCTTATTATATATTCCCTAAAATGAAAGTAACGGGTTAAAGATTGGAAGTGGTTTTGCACTTTGTTAATTTCCTAGCTGCTGCCTGATCTCTCATATCCTATTCTTGATTATTAGCCAGGATGCAGAAGGAAGTGGGCTGAGGTAGAATTCTTGGGATTGTTTGTAGGATCTGCTTCTCTTTAAGCCATTTGTATTTGGTGAGATAGAGGGAATGAGAAGCTCAGCTATTTTACCTTTTGATTCTAGAATATCAGGGCAGCTTTTCTTGATAATCTCTTGAATGATGGTGTCTAATCTCTTTTATTCTCATCATGACTTTCAGATATTCCAATTTTCTTAGCTTATCCCTCCTGGAATAATTTTCTAGGTCATTTGTTTTTCCTATTTGATGTTTTACATTTTCTTCTATTTTTCATTCTTTGATTTAATTTAATTGTTTCTTGATGTCTCATGGAGTCACTAGATTTGCCCAATTCCAATTTTTAAAATATGATTTTTTTAGTGAAGTTTTGTACCTCTTTTCCCATTTGGTCAATTCTACTTTTAAAAGAGTTCTTTTCCATTGTGAATTTTTGTACCTTTTTTCTCTATGGCCAATTCTGCCTTTTAAGAAATTCTTCTCTTCAGTGGATTTTTATGCCTTTTTTATTACTTGCCCTATTCTGTTTCTTAAGATATTATATTCCCCAATATTTTTTTCATGCCTCCTTTACTGAGCTGTTGAATCTTTTTTTTCATGATTTTCTTTAATAACTCATTTCTTTTCTCAATTTTTCTTCTACCTTTCATTTAATTTTTTAAAATCCTTCTTGACTTCCTCCATTAATGATTTCTGGGCTTGAGACCAATGTGACAGAGGCTGGCACATAAAGAAAGTGCCAGACTGAAGAATGTGTGGAACTGATCACCTTGATGGGGGAGGGGCCCCAGGAGGTTGGAATCTTGAGGAAGAGAATAGAAAATTCCGGCGGGGAGAGCAGTGAGGCTCTCAGTCTGGAGAAACTGAAGAGAGAAGGTTGAAAAAGACTTTCTCCTGAGGATTACTCACTTTTCCTGCTGGTGACTAGAAATCTTTCCCGTCAACATTTCCCAATTGAAAAGACTATTGAAGAGGAAACCAGAGAAAGACATTTTAAATCTGTCTGACTTTACTTCAGCTCCTTTTGCCCTGAGTCTGAACTGGCCTAGGGGCCAAACCCAGGGTGACTCAACCTGACTTTCTCTGGGGGGGGGGGCACTCAGGCTGCCAAGGCCCAAGTTCCTCCCAAACTCAAGGATGGAGGGAAAAGGGTTTAGATAGAGACAGGAACCCCCTTCCCTGCTTTCTTCTCCCATATCTTCCCCTGCTAGTTATTCCTTTGTATTATCTTGATTCAGTTAACATTAAAATAGTTATCTTTTCCCCAAGCTGTGTGTGACTGAACAGATCAAGGGTAGACCCTTTGGTCTCAAGTAGTGGAGGGGGAACAAGAGGGACAAGAGTGAATCTGGGAGAGCAGCCTTAGCTAAGGAAGGAAGGCAGAAGAGGGAAAATCTTCAAACTCCCTCTTCTCTCTCTGAACCAACCCTAAACATCAGCTGTCTACCCTAAACTCCACTTTGAGAAGGGAGGTTCTCCTATCTTTCTCTCTCTCTCTCTCTCTATCCTGAAAGACTGAACCCCTCGGTTATAATGAATCTCCCCTCGAATACACCAATTTGTACTTTTCTTGGAGGCTTTGGATGCAGCAGCAATGACTTTGTTGAGTTCTTTGAGTTTATATTTTCATCTTCCCTGTCACTGAAATAATTTCCTACGTTGAGTTTCATTTTTTTGTTGTTCACTTATTTTCCAGCCATTTTCATTTCTTTTAACTACCCCCCCTCCCCCGTTAAAGTTGGACTTTATTTCTGTGGTTAAGGGAGCACTGTTATAAGTTTTTGGTTCTTTGTGCAGCTGCCTTAAGAGCTAGCACTGGGAATCTATAAGTTTTCAGCTCTTCCAAAGCAGTACAATGTAAGGAGAGGTGTGTTAAATACTCTACCTGCCTGTGCTCTTGTCTGTGTGCAGCCACAGACATCCTTTTCCTCCTTTGAACTGTGACCAGGATCCCTTGCTTCCCTGCAGCTGCAACTGCTGGTGGGTGTTAGTGCTCCTTCTCACCCTGAGACTGTGATCCAGGACAATGACCTGGATCTGTGTATGGCAATGGGAAATGTGTTTTGTACCCACACTTAACAAAGGGACTCCTGCAATCTCCTTCTAAGCAGTTGTCTGAACCCCCCATACCCCACTACCATATGTAGTTGAGAACTCCAAAAGCCTTTGCTGCTTATTAAGCTAACCACAAGGCCTGTTGCCATGGTGGGGCCTGCCCTGGTGTGCTGCTTCTCCAGAATTCATTTAGAGGCATTATATCATAGATGTCTGGAGGGTAATTTGGTAGAGATCAGATGGATCTGTGTACCTTCTCTACCATCTTGACTCAGTCTATTTCCACCTTTAAAGAAGCATCATTCAATGCTTGACTTCTAACTATTTCCTTTTTCCTTTGGTGAGAAGAAAATTCAGTGGATGCATTCCTTTATTTTAGGGCACCAAATGTCTTAAGGATAGAATAATTTTGAAACTCTGTTTCTGAAGCATCATATTTAAATGATTTTCAGACTACCTTTGATTTATATTGCATTCTGCAATTAAGTAATTCTTGTGGTGCTTCTAAAGCTTTTTTTTTGATGTCTCGAATAGCAAGAAGATGCAAGACCTTATGTCAATAGCAACAACAAAAGTTAACAGGGAAACACAATTTACTTTTCAGTAAACATCTGTTCTTTTAAGCAAGGGATACTTGTAGAACTTGTAAAATGTATGTGTTCACAAAACCAGCTGAAGTCCTCTTCCTTGATGTCATCACATTATTGAACATGGTTGTGGACAATGAGGTAAAATAAGCAGCAATGAGCATCTTGTATGTAGAACTGATTCAATGCCATCTGGACTTGATTTGTTAGGCAATTATTTGAATTGCTGAAGTACAAAAATGCCAGAGTATTGAAGTTGAGATTCGCTCCATGTTTGTTTGTTTGTTTGTTTTTAAGTGTAAAAGGGACTAATGAAGAAATGAAAGGCAAATTTGAGACTAAGCAATGACCAAAGGATCTTCAGTTGAGTAAAATGATTCTTCTCCTCAGAAACAAACATTTCATTCCTTTATTTTTACTAGGACCACCCCACAAATCCATTTCCTAAGACTAATTTAAAAGGGAATTTGTTTACACTAATAATTTAAAATCCAATTAATTTAGAATGATTTCACAGTAACCTCCAATATATATAGTTGCTAGAGTCAAATTTTGAATGTTCTACATTCTTGCACAGGTGATTTTAAAATATTAGCTCCTTCTGCAATTTCATTTCTCCTTTCTTCCCCTCTTACAGTAGTCAGCGGTATAATAGTAAAATTATTATGTGTTTGGAGAATAGTTTTATAATTTCATCAAATGAAATAAACTGAAAAAATGATGAAAATCATCACAATGTAACACCATAGATCCTTCCCAATATCTGCTTAGTATTGTACTTCTACAAATAAACAAATGATAATGATCATGATAATAACAATTATAGCAACACATATGATTATTATTTCTCTTCCTAGGCCTGCTTCTGATTTTATGGACCTCAAAATTATGTGCTTCAGTTGCTACCTGATCCTGGATATTCCTTCAGTCCCTGGAGACTCTTTACTCTGGAATATCCAACTACTGTACAATATTCTTATCCTGAAATATCCTTTGGCTAGGCTGGCTCCAATCTTTTAAAGATAAATTTCTTCTGGAGCCTCCATTTTGGGAAAGTGCTTAGGCTGACTAATTTTCATTTCTGTCATGACTCTGCTTCTGACTTTTCAGACTTTAAATCCATGCCTCCATGAAGTATCATCAGGCCTTTTTGGCCTCTTTCGTATGTTATATTCCCTCAATATAATATAAGTTCCCTGAGAGAAGGAACCAGCTTTCCTTTTGTTCACCTTTATATTCCCCAGTGCTTAGCACAGTTCCTGGCACATACTAAGCAATTAATAAAAGCTTATTGTTTTGCCTAATAATAGCTTATTTAAAGTTAAAGTTAAATTAAAAATTTGCAAGATACTTTTCTTATAACAACTCTTTAAGGTATATATTAAAAGTACTATTATCTCCATATACAGTTGAGAAAACTGAGTTTCAGACATGGTTTGCCACTGGTCACATCATTCATGGATATAGAACTATACTCAAATCCAAATCTTCTAATTCAGGGGATATTATTCTTTTACTGACCTATGCTTTCTATTAATTTCTCCATAAAAATTATTTAGATAGTTTGCTTTGCCACAATAATAACTTCCCAATGATCATGTCCTCCATTGTACTTACTCTTTTCAAAAAGTTAAGAAAAATCATGGGGTATTGTGATTATGTTTGACAGTAGAGATTGCCATTTCTTAAGAGAAAGGGGGGGAAAGTATATATGAACACTTACCATCTGGAATCAGCTTTAGTAAATATCTTCCATTCTTTCACATCTTGCTTCATAATTATATTTATTCTTGGGGTCTCAGCCAATCAATGCAATCAATTAACAAATATTTATCAAGTACTTATAATATACTTGGGTAGCCAGATGGTGCACTGGATAGAGTGCCAGGTCCTGAGTCATGAAATCCTGAATTCAAATTTGGCTTCAGACATCTTATACAAGTTACTTAACTCTATTTGCCTCAGTTTCACTTGAGAAGATAATGGAAAACCATTCCTTCTACTTTTGCCAAGAAAACTTTAGATGGTGTCATGAAAAATCAGACATTACTGAAAGTAACTAAAAACAAGCAATACCACAGCTAAGTGCTATGGCTACAAATACAAAAGTGAGATAGTCTGTGGTCTCAAGAATCTTTCATCCTTTTTGGGAATGAACAGTAAGTTGGAGATAAAATACTTGGGTTTCAGCCATGGCTATATCACTTACTTTAAAAACACATGATAAATGTTAGATTTAAAATAGTTTTGAGTGTTAAATAGTTGTAGATAAGAGAGTGGGAGCCATAAACTGTGATAATTAAAATGTTTTGGGAGCAAGGGAAATATATAACAATTATGACCACTGAAATATGTTTTCTACTGTGTCTTGGGTTTATATAAATATAAGATGGTCGCCAGGGAATATATTCCCAATTTATGAATATGCCCAAGCCAACTGGGTTTTATAGAGAAATTTAATTTATAATACACTGATTAATCAATAGAAAAAGAGAGAAAGTAAGAAAGGAATAAGAATGAATAAATCAGTCAGTTGGTTTTATCACTCACCCAAGATCTCTCTGGGTAAGGCTTCTCATGCCAACCTCAGGCTCCACCTTCAAGAGAGCCTCCTTTCAAGAAATGTTTCCAGAGCCTTCTCCTCCTGACTCCTCCTGAGTTCTCCTTCCACAGCCTCCTTCAAGACCTCTCCAGGAGCTTTCCCTCCAGGACCTCTCTCCTCTCTGCCTCCTTCAGAGCAAAACCTCCTCCTCTCAGAGCAAAAAAAACTCTCCTCCCTCTGTCCTCAGTCCCTGCTATCTTTAAGGAAACCATCTAAGTCCCCTCCCCTCAGTTCTCACATCTACCAATCACTGTTGATGTCTCCCCTGTGCCAATGGTGGCTCTAGATTAACTTAGGACCGCCCAGAGGTCTGTTTCCTTTGCACATGTCTGTTGAAGGTCATATTCTCAAATAATTAAATCTTGATCTTTGCTGCAGCCCTTCCTAAATCCTGTTACTCTAAGTAGAGTGGAGATTGTATTTTCCAAGACCTGGTTCTATCATTCCAAGTATCTCTATTGTATCAATTCTAAAATCAATCATGACTCAAAGAACTTCCTGTTCTATGCTTAAGCATAGGTCAAAGCCTTTTCCATTGTTTAGCAAAAGGTTTCTGTCCTAAAGTAGTCTTAAGTAGGGAGGAGAAGGATCCTCCCATGCCAAGGGGTTTCACATTCCAATAGAGTTCTTACTATCAGTAGGAAATTTTTTCCAGTATGAGATTTCCCACTGGGGAAATTTCCAACATTCATAAGTCTAAGAAATTTTAAGGTTTACATAAACAGATAAAAGAACTTTTTTGTTTGGTTTTCCTTCAGGTCAGGTATTGTTATGCAATTATCTGGGACACTGAGAGATTAAGAGATTTAACTTGTGTCTCAGTGCTTAGCAGTAGTGTTCTCCTTGCTAGACTGACTTTCAAGATGAGTGCCAAGTAAATACAAAATGATTTGGAATGAGGTATGGTAGTAATTTTTCTGAGCCTCAGTTACTCCATCTGTGAAATGGATCATGTGTTCACTAGCTATATTATAGGGTTATTGTATGAAAAATACTCTTTAGGCCTTAATGAGCTATAGAAATGAGTTATTATTAAATACAAACTCCATTTGAAAAATACATGAAAGAGTAGTGGCTTTAATATTTATTTAATTACTTAGTTTTGTCCCTCAAACAGATGACACTCATTTGATAGGTTAGATAAGCAGGAATTTATTCCTGGGTTTGGATCTTAGTTAGAAATTGCCTAAGGTATATTTTTATCTTCAGAAGAATTTATGAAATTCTTTGCTCAAGGTAATGGTTACTCATTTCATGTTGACATGAGAGAACACAGAATACATTTCAAAATGGAGGACTTGAGTTCCAGTCTTAGCTCTGAAATTTATTAGTTGTGTGGCTTTGGACAAGTAACAATATCTCTTGGTTTAAATTTCCTCATCTACAAAATGAGGGGTTTATCTAGATAATTTTGAAAGTCCTTTCCAGCTCTAAATCTATGATCTTAAGAAATAACAATACGCCAGCACAAGATTGATTGCCAACCTTGAAAGTCCTTGTTACTACAAATTGAAATACATTATAATAATGGGTTCTGTTCAGAACACTTCTGTTTCCACAAACCATATAAGGAAATCAGTTGTGTTATTCTACCTCTTGGTTTCACTTACCCTAATTTCTACTTTTGAAAACAAATGTTCCCATTGAGCCACCAAGCCCATTTATACCATTACAAATTCCATGTTGCACTTCTGAATAATTAAGTTACTATTTTGGGAAGCTAGCAGAATATTTTCTGACCACTTATAGTAGTGGTGCAAATCTAAATGACAATTTCTATTATTGGTTTCAAGGACGGTGAACTCTTCAGGACTGATCTTGGGACCATAGAATTTCAGGAAATGAAGGGACCTTAGAAATTTTCTTGCTTAAATCATATTCCCCAAAAGAATCTCCATGAAGCCTTAGTGGTTTGTCAGATACATACAGTTTTGGTGACTTTCTCTGGGTCATATAACTAGTAAGTGGAAGAAATTAGACTTGAACCCTGGTTTTGAATCCAGAAGACAACTTCTTGATTTCAAAACTGACTTCAGACACTTACTAGATAACTGTGTACAAGTCACTTAACCTTTTTTGCCTCCAATTCCTCATCTATAAAATGAATTGGAGAAGGAAATGGCAAGTCACTTCTATATCTTTATCAAGAAAACCCCAAATGGAGTCACTAAGTGGACATGATTGAAAAATGACTAAACACACTTCTTGACTCCATGACCAGCAATCAATATTATGGTATACCATCTCTCTCTACACAGTAGAGCAAATAAAATAGTAGGATATTTGAAGAAAGTGCTAATATATTAAATTTGACCAATGACTAAATGGAAGAATACATGATTTTACTGATCTTATTATTTGTTGAATATAAAAGCATCAAACTCCAAAGAATTGTAGAGCTTCTAAGAGGAGATCTGTAACCACTCAAAAGAGCCTGGCCTGACTCCTCTACACAGGAATGATTAAATGAAATGAAGAATTTCTAGTGCCTAAATTATGACTGATATTTAGATGGACAATGGATAGAGCCTGTACATCAGTGTGCATGTCTGAGACAGTGAATTGAGATGAGATAGAAGAGATCAGAGAGATCAGAGAGCATGCTGGATTCCCTTTGAGAAATTGCTTTTTATCTAGTGATTCCAAATTTTCTCATAAACAAAGTCCCATCAATTTAATATAAACATTACACTAGCATTATAAATCTGTGAAATGTAGGATAAATCGATCTCTGAAGTATTGAAAGTGAATTGCACCCAAAAGCAATGGAGAAATATATGATAGATGTGAGCATCCTATGTATAACACATGGCAAGAAAGGAACATAAATAATACCAGAAATAAAAGATGTCATGTGTGAAATATATGAACAAAAAAGAAGATGGACTGCTTATGTGACAAGGGCAAGGGATTACAGGCAGAAAGATCAAGTTCTACATTGATACTCTTTCAATGTCAGGAATGAGGCAGTTCTTCAGCATATTAGGTGGACTCCCTGTAGTGAACTTCTGTACAAGAATCACTTGGAATGAGCAGGCATGGATTGGTTACAATTTGCCTTGTTGAAGGAAATAGGAAATTTAACATGATCATAGGCCTATCTGCACTTTTAATATTAAAAGGTATTAGTTTACAAAAAATTGAGAAATCTGTCAATATACAAAAAATAACTGTGAGCATTAAATTATCTTCAATAGGAAATTTTAAAAATAAAATCAAGAAAGGGCAGTTAGGTGGGTCAATGTATCCATTGAGAGCTGGAGACTGGAGGTAGGAGGTACTGGGTTCAACTCTGGTCTCGGACATTCCCTGCATGTGTAACTGTGGGCAAGCCACTTAATTCCCATTGCTTAGCCTTCATCGTTCTTTTGCTTTAGAACAATACATAGTATTGATTCTTAGATGGAAGGTAAGAATTTAAAAAAATAAAATCAAGATATGACTAATAGATTGTTTTCATTTATGTATCTGAATGCTACATTAGATCATGACTTAAATTGTGTGATATGGATTTGATTAGTCTTTTTATGGATAATATAAAAATACAATAAAAGTTATGTATATGACCCAAGGATAAACTTGCTTCAGACTTGTATCATGTCAATAGTGAATAAAAGTCTATAAAATTATTTAAGGACATAGACAGTCCTAGACCTTTCCCATACTTCCTAGTACCATTGACTTTCCCACCCCCTCCCAAGTTTGCCACTCATCAGTAATACTTTCTTTGAGAATTACCAGACAGTTCTCTAAGCTTAGATAAATACAATTTTTTTATTTGTTTAGGTCTGTTACTCATTTACTTTTCACAATAAATCATGCAATTACTGACTGAAAGTGAGAAAACAGGATTCTTCTATTACAATTAGAGAAATAAAATAGTGGCTCAGTTTCATGGAAAACTAAAAATAGTTGCTTGAGTTGGGCAACAATAGGGGATCATCCAGAAGTGGTGAGGACAGTCCTGAAAGCTCCTTTCCCAGAATGCTATTGTTGAATCCTTTTATTTGGCTGCTGAGAGTAGAAGCTACTTTGAACAATGTCCAAATCAGATTCTGACTTATCCTAATCTAGGTTGACAAAATATTAAAGAATCAACTTTCATGCCTTATTGGTATGAAAAACTTGAAGTATATATTTTCTAGGACTAAAACAAAGTGTAACTCTGCCACTGGTTGTGGGGTGGGCCAGGGGTCTTGGAGGTGGGATGGTGTTGGCAGAATGATGAATGGGATGCAGCTTTCACATTCAACCTGCAGCACAGGTTTCACAGGATAAACTGCTCTGCCTTGGCTGAGGCCTGGTTTTATTTTATACCCTCATGATCACACATCTACTTGACACACAGTTTCATTTGCAACATGCATATTTCCATAGAACCTAACAACAGACAGGAAGCCTAGGGAGATAGTCAATGAAACATTGTTGCTAAGTACAGGGTCAGAGGGTAGAATCAACATGACTCAGATATAGGTTGGAGAATTCAGAGTACAGATTTTCCAGACGTTTTTAGCCTAGAAAAGAGGGTCCTATCTAAGTGGGTATAGAAGAATCCTTAGGTTTAATTTTGTAAGTGAGATCCTGGGGGGACAGAGTGGGTCATCTGTATTAACCCTGCAAGAATGTTGCTCTCATCTATTTTTCCTGGGGCTAAGTAAGAATAATAATAATGGCAATTCCAATAATAAGGGGATGTTAATAAGGAAAGTCATTTAGGGAGGTTTCAGTGGGTGTTTCCATCCTTCCTGGGGGCTGCTTTGTAGTCCCTGGTTTCCATGTGTGACCATGTCAAACAGCGTGGTCTTTGATGACTCCTGGCAGCTACCAGGTAGGATTTCACCAATTTTATAACACAAACACAATGGTGTATCTGTTTCTTAGATAATTGAGCAAATTCATGGTTTCCAATATGTTTCCATAGGTTCCATTGTTGCTTAGGACTAGCTATTCCTAATAACCATTTTGAAACTTTATCTACTTGAGCAGATTAATAAATCAGAATTAATATTTCAGTTTGTAATTAGATTGTTGAGTTGCATGTTGGGACCCTGAAATATTGGATTTTGCTTTAGTCATTTAGGTTGGCCTAGGGTGCTCTGGAGAGTTATGATGAAATAGTTTCATCAGTTCTGTACAAACCCATCCTAAATTTTGCCCAGTTTCAGCTTTGGCCATGCCCTCTTTTCTTTGATTTCCATGGGAATGGAGAATAGTTTAATATCATATGCAGAACACTCCAGAGTGGGTCATACATTTATGTACCAATTTAAAAAAAGACAAAGATGAATGAGTCAATATCTATAAAGTGCAAGGTTCATTTGAAAACAGTTAATTTATTAGTTGCTCCATTTGCTGAAAGTACATAATTATACTGACATCTCTTACAGGGCTGTGTGATCAATAACTTCTAATATGATGACAAGAAAACACACTAGACAGGAAATTTGTGTTCTGTCACCTTTATTGAGATTCTGACTTCAGTTTTATGTTCTGAAAAAATTGAAGGGATGAGAATTAGAATATCATAGTGAATAGAGGGGCTGAACTTGGAGAAGAGAAGTTATGGTTTCTAGTCTTACTTTGATGTGTCAGCCCTGTGGAGACAGTTACATCACATAGCTTCTCAGTGCATGTGGTAGTTCACTAAAACAGATTTCAGATGAGTAGTTGATTCCCATTGGAGGGAATGAGTTTCCGCACCAGGAGCTTGACACACTGAGAAAATCACAAATAAGAACCAAAACCAAAAAGTAAATGAATAAACAAAAAGTATCATATAAGATACTCTCTAAGATTCCTTCCAGGCAAGTAAATTCTATGATTCTATAAGAAAAATAATATTACTTTCAGGTACTGTGGAGCACATAGGACATGGTCAGACACCAAAGACACCAAAGCCATCCATTACAATCCAGGCCACCACCAGTAATTCTGACTTTTGTCTTCTTATTGGACTTTGATGACTCTATAAGAAAATGAAGCTGATGCCTTCATGCCAATCTGTTTCACATGCAAGTCAAAATATCATCCTTGTGATGTAGTTGGTATTCTTTGAAATGGAGACTGAACAACAATGACTAGGTAGTATCTGAGGTCAAGTTTGAACTCAGGTCTTCCTGACTCCAGGTCCAGTGTTTTATCTACTGTGTCTCTAGCTTCCTCTAAACATTGAGCTGAGGTCCAGAAATCTTTGAATGGTCAAAGATAGGGCTTAGAGGGAATAAATGGACCCAGGCTCTGGATGTGAACATGATCTTTGAAACTTGGAAAGTTCTTGTGAATGCACATATGTTTAGGTCTATCATGTAGAAGACAGTGAGGTGTTATAAGTAAATTAGGTGAACATAGAATAGTATATCTGTAAGATCTATGGAGAAGGGAAGAATTTAAGACCAAGCAAGAGTCAGAGAACATTATAAGATATAAAATGAATATTTTTGATTATATTAAATTAAAAAAATTGTACAAACAAAACCAATGCAACCAATATTAGAAGGGAACTGACAGACTGGGGAAAATCTTTATAACAAACTTCTCTGATAAAGGTATAATTTCTCAAATATATAAAGAACTAAGTCAAATCTATAAGAAACCAAGTCATTCCCCAATTGTGAATTAGTCCAACCAATTGGGAGTTGGTCCAACCAAATGGGTGTTGTGAATTGATCCAACTATTCTGGAAGGCAATCTGGAATTATGCCAAAGGACTTTAAAAGGATGCATGCCTTTTTATCCAGCAATATCACTACTAGATCTGTTTTCCAGAGAGATAAAAAAATGGGATGGACCTGTTTATACAAAAATATAGCTGAGCTTTATGGCATGTCAAAAATTGGGAAATGAGGGGATGTCCTTTGATTGGAGAATGGCTGAACAAATTTTGGTATATAATTGTGATGGAATACTATTGTGCTCTAAGGAATGATGAACCAGTTGATTTCTTTAAGAACTGTAAAGACCTCTATGAACTGATGTGGAGTGACATAAACAGAACCAGGTGAACATTGGACACAGTAACTGAAACACTGTAGGATGATTAATTGTAATAGACTTGGCTACTAATAACAATGCAATGATTCACGACAATTCTGAGAGACTTATGGAAAAGGATGCTATCCACATCTTGGGAAAGAACTGTTGGCATAGAAATGCAGATGAAAACATATGATTTATCACTTGTTTATATGGGTATATGATTTGGGATTTTGGTTTTAAAAGACTACTTTTACAAAAGTGAATAATATGGAAACAGATTTTGAGTGATAACACATGTTCAACCTCTTCCCATAGTCTCCCTCTGAATCTTTGACATGATCAAAACATGGCTATCATTTCTTCCCTTCTTTCTACTTATATTTTCTATACCTCAAATCTGGGACCATCAGCTTCTCACAGTACTTGTAGGACTCCTGTAGCCTTTTTAAAAATGACCAGGTTGAAAGCAGTCCTATCACATCAGAATCTATGTTAGGTATTATGACCAGATTGCAGACTCAAGTGTGGATTTCATAAGAGTGCAGTTCAAATGATTTCACCCAAAGAATGAGGCTTTTTCTAGGCCAAAGCACTAGTATCTGAAGTCTGTCTACAGATACACCATATTTACAGTAATGGAACTGGTATTTCATTAATATGGATATTTCCCTATTTGTGTGGCTAACAATCCAGTCATTTCTTCTCATTCCAAGCACTAAGTGCTCATATTTTTCCTTAGATTCTCAATAGAGGAATAGTCCAAAGTACTTTTTACATTGTGAGAGTATCAGTGGAGCTCTTGAGCTGTGAATATGTTATGCCTTGCTCAGATCATATCACTGACCTCCTTCTTTTTCTGATAATATTTTTTTCAATGATTTCCATGTTGTAATCAACACTTAATGAATGTAGGTCATCATTGGAAATTTATGGCAAATGCAACTTTCTTCCACACATTATATATCTCTCCATTTTTCTTTGGGTCCTATTTGAAATTTTAATTTCTTGAAAATTGCATTGTTCAATTTTTGTATTTATGAAATCTTGGGGAATATATTTGTGTGTGTGTTCCCTTGAGGGAATCTTAGGATCACAAAAAGCATTACACCTCTTCCTGAATGCAATCTAGCCTATTTTTAAAAATAGATTTAGCTATTAAATTCTGGGGTCAGCTTATTGTCTAGCTGAAGAGTTGTCATAGGGATATACACCAAATGTACTAGTTTGATGAATTGGCTATATAGCTTTATCTCATAAGCTAGGCACTATGCATTCTTCATTTGCTATAGTTTTCCTTTGTGGATTGCTAATTAGTCTGATCCATAATAATTGTAAACTTCATCCTAAAAGCTCTGTAGTACTCAAGGCTTGTGTTCTTGTTTCTTCTTTTTGGAAAAAAATTTCTCTAAACTCTTTGGAACAGTTAATATTTTTTTCTCACAGTTTTGTATCCTTACGTTATTCATATTTTATTTAAATGAATCATCAAAAAAGTGATTAGAGGCTTGCCCCAAATTAGTAAACTGGGGGAAATTATGGCAAAATTCTTTGATAAAGGTCTCATTTTTTAAAAAACATAGGAGACTAAGTCAAATTTGTGAAAATAAGAGTCATTCCCCAGTTGATAAATGGTCAAAGGATACAAATAAGTAGTTTTCAGAAGATATAAAAACTATCAATAGTCACATGAAAAAATGTTCTAAATCATAACTGAATAGAGAAATGCAGATTCAAACAACTCTTAGTATCACCTCATACCTATCAGATTGGCTAACATGAAAGGAAAGGAAAATGACAAATGCTAGAGAGGATGTGGAAAAATTGAGACACATTAAATTTTGTTGGAGTTGTGAACTGGTCCAACCAATCTGGAGAACAATTTGGAGCTATTCCCAGAGGGTTATAAAACCCCATATCCCTAGACTCAGAAAAACCCCCTACTAGTTCTATATAACAAAGAGATCAAAGAAAAGGAGAGCGATTTATTTGTACAAAAAGATTTATAGCATATATTTTCATGGTGGCAAAGAATTAGAAATTGAGGGGATGTCCATCAATTAGAGAATGGATGAACAATTTGTGGTGGATTGTGGACTGTGCTATAAGAAATAACAAGCAGGATAGTTTCAGAAAAACCAAGGAAGACTTATAGGAACTCATGCAAAGTAAAGGGAGCAGAATCAGGAGAGCACTGTACACAACAATTGAAATATAGTAAGGATGATCAACTGTGAAAGACAGCTTTGCCCAGATCAAAACAATGAGCCAAGACAATTCCAAAGAATTCATAATGGAAACTGCTATCCATTTCTGGATAGATAATGGAAGAATGAGCATTGAACCATACTTAATTTTTTTAAAATATTATCTTGCTTACATTTTCTTTTGGAACAAGATCAATAAGGAATTCATTTTGCATCACTTCACGTGCATAACAGATATAAAATTGCATAACTTCTCAAGCAAGGAGTGGGAAGGGACAGGAGGGAGAGAGAAAACTTGGAATTCACTCAAAATGTAAAAAAACAATTGTTAAAATTTTTACATGTAATTAGATAACATTTAATGAAAAAAATTTAATTAAAATGAAGATTTCCTGGGAAGTCATAATCGAACCTATTGTTTAACCATCTGGTTTTTTCTATTTGTGACAAAACTCATGAGCTGCTAATCAACTTGGCATGCATATAAGTTTTAAGTTGCATCTATATTGTTGGACAAAAGTAATTATAGGTGGAAAAATGTTTAATTTGGTTCAGTATGTGAACTATCATTGAAACCGACATAGTACCAACTTGATAATGACATGGTACCATTTAACCAAGATAAATCAGCTTCCATTCAAAGAAGGCAGTGGAGCCCTTTTGCTGTCCTTAACATTTATCACTAAATATAGTCAAAAGAGCACTGTGTCTGGAATCTAAAGACCTGACCTCCAAGTCTGATCTCTGATGATTGTTACTTATATGACCTTGGTCAAGTCACTTCATGTTCTTGGCTATCAGTTTCTTCCCTGTTAAAATAAGACTAAATGACCTTGATGATCATTTCCAACCCTAGATCTGTGATCAGTCAGTTGACCCCACATGATCATTTGTGCTATTCCCCACATTTGCTTTTCTGTTACTTGACTGGTTTACAATTGTCTGAATAAATTGAGGGTAAGACTGACTATACTCTCTCATATACATTCTTTGAACTTTATATATCCTACGTTCTTTGAACTTGTGAAGAGGTAGGAACTTAAGGCTATTTCACTAGCTATTTTGGGGAGAAAAATATTAGATATCTATTTTTTTGCTGACCAGACAGGGCTGTGTGTGTGTTTTTCTATGACATTCATTAATTTGTCCATTAAATCTGTGGCTGGCCAGATATTGTTCAAAAAGGAAAAACAGATACAATCTTTCACCCCATATTACTTTATAAACTCCTAAAGACTAGTTTTATCAACTGCTTGATCACATGGGTTGATGGGGATATGTTTAGGGATAGAGACTCTAAATGATCACCCTAATGAAAATATCATTAATATGGAAATAGGTCTTGATCAATGACATATGTAAAACTCAGTGGAATTGCGCATCAGCTATGGGAGGGAGTTGGGGGGGGGAAGAACATAAATCTTGTAACCATGGAAAATATTCTAAATTAACTAATTAAATAAAAATTTCAAAAAAAAATAAAGACTAGTTTTATAATGGACAAACAGATGATTGTGTTGGTAACACAAGTAGATGAAATGATTTCCATGGTTATGACTAAAGAAGCTAGAAAAGAACTTTAATAAGATCTCTCTTGGAATCATGGGAAGGACATGGGAAAACGATTTAGAGCCTTGGGCAATAATTTGAACATCTCATTCACTGTTGTCAGATAATGATGTTTCTCATAATTATTCTTGGCAATTGTTTTTGTTATTAATAATTTTGCTCCTAGCTATACCAAAAATTTCTCTAAAGAATCAAAGGATAACTATATTTTTCTCTTTATGAAAAGCATAAAGCTGAAGAAAGCCCTTTATCCATATTCCTTCTATATTTCTCTCAGAAATCTACATGGCCAAAGAATGTTCCTATCTCACTGCAGAGCAAACAAACAAACTCCTATTCTTTGCTAATACAGAATTATATATGTATCAGGAACACTATTCATGTCTACTGATTCTTTCTTATGTATGCCACAACTATTCTGTTTCTCCACCTTTAAGAGCTATGTGTATTTATACAAACTTTGCTCACTCTCCATATAGTAGAGTGGAGAGGTTGTCTTGGCTGGGAAAAATCAAGATGAAGAGTTACATTCAATTAAAGATTCTAGAGACCAGTTGAAACAAGAGATAGAGCTCCATGCTTGAAGTAAGGAAGACTTGAGTTAAAAACATGTTGACAATGGGGAAGCTGGGTGGCTCAGTGGATTGAGAGTCAGGCCTAGAGATGGGAGGTCCTAGGTTCAAATCTGGCCTCAGACACTTCCCAGCTGTGTGACCCTGGGCAAGTCACTTAACCCCCATTGCCTAGCCTTTACCACTCTTCTGCCTTGGAGGCAATACACAGTATTGGGTAAGGGTTTAAAAAACAAACATGTTGACAAAAAAATTCAAAATTAAAAGTTCAAAAGTCAGACATTTACTAGCTGTGTAACTCTTAGCAAGTCACTTAACTTATATTCCTCAGTTTCCTCAATGGGGATAATAATAGCACCTATTTGCCAGGTTGTTGTGAGGATCAAATGAGATAACATTTATAAAATACTTAGCACAGTGCCTAAAAAGTGCTAGTTTCCTTTTAGTAAGTCAGGATTAATTGAAATGCAATAACATTTTTCAACTTTCAGTGTACTATTAAGAAATGGAATCTGAATTTAAGATGAGAATCATTGAGCTGTATAAAGTATTGGGAAGTTTGTGGTAGATTTCTGGGAATTAGATGTAGAAGAAAAAATAAACCACTCTTTTAAAGGAAGCAGGAACTGAATGTATGAGTCAGAGACAGATCTTTATTTTGAAAGATAAATTCTTTCCAAGTAATGACAATGATATTTTAGAAGTGTTTTTAATCAATTCAATGATCATGATAGAAATCATAAACATTACTAGGAAAAACCTGCATCCCTAAGCAAAGGTATTAGATAAATTGCACATGTCAGCCTTGTTTAACCTTTTTTCCACCATATGGTATTCATCTGACCCCCATTGGGTGGAGGAAGAAGAAATAACCTAGACATCAATATTATCCTTGTACCTAGAGGATAATGCTGAATATGGTACCAAAAATAGAAACCAGCAGCCTGATTGGCTACAATATACCAAAATGCAATCTCTAATAGTTAAGAGGATCCAGGCAATATGAATGTGTTTTTGGAATTACTTAGATTGTTGGACTGAAGTCCACCACTGTTTGGTGAACATTATGTAACTGTGCTCACAGAGAAATGATGTGGAATTTTTAGAATTAGACTCATAGTGCTGTCTGAAGGCATGTTTTCCATAGCCAACAGTCAATAAGCATTTAAGTGACTACTGTATTAAGTGCTGGGGATACATCTATAGAAAAAGAAAGACATCATGAGTACTTAACTGGGTATGCTATGGAGTCACTTTTTTATTTCTATGTCCAAAAAGAGACCAGTCCTCTGGGCTCAAAAATATTGCTACCATTATTTGTGTCCCATACCTGTAATTATGGTTGAATGGACCACTGGAATAGTCTATACCAGAGGTCCTTATGTAGTATGTTTTTTATTGTTGTTGTTTGGTTGTGTCTAACTCTTAATGATCCCATTTGGGGTTTTCTTGGGAAAGATGGTGGAATGGTCTGCCATTTCCTTCTCCAGTTCATTTTATAGATGAGGAAACCTGGGCAAACAGGATTGAGTGAATTGCCCAGGGTCACACAGATAGTAAGTGTCTGAGGTCATATTTGAACTCAGGTCTTCCTGACCCTAGGGCCAGCATTCTATCCTCTGCACAATCTAACTGCCCTTTGTGTAGTACCTTCAGTAAAATACAAATGCCATTATTATATCACACTGATAGTGCTAGTGCTAGTATTAATGAAAGTTAAATTGGCCATTAAGAGAGTGGGAAGCTTAACAAGAATGGAGATGATTGCATGACCCCCAAATTCACTCTTATTCTAAGCTTGCCTATTTCTTTCAAAGGGCCCCACTATTCTTTCACACTGGTTATTACTAAAATGAATACCATCCTCACTTCCTCTAGGGATCCTCCTGGAATCCCTCATTTCCTTCAAGACTTAACTCAACCACTGGACCACCTTATATAAGAAATTCTTCCTTGTCTACTCAATTTGTATACAATTTGTATACACATTAATATGTATGTTACATACTATATAATATTATAAAACACATCAATGTGATGTTAAATATATACTATAAACTGCTAATCTACTGTATATATGGTATTTATATAATATATCTATTATATGCAGAGCCAAACACAGGGCTGCCATATAGTAGGCACCTAATAAATGTTTGTTGATTGCTTTGTTGGCCAATGTAGAACACAATGGGTCTACCATGTCCTCTTTTCTGGTCCCTATACGTATATATGCAGCCATTTGTTTTATTTTGGTGTCCAGATGCCATTTTTGACTTATATTGACCTTTCAGTCTACTAAAACCACAAGGGTTTCCCAAAGTCAGTAGTGAATAAACATTTAAGTGATTAGTATGTTCTAAGCATTCTGTTGCATGTTGGGCATACAAATACAGAAAAAGAAAGACAACATGGAAAAAATTAAGGAAGATAATACATAACAAGAAACCTCTTGCACTTGATCAGTTGAATAATTTTTAAAAATCGAAATGGAGGGTTTTACATGAATAACTATTAGATTTTATCTTGTTATATCAGGCCTCTTTTTAGAGATTACTGTTATCTAATTTTGAATCCTATTCTAAACATATTAGTTATTCTTACCAACTTCCTGTCATCTGCCCTTTGTGTAGTGTAGTACCATCTGCAGACTTGATAAGAATATTTTTAATGCTTCTCTTTTAGGCTATTTTAGCTCCATCCCAAACAGTATATGAAGGAGGAAATCAAAGTATGTTAGAGATGATCAGATAATTCACAGGTGGAGAGAGTCAACCATTGGGAAGAGGGCAGGACTACAGCACCCCACTCTAAAGACCTCAGAAAAGAACTGGCTAAGTAGATCAAAAGGCCCATCGTCTTGGAAACTAATAGATACAAAGGGATCAGCAGATGAGTGTGCTGTGAGGCTAGGGCCAACATTTACAGAGCTAGGGAGGGGACAAATAGCTCTCTGCAGTGCCAAGGCATGAAGCACAGGAAACATAAATTGATTGCTGATAATCTGTCTCATTCAAAGCCTGAGCCTGAGGCAACAGCTTCTTATGGAAACTCCTTTGTTGGACACTCTTTCTACAAAGTGAAATTGGGGATAACTGAGCTGTGGACTGAGACCTAAGGAAGTGATAAAAAAAAAAAAATCAGGGCAAAACTCAAACCCCTGTGATATGCCTCTAGAGACTTCTCTTACTGATGTTGATCCATTAATTACCACATTTTGAATGCAGTCTTTCAACCAGTGATCAAGCTCAAAATTCACCATGATATACTCAAGGATGCTGCAAGCAGCATGCCACATATCTTATTGAAACCATAATATACTGTGCCTACAGGAGAGGTTCTTTCTCTCTTTGTGCTTCATGAAGTCCTTTATCAGTTTGGTGAAATCTCTTGACTCCTTCTCAGAATAACATTTTTAAATGCATAAAATAAAATATAATTTCAAAGAAAACCAATTATACTGAAATAAATACATACTTTAATTTTCATCCAAGGCTCAAGACCTCTTGAAATCTATCCCTGGACTTTTTCATGGTTATAGATCATAAAGTAAGAATTCCTGGCCTGGAACATTCTCCTGATTTGCTAGCCTGTCAAAAAAAGACAGTTTGGCATGATTTGAGCATAATGAATCTATTCTGACTAATTAATTTTTACTTCTCTTACGGTGAAGCAGAATAATCAAAGGGGATGCTTGGCTTCACTAATGAATAATTTCAGGAAAATCCCACATGCATCAAAAACATTGTTAGCAGCATCTTTTCTGAAAGCAAAAAAATTGGAAATCAAGTAGGTGTCAATTGATTATGGAATGGCTAAACCCTCTGTAGTCCATGAATAATGAAATATTATTATCCCACAGGAAATGATGAATATGAAGATTTTTGGGAAACTAAAAAAAAATTATATAAACTGATGAAGAGTGAAGTTAGCAGAACCAGAAAAAAGTACATCTGATGACCTCAACAATGTGGAGATTGTCATGTATTAATAATGACTAAACCTGGCCCCTATAGAGAATTGAAATGTGGAACTTGGATGTGGAATGCTACATATATCATCAGACATGATTGATCGATATGTTGTTAGTTTTGTGGAATGGCTTTTTCTTTCTCTTTAAGAAAAAAATGGGTTAGGAAAGGATATAATCAGAGATGAAAGTGGTATAAAAGTAAAAGGTCACAATAAAATGAGATATAATAGAGAAAAAGCTCTACAAAATCCTTTTTAGGATAATAGGATTAATTGAAATGTGTATATTTTTTGAAACCCTTAATTTCTGTCTAATAATAAATATTGGTTAGAAAGCAGAAGAATGGTAAGGGCTAGACAATTGGGGTTAAGTGATTTACCTAGGGTCACAAGGTTAAGACACATCTGAAGCCAGATTTGAATTCTGGACCTCATCTACAGGCCTGGAGTTCTATTCACTGAACCTAGATGCCCCAGATTTTATTGAAATATTAAGAGTCTCTGTGGACCACCTCCATTATACTAGCAACATAAAGCTATGGCATAGCTTCATGAACTCCCAATTCAAAAGAGCAAGCTTTGAACAAACCAGAGTGACTTCTACAAGTAGATGAAAAGAAGCAGAATGTGGTAGAGAAATAGAATGTGGTAGGAGCTTCCTTGTTCCGCTGGCCTCCTAACTGTGGAACACACCATATTCAATTCACTGATAACCAGCCTACTTTGTGGCAGCAGAGAAAAGCTGTCAATTCTTAGCCATAAAGCCCCAAATTTTCTTATTATAACTGGGATTTTTGGATCCTTTGCCAACTAGAGGAAGAGATGAAGGCAGCTAGGTAGCTCAGTGGATAGAGGCCTGGAGATGGGAAGTCCTGGGTTCAAATCTTGCTTCAGATACTTCTTAGCTGTGTGATCATAGGCAAGTCACTCAACTTCCATTATTTAGTTCTTCTGCCTTGGAACCAATACAGTATTGATTCTAAGATGGAAGGTTAGGGTTAAAAAAAAAGAGGGAAAGAGAAAGCTAGTTGATGAATCACTCATTGAGCAGGCTTCAGCTGTTTCCCCTTTTCCAATCAGCACCCACATTCTTCCTCTGTTTGGGTTTTGATCATCCTTATATAAGGGGTTTTCCCTGGTCTTATTTCTCACTTGCTGTACGCTCTCATGACTGCTTCAGGATATGTGCTTCCTTTTTCTTGGCAGGGGAACTTTTACATCTGAGTTTGTTGGGTGGTAGTTAGTTTTCAGCAGTCTCTTTAGATGCCACCCCCTCCTTCTCAATGGAATCCTTTGTGATATTCTTGAGACTTTTATCCCTCTTAACTATTTTATGTTTTCAAGTCTTTGACCATGAACACAGATTTTTTTCTCTATTTTAATATCTGTTTTCTTAAAGTCTAGCGCCTGACTGTCCAGCATTTTCTCTTCCTGGGCTGCTATCATTCATCAACATGGTCTCTTTACCCCAGGGTTTCGAGGAACTGATATCTAAGAAATTATGGGGAATTACAGAATTTCAGAGTTGGAAGGAACTTCACTGGCCATCTAGTCTGACCTCTACCCAAAAATGAATGGTGCTGCAATATGCTTGTTTCTATTTTTTAAAGACAAGCACTTATTAAGTGCCTGCTATGTGCCAGGTGCTGTGCTGAATACTTAAAGTTTATTTCATTTCTTCCTCAATCAACAGTCAATGGATATAGTTATTATTTTGAACCTCATTTTGTAGTTGAGAAAACTGAGGCAGACAGGTTAAATGATTTGCCCGGGGTTACACTGCTAGGAAACAACTGCATCAATTCAGCTTTCCCATCAATAAAAGTCTGATTTTGGTCTGATTCATTAATTCTATTCAGAGTGAAGCCAAATATGTTATGTGGTTAAGGAAATATCCAGACAAATGACACCCGACTGGCTTTGACCATCACTATTCCCAGGGTCTCATTTTCTCCATCTTTGAAATGGAGCTTGTCTCAAAAATCTCTTCCTAAATCAAGGGCAGAAAAAGTTAATTACCAATTCAATAAGCATTTATTAAGCACCTACTTGTGTTGTTAACTCTGAAATAACCCAGAACTATCAAAGTAGTCAGAAAAACCACTCTTTAATCTGTAAAAATGGATAGGTTCATTATTTTGGTCACCACACAGAGTGAAACATTAAATACCACACAAAATCAAGAAGGCTCTAGGAACCCAGGAACTGTATCCCTGGGAGAAGACACCTTACTAGATGCTAACTCCTCCTGGGAAAAGACACACTAGATACTTTCTCCAAAGAGAAAAGGAAATAGGGAGTCCTTATATCTTCTGGTTAACTAGGCACAGGAAAACTACAGAGACTAGTCACAAACAGGTTTGTAAGCCTCTTTACAGTCATCAACTAGAACATTAAGAAGTATCAGCTGTAACAAATCAAAGCAAAGGTCTAACTAAGAAACTGGGCTTCATGAGAGGAAAACTTTCATCCAATAGAGAAGCCCCCAAAACAAAAAGGTGCTTAACATTCAAACCAAAATAGGGATAGTTGGCAGTGGGATTTCTCAAAGGTAAGGGTAAACTGAGTCATCCCAAAATTCATGTTGACAGTGTTAAGCACCATGCTAACATAGACACAAAAAATAGTCCTTACCCTTATGGAGCTCATATTTTACTGTTAGAAAACAGGAGACAGACTCTGACAATGTAAATTAGGAATAAACAAGAACAAAGGGGCTTGGATCATGTGAGTCTCATCTCTAGGTGTAGAGTTTTCAGCTTCTCTGAAACTTGGAATTTGAAAGTGCACCTTATGGTATCATAAAGTTAAGTGATTTACCTGAGGGCACATAGTAAGAAGGTGTGAGAGATGGATCTTGAATCTAGATCTATATAGCCTTGAGACTAGTTTTCCATACATTTTGCCAAATCTCAATCAATAATGTGCATGTTTCATATAAAAATGTGTGCACTGACCATATGTTTATATATGTCCACATGGGTCTATTTGCATTTGGCTCTCAGAGAGAAGTAAAATAGACATTATTCAAGTCTTTGCTACCCACTATCTTTCCAAAGGAGATTTTGATTTTTATGAGGAGGGAGAAGGAGATTGGGGGGGGGGTCATGAAGCTAGTCACCCTACTCTCTTGAGTGAGGGGGTACCAGACTAAAATTATATCAATTCCCTCCATAAATATTGTTATTATAAGGAAAATAATTTTTAGGTTGAAGTTGTACTTCTTATTGCTATCTCTTTTCAGGGAAGGTGTGCTTCAAGCTATATATTCAAACACCTTTCCTTTCCTCCTCTGACAAATTCCAGTTACACAAAGACACAAAGTGAATAGCAAATTCACTTCTTCAGTTGGTAGCAAATAGAAAGCAGAGAAGTTATAGAGATTAGAATTTAGCAGCATTACATAGCATGAATGAATGATTTCTGTAATTGGGAGCAAGACATCTCAGCTCAACCATAAGAGATAAGGTAATCCCATATCTCCATCAGGGTGAAATTCTCTGAAGTGTCTAGCATTGTAAGGTGTGTAGATGTTATAGTGCAATCTACCATCCCCTCTTTAGTTATTTCACCCATTTGATACACTATTATTAACTAGCTCTGTATCACTTTGGACCACTGCTGTCTGTGAGCTAACAGCTTGCTCAGAGGAAAGGGTTGTGTTTGTATTAATTTCATTTTGAGAACTGCTTGGATGATGTTTCTCTGTCAAAGACTCTTCTGTTCCCACTCCCTTAGATTGTTTTGCAGTCTCTGGTTCAGGGAATAGAAAGTCATTGGAAGTTTGGTATTGATCTGTGCTAAACCCATCCCCAGGACTGGTATCTTTGAGTGTTATAGGATTTCATGGGTAAAAGTCTTTGGCTTTTGGATTTAAGTTAGTTCTCCCCTCATTTTCCTTCCTTTCCCCTCTTAGATGTAATAAATGTATCAGCTCCAAAGTCTCTTGTAACAATGTCTCATTTAGTTATCTTGTCAGAATGGTCTAGATACTAAGATTTGCTAGCCCCGTTTGATTTTCCACTGTCTAGATCCATTTTGCAAGCTAAAACATTTCCCAAAAAGGATTTAATCTGTTACTTGCTTTTCTCCATGCAGTTTTGTGTACCCATGTATTGTGAACCATAAATGTCATGTTTCATGTCTGCTATTATCTGTGCAATTTCATTCTCCACCTCAATTATAGATTTCTGTTTTGTACTTAAGCTTCTTCCCTTGGCATCTTGCCCAACTATCAGTTTCTCCACCACAAAAAATTTTAAAGTTTTCATTTTCCTTCCTACCATCTCCCTTTTTTCCTTTTATGCTTATGCGCTCATGTTTCCTCCCTTGGGTGCCCTCCCAATCTGTCTCTTTTTCACTAGATAATGCTAGAGCCTGGCTTTATGTGGTATAATTCTTATTTCTTGCTACAACTTCTGGATAACGGGTTTTGCTCCAGAAGCTATTGCTGCTTCCATGGATTTCAGGTCTGGGTTCTCCTGTTCTCTCAGTTTGCAGTGAGAGCAACACTGCTTACTATTAGAGTCGTGTCTCATATAGTTTTTGTTATTATATACTTTTCCCTGATAATATGCATTTTGACCTTTCCCATCTCTCTTATTTTGGCCCTCTTCATAGTGATGTTTCATCAGGCAGTTTCTTACTATATGTACTTTTCGAGAACACAAAAAGCAAATCTTGGTATCTCTTTGCACCCTCTGTTGACTTTGGGGTGTCAGTCTATACTGTGTGGGTTGTTTGTTAAATTGTAGCCAGATTTTTAACCTCCTCTAATTCTTTCTGCCTTAATATTTCAGAGGTCTCTTGGAGTTTTTTCTTTAGATTGTTCTTTTCTTTTTCTTTATCTACTTTGTTATCATGAAGATAGGTGTCAGTGTCTCTAAGTTCAATAAGTGAGATGGTGTGAAACTTAGGGCAATAGTTCCTGAAGAAATTCCTCAAGTGCTTATCACAGCCCTTGAGAAATTGTTTCCTCACATGTGCTTCTGATTCTTTTGAATTAGGGTTAAAACCTAAGTCCCTCAGTTTTTTTCGACAAGGCGATCAATATATGTGCTTGGGTGTTCATTTTTTTTCTTGGGATAATTTATAAAATTTTTCCCATGCATTGGGTCTTTCTGACAATTGCTGCATTCCCTGCAATAGATTTGCATGGCATTTTCTTAGATGAGTCATTGATCTTGGATTAGAAAAATCCAGATCCTCAAAAACTTCTGGTCAGTTTGTAAGTGAAGAATCTTTTCTAGTTTGCTCAGTAAAATTTTTATCTTCCTGGGGTGTAAAAAGATCAGATAAAAGTATTTCTACATCCTCAAAATCTGGTTCATAGAGGCAAAATGCTCTCTTTAGTTCATTAATTGTGAGATGTGACTCTAATAAAAATTTAGGCATATGTTTACGTAAAGATTCTAAGTCATGGGTGGTGAATGACTTATGAACCTTTGCATGTAAAATGCCAGAGTTAGCAGTGACCTTAGCTATATCATGCAAAGGCATAACCTTTTGAGCTTTTGATGAATTTGCAAGATCATTAGCAGATGCATTAGTTGGTGCCTTTATGTTATTGGCCAGGTCATTTTCCCCTATTGCACCTAATGGTGTCCCAACATTAGTATTATTAACTACATTGTCCTTTTAATCTGTCCTGTCATGTCCCCAATCTCCTCGTCAGTTCCCTTCCTCATGCCTTGTTTTCTCTGCATGTAATCCTGGTATATTTCAGTTATAAGAGGGATCTGATGAAGCAATGTCTCTAATCTATTATCAACGACTAGAGCATGTACAGATTTCTTTGGGAAGATCAGGTTAGCACCAGCTTTGATATTCTTTAAGATGTTAGTCACTACCAAGAACACAACATAGACTTGGAGTATGATTTGCCAGAGGTAATTTACATCTAGATAATTCATTGGCAACTGTGTCCATCCCATAGTCATATTGGTTAATATCTCCTGAACATTGTCCATAATCCCTGCCACTGTATTAAAAATGATATAGTAGCCCTAATAAATGGCAATTATTCCTAGCACAGAAGACCAAAGTATTAGCTGTAACATGTTCCCATTAGATCTTTTCTAGGCTCTAATGGCCAGGAGTTAACAGTTAGAAAATGGTTCTTGTCCCCACAAGTTTTGCTTCTAGCTAGATAGGATCCAAGATGGCTAGATCCTATAAGCTGACAGCCCTAGTATAGCCTCCCTTTTACAATAGATTCTCTCCCTCAGTATTGTAACTGACCAGAGTGGCAGTTGGTAACTGAGGGCCTCCCTGCTCTCTTCACCAGAGATTACTCCTCCTTCCGGATTCCGCTCTTGGGGCCCCTCGACCAACTGCCACTCTGGTCAGTTACAATACATCATTGACAGAATGACGTAAAAAGAGAATGGAATAACAACTTTAGCTACTGTTATAATATTCTGGGAACCTGATACTTAAACCAGACCAGAATATAAGGCAATTCAAATGATTGATGAAGAGACTGTTTATCTTTTATCTCATCTCTGGATTCGACTACTCTTAATGTGCAGAACTGGATGATGCACTTTCACAGAAGGTGATGAATTGGAGTACACACAAAGTAGGGTCTTTCTCCTGTTTTAACTTTATGGAGTGCTGTGCCAACAACTTTGTATCAGCACTGACTCTATATCAAATTCATAAAAAGCAAAATGCCATAAATAGCCTCAGATATAAACATAGTTGAGAGAATGCTGAATTTGGAGTCAGGAAAACCTGGACTTGAATCCTTGTGTAATCTTGCTCGAGCTATTGAATCTTTCTAAGTCTCAGTTTCTTAATATATAAATGGGATAATAATAGTGCCTTTTTAATGGGCTTATCATGAGAATTAAATGAGGAAATATAAATACACACATAATACTTTGCAAACCTTAAATTATTAACTAATATTATAATAACTAAATATTATAATTAAGTAATAGTGCTTTCTATTTTCCACTTCAAACTGACCATCACCTCATACCCTATGAAGTCTTATATGAAGCCATAACTCAAACCAGAAAAGATATGGGCAAAAATCTTGGGAACCTAACTAGGGCCAGCTTCCAAATTATCAGTCCCTTTCTGGGGCATAAAAAAAGTATTCCACAGCTTTTGTTTCTTTTTCTTGAAACTATGAGAAACTTAAAGCTATGAGAAATCTGAATTTCAAGGACAAGAATCTGGGAAAAGGATGTTCAAGATCTAGAAATACATGATTTGGAGTCCTGCATTAAAATCCTGACTCTACTACTCACTGTTGTGTGACCTTGAGTGCATCACTTAACTTTATTGGGTCTTATTTTCTTCATCTATAAGCTATGGGAGAATGGCATGGATCAGATGATCTCTAAGGCCCCTCTGGGCTCTAATTCCTACAACTTTTATTTGAATGTGTTATGGTATTTAATCTGTTGAAAGCCTTGGGAGAGTGGAAAGTGTTTCCTTAGGGACTGCCTTTGTCCCAGGTCTATTTCTCATGTTTATTAACTTGTACACTGGAAGAGAGGACAGAATCTTCAATTTGCAAATGAGACAATATTAGGTGGATTGGGCAGTGCCTCTGAAACTGATTAGAATTCAAAGTGATCTGTAGAATGAGTGAGCAAAAAAGGACTGAAGGACACTAAGGAAAGTACAGGGAAATACACCCACAAAAGAATATCTAAAAAATTCCATTGTGGTACATGATAAAAAAAATAGATCTAGCTACTAGAGGATAGTAAGTTGCTTGTATAGTTGTTTCTTTTTTAATTTTTTTTAAAGTTACAACAAAAAAGAGCTTGGCATAATTCATAAAGGCCTGGTCCCAGAGTCAGGAGATCCAGTCATCCTGACTTTTGTCTTGCCACTGGATTTCAATGACTGTGGTAGAGAGAGTGAGGCTGGTGACATGGTGCAACTCTTCCCCACTAAAATCCAATTCACTGGAAAGTCAATGCATAACTCATCAGGATGCCATTAGTCTTCAAAAATGAAGTATGAACAATGGCAACAACAGGAGCATCTCAGTTCAGATCCTGCCTCTGACTCATAATGACCCATATAATCCTGGGCAAATCACTTAATCACTCAATTGCCACAGACAACTATTCAAGACCTCAAGTTGCAGAACACTTTTTATTGGTGGAAGGAATTTCCTTATACTCAATGAAATCACAGGTCCAGACAAAGAAAAAAAGTGATGCTATGTTATTTAATAAACTTTTATTATGCAGCTCTTCTGGTTAATGCATTGTGCAAAACACTGGAGGAAATTGAAAGATACGTACAACATGCTCTTTGCCTTTGGGAGCTTTTGATTGGGGAGATAGTTCATATACATAGGTAAATGCAACAAATTAGAATATAAACATACTATATATGCTTTATGTACTATAAAGTCCTATGAGATTGAGGTGAGAGAAAAATCACTCTAAATCTGTACCCAAGTCAATGCTGAGACTCTGAGACCCTGCCTAAGTCAACAGCAGTTACATACAACCTGATACATACCCCATAAAAATCCAAGCCCCAGTCTAAGGTCATAGCACAGGGTAGTCTATAAGGTACCTAGAGTGTGTGACACCAAAGTCCTCATACAACCCTGTAGTGAGGTCCTGAATCCTAGTGCAAGGCAGTTTGAATCTTATGCCCGGTCTGTGTAAGCCTAGAACTCCTACTTAAGCTCAATGCCAGGTTATAGTCCACAACGTATCTGACCTGATCAATCTCAGAGAGAAATCCAAAGCACTTCCCCAAACCTAAAACTGTCAGCCCCAGCAGAGGGTGGCTACAGTGTTATGAGCTCTGTAAGCCATCAGTAGGCTGATTGAATTAGCAGTGGGAGGTGGTTTTCAGAACTCCTTGCCCACAGGCTATAATACCTCCTTGGAAGAACTAAAACTAGCAGAAACCCAGAAATAGCAAGGAAAAACTTAAGTTTAAGAGAGTTCCCCTCTACCCTGAGAACAGAGGCCACCATTAAGATAAAAGTGGAGGGGCAGCTGGGTAGTTCAGTGGATTGAGAGTCAGACCTAGAGAAGGGAGGTTCTAGGTTCAGATCTGGCCTCAGACACTTTCTAGCTGTGTGACCCCGAGTAAGTAATTTAATCTCCAATGCTTAACTCTTACCACTCTTCCACCTTAGAACCAATATACAGTATTGGTAAGGGTTTAAAAAAAGATAAAAGTAGAAATCAAGTAAAAGGCTGGGAAATTGAGCAAACAGAAAAAAAAATCTGGTCTAAGCATAGAAAAATTTTATGGAGAAAAAGAAAAGCAAGGCAAAGTCTCAGAAGGGGACAGTGAAAACAAAGCAAATATTTGCAACACTTCAAAGAAAAATATGAATTGGTCTCATGCTCTGGAAGAGTTCAAAAAGGATTTCAAAAAATATTTTGGAGAGGCAGAGGAAAAATGAGGAAGAGAAATTAAAGCAATTTAAGAAGAAAATAACAGCTTAAGAAGCAAAATTTGACAAATAAAAAAGAGGTTCATAAACACAGAAGAAAATATTTTTAAAAAAATTAGAATTGGGAAACTAGAAGCTAATGACTTCATGAGACATCAATAAACAACAAAACAAATTTCAAAAGAAGAAAAAAAAAGAAAACATGAAATATCTTATTGAAGAAACAACTGACTTGGAAAATAGATCCAGGAGAAACAATTTTAGAATTATTGGACTTCCTGAAAGCCATGAAAAAAAAAAACCCTAGACATCATATTCCAAGAAATTATCAAAGTAAATTGTCTTGATATTCTTGGACAAGAGGGTAAAAAAGAAAGAGAAAGAATCCTCTAATTACCTCCTTCAATAAATCCCCACATGACAACTATCAGGGAAATTATGGCTAAATTCACAAGTTTCCAAGCTAAGGAGAAAATACTGCTAGTAACCAGAAAGAAATGATTAAAATATCATGGAATTATGGTCGTGGTTACACAGGAATTAGTAGCCTCAACATTAAAGGATGAGAAGGCTTGGAATATGACATTCTAGAAGGCAAAACTCCAAGTTTTCAACCCAGAATCACTTACTCAGCAAAACTAAGTTAGAAGTCTTTCCAATGAGACCAGGGGTGAAGCAAGGATGCCCACTATCTCTAATATTATTTAATATTGTACTAGAAATGTTAGAGTTAGCATTAAAAAAGAAAAAGAAATTGAAGGAATTACAGCAAGCAATGGGAAATCTAAACTATCACTCTTTGCAGATGATATGATGGCGTACTTAGACAATTCTAGAGAATCAAATAAAAAAAAACTAGTTGGAATCCTTAATAACTTTAGCAAAGTTGCAGAGTACAAAATAAGCCTACACAAAACATCAGCTTTCCTATAGGTTCCCAGCAAAGTTCAACAGCAAGAGATAGAAAGAGAAATCCTACTTAAAATAACCTGAGAAAATATAAAATACCTGGGAGTCTTTTCCAAGACACATCTGGGAATTAGATGAACATAATTATAAAACACTTCCTCACACATATTAAAGGAATTATTAAATTATTAAACAATTAGAAAATACTAACTGCTCAAAAATAGACTGAGCTAATATAACAAAAATTACAATTCTACCTAAATACATTTACTTAATTTACTTATTCAGTGCCATGCCAGTTAAACTACCAAATTATTATTTCATAGAATTAGAAAAAATAATAACAAAATTCATCTGGAAGAACAAAAGGTAAAGAATGTTGAAGGAATTATTGAAAAAAAATGTGAAGGATAGTGGCCTACCAGTTCCAGATCTCAAACTGTACTATAAAGCAGAAATCATTAAAACAGTGGGGTACTAAATAAGGAATAAATTGGTTGACCAATAGAATAAGTTAGATACAGAATATATAGGAGTAAATGACCTTAGTAGCCTAGTGTTTTTCTAAAGCCAAAGACCTCACTATTTAACAAAAACTACCAGAAAAACCTAGAAACAAGTATGGCAGAAACTAGGTATAGACCAATATTTCACACCTTATGATGAGATAAGGTCAAAATAGGCATATGATTTAGATATAAAGAGTGATACCATAAATAAATTAGGGGAAACATAGAATAGGTTGCCTAGTAGATCTATGGAGAAAGGAATAATTTATGACCAAAGAAGAAGTAGAGAAAATTATAAAATATAAAATGAATAATTTTTATTATATTAAATTGAAAAGCTTTTGTAAAAACAAAAGCAATGTAACCAAGATTAGAAGGGAACAAATTAACACTCTGGTGCAAGCACCAACAACATGGAAATGGGTTTGAATCAAGAACACTTGTGATACTCAGTGGAATCACGTGTCGGCTATGGGATGGGTGGTGGTGGGGGGAGAAAATGATCTTTGTCTCCAATGAATAATGCTTGGAAAATGACCAAATAAAATAATGTTTAAAAAAATAAATTAATTAAAAAAGAAGGGAACAAATTTGGGGAAATTTTTTTATAACAAATTTCTCTGATAAAGGTACCATTTCTCAAATATATAGAGAACTAAGTCAAATATGTAAGAATAGAAGTCATTCCCCAGTTGACAAATGGTCAAAGGATATGAACAAATAATTTTCAGATGGAAATATCAAAGCTATCAATAATTATATGAAAGAATGTTCCAACTCACTATTGATTAGAGAAATGCAAATTAAAACAACTTTTGAGATCCCCCTCATACCTATCAGATTGGCTAATATGACAGTCAAGGAAAGAGATAAACGTTGAAGGGGAAATGATAAATTTGGGATACTAATGTTAGTGGAGTTGTGAACCTATCCAACCATTCTGAAGAGCAATTTGGAACTATTCCTAAAGAGCTATAGAACTCTGTATATCCGCTGATCCTATGCCACCACTGGGTCTGTATCCCAAAGAGATTAAAAAAGGAGGGTAGGAAGGACCTACTTGTACAAAATATTTATAGTAGCACTTTTGGTGGTGACAAAGAATTAGAAATTGAGGGGATACCCATCAATTGAGGAAATTGCAGTATATGTTGGTGATGGAATACTAATGTACTATATGAAGTGATAAGTAGGATGAACTGATGCAGAGTGAAATAAGCAGAACTGGGAGAACAATGTACATAGTAAAGGCAATATTGTGGAATTATCAACTGTGAAAGAATTAGTTCCTTACAATAATACAATCATCTGGAACAATTCCAAGGGGTGTATGACAAAGAATTCTATCCACCTTCAGAGAAAGAACTGTTGGGGTCAGATGCAGATCAAAGAAATCAGTCTTTCACATTAGTCTATTTGTGGTTTTATTTTGGGTCTTTGGTAATCTATGAATTTTCTCTTACAACAATGTTTAATATGAAAGTATATTTTGTATGATAATACAGGTATAGTCCAGCTCAAAGTGCTTACCATATATAAGAGAGGGAGGGAAGGGAGAGAGGAAGACAATTTGGATCTTATAATTTTGGAAAACATGCTGAAATTTATTATTACATATAATTGGAAAAATATATTTTTTTAAAAAAGAGGGACATTTTAGGGACAAAAAGTGCAGGGAAATGTGAGCAATGGTAGGAAATGTAGGTTAGGGACAATGATTCATTCAATTTAGCCAAAGTAGAGTAAGTGATAGGGTTCATTGTAAGATAAGACTGGGAGGGTGATTGGAACCAGGGCGTAGAAGTTTTCAGTTGGATTTTTAAAAATTTCTCTTCATCTCTAATGCAAGTACCTTGTCTCTTGAATTAATTTTGCTTTATCTCTTTTAAGGCAACTCTATTTCCACAGGCTCTTTTCTTCTCACCTTTAAGTCCTGTCTCATCCTTTTAATCATCTTTTTTCTTGTATCTTATCTTTATTGGTATTTTGTTTCTGGATTAGTCAGTCAATAAATTTTATTAAATACTTCTTATGTGCCAGGCACTATGCTAGCTACTTATGATACAAAGAAAGGTAAAACAGTCCTGGCTCTCACTAAGCTCACAATTTAATGGGGGAGATAACATGTAAATATCTATGTGTATACAAACAATTAACAGGATCGATTAGAAATAATCAGCAGAAGGAAGGCACTAGAATTAGAAATCAGTCAGTAAATATTTATTAAATTTATACTATGTGCCTGGCAGTTGTCCTAAGCTCTGGAAATACAAAGAAATGCAAGAGTCTCTCCTCTCAAAGAGCTTACATTCTAATGGTAGAAGACTTCATACAAAAAGAATGTGGAAAGAGGGATGAGGTAGCATGATGGAAAATTCCAAAGGAATGAAACCTGGTGGGAACTGAACATGTGGCTGGCCAGGACTTCCTTTTTTTTTTTTTAAATTTTAAACATTCAGGACTTCCTTTTTAAATGGATGTTCTAGTTTGAGTTCTCTGTCTTCTAAACAAAGGGCAATGCTTCAAGGCTAGAAGATTATGATTAGATATGAGTTCTAGGACTAAAGAGATCTTCCAAGATAAAGAGCCTCCTGAGTGATGCAGCTAGGTAGGAAATGGAGAGAATGAAGAAAAGCTTACTTAAGAAGGTATACTGTTATCAGGTATTTGAAGGAAGTCAGGAGGCACAGATGATGAGGAAGATAATTCCAGGAATGAAGAAGGAGTAGGGAAAATGAATGTAGTCAGAGAATAGAGCATCTTGTTCAAAGAAAAGCATGGAGGCCAGTGTTGCTGGATTTGTAGAAGAAGAATGGAAATGTAGGGGAGTAAGTTATAAAGGACTTTAAATCCTGAACAGAGAATTTTATAATTGATCCTGAAGGTGATAGGTAGCCAATTGAATTTATTGAACAGGGCTGTGACAATATCAAACCTGTTTTTCAAATTGATATCTTTGACAATTGAATGGAGGATGAACTGGAACGGGAAGAGATTGGAGACCAACCAGTAGGCTATTGCAATAGTTCATGCATGATTTAATGAGGACTTGCACCAAGGTGGTAATTATGTCAGAGAAAAGAAGGTGACATATGGAGGAGATGTAAAAAACTATAGATATGGGGGAGTGAGAGAGAGTGCAAGGGATTCAAGAATGACACCTAAGTTGCAAGTCTGGGTGACTGGGAGGTTAATCGTAACCTCAAAAGTAAAAGGGAAGTTTAGAATGGGCAGGGTTTTGCAGAAAAGATGAGTTCAGTTTTTGACATATTAAGTTTAAGATGTCGCTGTGATATCCAGATGGATATCAAGACTGAGCAGCTTCATTGTATTTTTTTCTTACATGATGGTGTTCAGATTATTTAACTTATATTTTTCTGGGTGGTTAAAAAAAATAAAAACACTTACCTTCTACCTTGGAACCAATGCTAGTGTTGTCTCCAAGGCAGAAGATTGGTACGGGCTAGGCAATGGGTGTTAAGTGACTTGCCCAGGGTCACACATCTGGGAAGTATCTGAGGCCAAATTTGAACCCAGGACCTCACATCTCTAAGCCTGGCTCTTAATTCACTGAGCAACCCAGCTGCCTGCCCCATCTCCTATCCCGCCCACAGTTTTTAATATTAATTTGCTTTGCTTGTATAAAGATCATATTTTATTTTAATATTATTGCTTTTTGCTTTTCTTCTTCTAGATAGTCTTTTACTTCTGTGTATTTTCATTTCCTTTTTAAAAGTTTTATCTTTATTTTATTTTAATAGCAAATTTCTGCATGTTTTCCAAAGTTATGTGATTCATTTTATTTCCCTCCCTTTTTCTCTCCTCCCTCCCAGACCTGGCAAGCAATTCAATCTGCTTGTATTATCAGCCAAAACATATTTCTATATTATTCACTTTTTGTAAGTGAATAATCTTATAAAAACAAAACCCCAAAGCATATACCCAAATAAGCAAGTAATAAATCAAAAGTTTTCATCTGCATTTTGGCTCTAACAGTTCTTTCTTGGGGTGGATAGCATGCTTTTTTGTAAGTCCTTGAGAATTGTCCTGGATAATTATATTGCTGTTAGTAACAAAGTTTATTACATTTGATTGTTCCACAGTGTTTCAGATACTGTGTATAATGTTCTCCTGGTTCTGAAAAAATATAGAATTTTCATGTCATCTTTGTGCAGGGACCATGTTAATCTTCTCTGTATTGTTCCAGCTTTAGTATATGTGCTGCCAAGATGAGCAATGAATTTGTATTTACAATCAAATTTTCCCCTTTTTTGTTTCTTTGATGAGATTTACCTCCATAGATAGAAGTTTTTCTATTTTGCTAATTATTTCTTCTATGAAGGCCATTAACCCTGCTTTGAAGTTTCTTGATCTCTATCAAACCACTCTGGAATATCAAGCTATGGTTTCATGTAGAGGCAGCTAGTGGCACAGAAAATATAGTGCTGGACCTGGATTCAGTGAATTCAAAGTCCTAATTCAAATAAGGTCTTATATACTTTTATACTTATTAGATGTGTGTCCCCGGTTAAGCTACTTGACCTCTGTTTGTCTAAGTTTCCTTGAAAATAAAATGGGGATAATAATAGCACCTGTCTCCCGAGATTGTTGTGAGGATCAAATGAGATGATATTTGTGAAAGCTTTCAGCATGGTTTTTGGCACATTGTATATGCTACATAAATGTATATTCTCTTGGAAATCCTGAGAGTCCTCTTATACAGGTGCGCATTCATCATTCTTGTTGACTTCAAATTTTTTCCCCCGAGATATTTGTACTCATCTATATGATCTAGAGGCCTATTCCCTATTATGAAAATCTTCCTTGTTGACTTATCTGCTTGTCCTCAAGGTTTTCTCTTTAGTAAGTTCATTCTATTTTACTTATGCTCCACTATTGTTCATTTTCCAACTCTTTCCTTTTTTAATGATGAATCCCTTGAAACTGAATCTCAAAGCTGTCTTATTCACATCTCATAATTGGAATTCATTTTTTGCCAGCTTTATTTTCTGCTCCAAGTGAGTTGTGGGGGGACAGAACCAGTTTTAGCTGGATACTAGTTCCCTTTCATTCAGATCTAGTGGAGTCCCACCCTGCAATATGCCTTGTTCTAGTCTCCTTTGTTCTTTAGTTTTCTGTATGAGAACTGCTAGTTGAGACCAAGCTTCTTGATCTCCTGTGTCTCCAACTACTCCAGTGTTGTGTGTGTGTGTGTGTGTGTGTGTGTGTGTGTGTGTGTGTGTGTGTGTGTGTGTTTAGGAGCCGAGTTTAGTTGTTTGTTGTGCTTGTTGCCTCGGACAGAGAGAGACAGTAGGAATGGCAGTGGGATTAGCTGCAGGAGCAAAAGAATTGCTGAATGTAAACCAGAGCACAAGTACTAGGGTTAGTTTTTGCTATCCAGTCATGGAGAGACCTGCAATTATTTTTATCTCTTGGCATAATTAATATTTTGGAGAGGTTTGAGAGATCATGCAGAATGGAGAAAATGTTCAGGCTTCTACCCTGTTTGTACATGATTTGGCCACAATTCTGTGGAAACTTTTAAAATGTCAGATTAAGGCTTAGCTTGGCCTTCAGTGATGAAGACATTGACTTTTAACATATACTGAATTATTAATATAGTTGGGTTTAGAATTAGAAGTTCCAATCAGTTTCTGTCTCTATACTCATTCCTTTATGCCCCATACAAAGAATTTCTCTCATCATAGAACAAATAGAAAAGCAAAATTATAGGAGAGATATGAGATTTGGCTTACTCAGGAAATAGAAACAACTTATGCTGGATGTACTCACATGTAGCCCAAATGAGTCCTTGGATCACTTATTAAGAATCACTGGAGAAAGACACTTTTGACTGGGCAAAACTAGATTTTGCCCCCTAGTAATTTGGAAGCATGAGACCTGTATGTGACTGGCCTGTCATCAGCAAAGTATAGGGAGGAGTTAAGAATTTTGATGGATCACTTCCTCACTAGCTATTCACCAATTAGAAATGTCTTGGGATGTCTAAGGGAGGGTATGGATAATGAGCTCCCAAAATTGTCCACTTCTGGGTCTGCACAAGAAGACTTTGAGGTCTTTGATCACTCGGAGAGATGACTGGCCAATTAATTAATTTATTGGTTAATGCTAACCTAGTCAATAAATTGACAAGTCTACTCAGAAGCCAGTCTCTTGGAATTTTAATTGTTGTGATAGAAAATAGGGAGTTATTGATAGCTTTTGAATAGTGGAATGACAGTAAGTACACCTTGGGTGAAATAATAATGTGTTCCTTACTTGTTACACTTAAATTTCTAGTTTATTTGTAGGAACATATCTTGAATTCACCTAAGAAAAACACTTTTTGATTTTTTGCTAGGAGAGATTAAGGATGGTAGGTCACAAATCATAAAATTGAAATCACTAATATAAAGGAAACCAAGTCTTACTTTTTCAGAATCTTGGTGAGTTAAGGATTGCTGCTCTACATGGCTCTGAATTAAAACCCAAAGGTCTTGGCTATCTTGTGTGGCTACCAGGCATGATTCTTTTTACTAGTACCAGTTGCTAACAAAGCTCTTAGATCAATAAAGAAACAAATTCCAGTTTTCTTTTCACTCCACTACTTTTATTTCCTTTCTTTCTTATCCTACAGATGCAGCTTGTGCTCTCAGAGATGCTGATATGACTTTTAATTTAGATTTGGGTATTGATAATACCAGTCCTGGTTCTCATTCATTGTAAAAACAGGAAAACAGCAACTCCTCTTAGGTATTTTGACTTTTTCATTCTCTCACTCCCTCCTTCTGCAGGTATGTTTGGAATAGATCGGGTCATTTAAATAACTGATATCTTTGGATACTGAAGGAAGAAATATGTGATGAACCACAATTAGCTGTCAGGTGAAGACAGATTTCAGAAGTGGATCGCCCTATTTTAAAGTGAACATTGGCAGATATTCTGTTTGAAAGTGGTGTTTACTATTTATTAACAATCCTTACATTTTTATTGATAGTCTCAATTTTAAGGCTGATTAATTATGATAATGATATGATAGCAATGGTGAAAAATCTTGTCACATCATGTCCAGACTTTTGATTCAGAAAACAAGGACATAATCTGTTTTTTAATACACTAAACAATTACACATGCATGTACATTTATGTTTATGTATGTCTATATGATATACTTTTCTTCATCCCACATGAATAGAAAAGAAAGTGATTGACCATGTATTAAGAATGAGAAACAATAGGAGAAAATGAATACTAAATTAGTATAGGCTAGAAATTAACAGTTAGGGGAACCCTTCCATTATGTCTGGCAAATTCTCTCTGAAGGATTCATGGGTAAACATGCACTAGAAATGTAAAGGATGAGAAAGAATGAGCAAAAGGGGCTTTAGTGGTAATGCTGATAAGTTAATTTGTCTTCCAAAATTCCATAGCATCTGAATAGGTTGCTGTTGATTTCTGTTGAATCTTTACTGCTCCCCACTGAAATTAGCTATTTCTCTCTTTTCTTTTTTCTTTCTTTCCAGTGCATCCCTTCTTCTTTTGTCTCTTCACGTTTTTCCATAGCTTTAAGCACATTCAGACTTGAGATGTTATCCTGAAAGGTAAGGCTTAAGAAAATCCAGCTCACTTTCCAGGTGAGACGTTTTAACATCTTAGTTTTCATCATTACATTCTGTTGCTATGGTAAACTTAAAAGAAAATGAGAAAGCAATAAAAATTCATTATTAACCTTGAGTGGACCTCAGAAATTGCAGCTGGAGCCTCTTTTTTTTTCCTTTTCAGATTTTTTTGGCAACAAAGGTCTACTTTAAGCTCTGAAACCTTTTATCTTCACAAGGAATGAATGGTTATACAGTCATGGTCATGCACATGTTCATGCATTCATTTAGTTAGAAAGTCTTAGATCAGAGACTCCTAATCTTTCTCAATCCTAATATCCCTTGTTTTTCAGTAAGTATTTCTATCCCTTCTATTAAGTATGATGGAAGGAAGTAAATTGCAGTTTACTATGCAATTATTTAAAAGAAATGGAATCAATTTCAATAAGTACAATGTATTTACCAAATATTTTTGGTATTAACAAATGTACGTCTTGTACCCCTTCAAGGTGGAAGTAATAGGCTGGGGAACCCCTGACTAAGATGTTGGAGTCAGATTCAGAGTCTGTTGTCACCATAGATAGCCTTATTTCGTGGATATGTCATTGCTTTTTAGGAATTTTGAAGAGTGAATCAAACTCTCTTTTTCTATCAATCAGTGACTTTTAAGTTAATCAATCAAAAACTTAAGTACTTCTATTTACCTTATCAGACACTAAGTAAGAGAATTTGCAAGTTGCTTACTAGAGTTAGCTCACACCTCCAAAGATCAGTGCCCCCCTTGGGTAGTGCTAGGCAAATTGAAAGATTATGATTGGTTCCCATAAAGTGGGGGAGCAACAGGAAGTGACTTTGAGAAAACTGCTTTTAAAAGGCCAGTTCAAGGATTCAATGATTCACTCTGTGTGGGTGAGCTGGACTAGAGGAAGAGACTTTCCTTGGATCCTGTGGTGGTGAATAGAGTGATTCCTTTCTTGGTTCTTTGGTGAGGAGATGCTCTCTGCTTGTTGGTGCTTTGGTGGGACACTCCCTTCAGTGTGAGTTCTGGTGACATTCTTGGAAGTCTTAGCCTCTTGTGCAGAGAAGGTTCTTGGGAGATTCTTCAGCATCTCTTGGCTCTTCAGATTTCTGCTTCCTAATTAGGACTTTGGATTCTGGTGAGATTCGCTTTTGGATTCACATTTGTGGTCTGGAGATTTTAGGATTAAACTCAGGGTATTTGTAACTAGGCAGTACTTTCTGTCTCTTAATCTATATTTTCCCACCTTTACTCTTTCCACCTCTTTGTAAATAAAGCTGCTAAAAGTCATTTTGGCTTAAGCTGTAATATTTTTAAATCAGTGACCACAATGTTACTTTAGAATTCTCATATTTAGCATAAAACCTAATTTTAAATTTTTACACAATTGTACATTTCCTTTTGCAGTATCTATTAAATACATATTCAGGGCAACTAGTCAGTCAACAAACAATTATTAAGTAGTTACCATGTACTGTGATACATTGTGTTGAGCATACAAAGAAAGGTAAAGCATGATCCCCACATTCAAGAAGCTCCTATTTTAATGGGACAGATATCCTACAAATGACCATATATAAGAGAGGCTGTCATGAGCAAAATTTAACAGAAGGTAAACTGAGGCAATTCTCTGAGCAAGATATCATTTATTCATAGGGTACCTGAAAAACTAATAAAGAGGTCTCTGGCTTACCACCTTTTAAACCAAGATGTGACTTCCTCCTGATTGGCCTGACAGTATATTATCTGGACTTCTCTTGGGAAACATAAGGCATATCCTGTCCCCATAACCCTACCCATGAAACCCTCTTTCTGACTTCTCCAAAGATCAAGTCATCCCTGATTTTGATTAGAAAGCATGGAAACTTGTCTCCTGGGCAGGGCAAACTAGCTCAAATTGGTGGTTCTCTGCCCTTAGAGAATAGAAGTAAGGGTTCAATTTGGGGGGAGCCTAGCCCAAGCTGGTTAAAAAGCAATAGTTACCAGAAGCAGATGGTTAATCAGAGGCTTAAAATGCTTTAGAGAGTCATTTTCAAGGTTTCCAGAGGACAAGTGGTTTGAGAGCAGTCTGTCCAGGTGCCTTCCATCTCCACCATGAGGTTGTTTACTTCTGTGATGGTCTATATTCCCATCAGCCTCGTCCTCCTGTCTGCTTCCTAGCATACAACTTGCTTAACAGAAACACAATTTCTCATCTGTGTTTTATCCTCTTATCTCAGACTTGGCAATCAAAGCACAGTGCTCTAGTCTAGATTTCTGCTCTCAGGCTGCCCAATGTTGTAAGCATGGAATGGATAAAGATGGTTGGATTGCAGCAGCTATTGGCTGGAGTCTCTTGTTTCTCATATTAATTTTGTTCTGTGTGGGTAAATTCAGAAAGATGACACCTGATGAATCCAAGTACACAGAAGCATGAAATCTGGGACTCTATAGACAAGACTACCAAAACTCTACCAGTTTCCTAAATGAAGAGAAGGGAATAGTCTTGAAATAGGATTCATTTTGCTTTTTTAAAGGAGAACAGAGGAAGAAATGTCCAGTTTCAATAAGGTATTAGTGTTTTCATACCTATTTTCAAAGGGTTACTTGACCCTGCTAATTTTTTTCTTTCTCTATAGTTTAATATCAGAATTATTTTCCTAAACATTTGTTGAACTGAATCAACAGGAAGAATTTATGAAACATCAATTGTGTTTCTGGCACTATTGACACTCAAGGGATACTAAAAAAATAATAACCAATAACCGAGAGCTATTCCTCAATAGATGAATGGTAAAAGGATATAAAGTTTTTGAAAGAATTGCAAGTCATAAATTATATTAACATCTACTGAGAATAAGAAAAATGCCTACTCTAATCAATATAGAGAACGTTGTCAAATTTATAGGAATAAAGGTGTTTCCCAATTGATAAATGTTTAAAAGATATGAATAAACAGTTTTCAGATGAAGAAAAAATATGTTGGGGATTGGGTCTTGATCATATTCCTCAACCATGTCTTAGTTGTGGCTGGGAGAGGTCACTTTTGAGCTAGGCTAAGAGAGAGGGATTTTTTTTTGAAACCCTTACCTTCCGTCTTGGAGTCAATACTGTGTATTGGCTCCAAGGCAGAAGAGTGGTAAGGGCTAGGCAATGGGGGTCAAGTGACTTGCCCAGGGTCACACAGCTAGGAAGTGTCTGAGGTCAGATTTGAACCTAGGACCTCCCATCTCTAGGGCTGACTCTTAATCCACTGAGCTACCCAGTTGCCCCCTTGAGAGAGGGATTTTGATAAAACAAAAACATTTGTTATAGAGCAACATTGGTGATTAAATGATACAGTGTAATATTAGGAACACATCCACGAAGCTATTATTTTTACTTCTCCTTTTCTTCCTCCACAGAAACTTTCTTCCCCTATAATTCCTCAGTTTAAATTAATTTATTGAATTCTACTAGTAGAGAACAGGATCCTAGAGAAGAGGATCTAGTCAGTCAACTCATTCAATCAACAAGTATTGTGTTAACTATTTGCAAGGCACTGTGCTGAGTTCTGGAGATTAAAAAAAAAGGCAACAAAACACAACAAAACATAGTCCCTACCATTAAAGAACTCACATTCTAAAGATAGTGCTTTGCAATTTATTATAATTTTCAAAAACCTTATTCATAGTGTTCCATAAATTCAATAATCATTTATTAAATACCTACTCTATTTTAGGAATCATGGTAGGTTTTTGGGATATAAAGATAAAAAATGAAAGTTAAAGTCTTTCCCTTTGAGGAGTTCATATTTGTGTGTATATTCTTAGGAGGATATAGGTAGTGGCGATAAATATGTACACATAAATAAATACAATTTTTTTTCAGAAAGAATCGAATAACTGGGGGAATTAGAAAGGCTTCTTGTCAGAGGTGGCATTTGAGTTGAATTGTGAAGTGTCAGGGTTCCAAGATGTAGAGATGAGGTGAAGGAACATTTTAGGCATGGGAGACAACCTTGAGTAGCCTGACTGATGAGAAGGAAGAAGAAAACATCTGGAATATATAGAGATCAGGTTTGGGCCTGGACAATGATATGCCCTGGGTGTAAAGAGAACATAAGTGAAGTTGCCCTAGGGAGAGAAAGGAAAACCCAAAAAGGGAGGGAAGAGGGACCCCAAACAAACTTTGCTTGCTTTACTACTGTAACTTCAAGCCCAGATTTGGATGCCCCATTACACAAATTAGATTTAGGTTAGTTCTTTATGTAGAGAGTGAAAATTCTATATTGATGATATAAAAAATTGTTCATTGATAAAAAAAAGTAGCATAAGTGATATTTACTAGGTCTTGCACAGACCGGCTTATATCCCAATAAACTTGTTTCTTTCATTTCCTTTCAGTATAGACACTAAGCTAAGTGAAGCATCACTTTACCAGTTTTGGAATAACATTTTCAATGACATTGGTAAACTTAAAACTGATTTTCACTCATGTAGGATAAATCTTATAATGAAAATAAAAACAAAACTCCTTGTTTCTGACTATAAAATCCTATTACAACACCTTTTCTGGACCTGAAATTACTACGCACGATTTAAAATGTTCAGTTAAATGTTCTTGTCAGACCCTCCAGCCACTGTTAGACATCACACACTAAACAAAAAAGCCTTCACTTCTCTCTTTAATTTCTTCCTTTCCTATAAAGGACACAAATGAATGAAGCAGAATCTTAAAGCAGTTATACAAAAGCAAATGTTAAGAAGAACTGATTTTTAAAGGTCCCTGGACAGGCTTCTCATCATTTATGCTTGTCATCGTTGAGTTTAATTTATTAATGAAAGTTAAGAAAAGTGCTTCAGATGATGAGGAACCATCAAATCAGTTCTGTCACAGATTCTACTTTCTATATGTTGAGTTAGAATTGGAACCATATAATTTCCAGTCTTTTTGTTTCATGACCCCGATGGAAATCAGAGATCAGCAGTATACAATTCAATAATAATTGCCCTCTCTTTTGGTTGCTGTGCTGATAATAGTACCTGGATTCTCAAAGGAACTGCTAACTTCAGTAATACGTTCATAAGATAGACACTGGACCTGTAATTCTTTTGGTATAGGAAACTCCCAGATGAAGAAACCCTTTTTGCCAATTCAGGTCAGCATCTTCTCTGTAGCTTATAGTCTTAAAGAGTTGCCTGGGACATTAAGAAGTTAGGAGACTTGCCTAGTATCTCATACTTAGTATGTTTTAGAGGCAGGACTTTTAGATTCAGGCCTCCCCTACTTCTCTATCCACTATTACAAATTGCTTTTCATTAATTCATACATTCAATTAATTAGTTCAACAAAAATTAGTTAAATTCTTACTGTGTTGGAGATATAAGATATAGTACACATAATGCATTCTTTCATGACATTTATGACATATATGTCTGTATAACTATCTTATCTATCTTATCTATCTATCTATCTATCTATCTATCTATCTGTCTGTCTGTCTGTCTGTCTATCTATCTATCTATCTATCTATCTATCTATCTATCTATCTATCTATCTATCTATCTATCTATCTATCTCTGGCTGCCTGTCTCTGTAACTTTCTATCTATTTTTCTCTATGATAAATTAAAATCTGTACTTGGTCTTGCTATATCTGCAGATAGATGGAGCTCTTCAGAATGGCTTCTATATGTTGTGAAAGAACATATAGAAAGAAAGAAAGTATCACAGACTACCATTTCAGGTTAAGGACAAATGAAACTGGTGCCTCCTGGGCTCTTGACATTTTAATTATCTGTAACTGTTGGAGTTTCTTCAACTCCCCTCATTAAGCCTATGGTTCCAAGAAGCTATAGATATGTAGTGGCCACAACTAAATAAAACCACCTTGGCAGATGGACTAAACCATGTTGAAAGTCACTGACAGGCCTCAAACTCATCAATAAATTATGGGAATGTCTACTCCTTACATATGAAAATGTCCCCAACAGAGTGAGTGGGTGAGAATAATTTGTTCTAAAAGCCATGAAGGTGGTTGAAGCAGGCCAGACACTGCAGATACCAAAGTCATCCACTGAATCCTGGACCATTACTGTCATCCTGACTTTTATCTTATCAATGGATTTTGATGACTCTGGAAAAGAGAGAGGTTGAAGATTTTGTGTAGCTCTGTCTTACTGAAATTCAGTTCATGTACAAGTCAAGATATTGCCCTATGATGTCATTAATCCTCTTTGAAAGGATGAACAACAATATGGGAGGACATGAATGAAGGTTATAAAGGATTACAGATTTTGGTTGGGTTGCAATTTAGTATAATGGATACAACTAGCATTAAAACTGAGGAAATCATAGATCTATTGAAGAATTGAAGTATAAGTAACCTTTCCAAAAAAAAAAAAAAACAGGTTCCAATCACAAATACTATGACAGAAAGACTTGGTGATTCTTGGGGAAGTAAATTTTTTGTCCTATTGTTGGATATTTATTTGAACTTATTCATCATGCATTCCTAGGTAAGTTGTGTATAAACATATGAAAGCCTCATTATTATTGCTTCTTCTATTCTCTCTCCTCTTCAAGCAGAGGTTAGACAACCACTTTTTGGGTATGTTGTAGAAGGGCTCTTTTTCATGCATGAGTTGCACTCAATGACCACTGTGGTCCCTTTCAGCTCTTAAAGTATTTGACTCTTGGATAACATCTACTGATCATCTTTGATAATACTCTTATTCCTTTGTTGTATCTGTCACTCCCTCCAATATATAGTGTTTCTGATATAGATTGATAATATTGTCCCTTACTCTCTATTTCTAGCTTAAAGACTTTCAAAAACCAGACTCATGAGAGTCACAACCCAACTGTTCACTGCTCAAATCTGCCTTTCTTTTCTGAAACATTACCTTCCAGGTTACACTCCTGATTTATCCCCACAAAACTTTGTTTACCATGCTATAGAAATCTCTTTTCCCTGGAAGTTCATTCCATACTTGTGTTCCATCCTTGGGAATATCCTCTATCCTGGTGGCCTCTCCTTCTGATTAGCTGATTTCAACTAAATCTCCATTTTTAGAAAGAGGCCCAAGCCAACCAGGTCTTCATTTCTATCTAGGGTGTACTCCTGACTCATTTACAAAGAGCTTTGTAGACTGTATACTCTTCATTTCTCTTTTATGATTTGTCTCCCTCCATTGGAATGTAGGATCCATGGGTACAGAGATTATCTTTCTGTTTATATATGTATTCTCAGTGTTTAGCATCATGTCATGCACACAGCGAGCACTTAATAAATTGTTGATCATTTGACTGACTGAACCCCATTCCTTCAATTAGCAACATTGATGTACTATTATAATTCACTATATCACTGGGATACTCAGTTTCTTTCCAGGTCTACATAATCCCTAGCACATTTTATCTAGATTACTCCTGGTGATAATTATTTATCCTTTAGAATCCCTTATGGTTAGGATTTACAACTTTCTGCAGGATAAACTTTTAATTGGCATTGGAGAACCAGTTAGAATTTTGTTAGCCAAAAAGGAGGAGACAGGACAGTAAGGGATGGCTGGGGTCAATGATAACATACACTAGTTCCTTCCAAAAATTTGGAATAATAAGTAAGCCAAAGTTAATGGATTTCCCAGCTTTTGGCTAATTATGGATTCTAATTGTGCAATGCATAATTAGAAGAGATAGCTGAATATAGGGGATACTCAGGAGCTTGGTGGGAGCCTGACATTGCATCCCATTGTTTGACCTCATTTTTGTTTAATCCTTTTTTGGAATATTAATCTTATTTTCATTCCAAATCAGCATTTTTCATGCTGTTTACCAATCATTTGCATTTGATAGGATAACTTCAGTAGTTACAATTCTCTAAAGCAGTTCCCAGGAACTATGCAAAACAAATAAATTAAGATGCAAAGACAAATAAGGCCAATTGCTTTTTATTTCCCATAAGCACAGCAGAGGAAATTGTAGGAGCATATTTGCTTGGATATTAGAGTAGATTCATGGTTTTATTCCTGTGGATACTTCAGCCATGCAGATAAGCAGCCTCACAATATCTTCTCATTCTTCACAATGCCTATATGTGTCTATCCTTTTGTTAAAAAAAGAGAGAGATCTTTTGTTTCTATATTTCTTTTATTACTGATGTTTCTTTCCCCTCCAATGTCCAGGAATCCATCCCCTAAAATAAAGGGCAAAAAAAAGCAATTTATCAAAACTAATGAATATATCAGCTTCATGTGAAAGAGAATGCAATATTCAAACACTTGTCATCCCTGACCTTTGTCTTCTGAGCTTCAGTGCCTTCATCATCAACTGTCTGTTGAATGTTTCAAACTGGGTGTGCCAGAGGCATCATAAACTTAACATATATAAAAGAAAACTCATTATCTTTATCCTTGTGTTTCTTCCTAAGACTTGATATTCCATAGCAATGTTCTTTAGATTCTTTCTGTTGATATTTGTCTCTTTACAGTCATTTTGGGCTGAGGTCAATAGACAAGCTTATCCACTTCCAATCTTCTCTATTTCTGTTTCAGGCATTTCTCAGTTTCATGTCCTTGGCATTAATCTTGACTCCCCACTTTTTCTTACCACATATATCTTGGCAGGGGTCAAGTCTTGCCATTTCCACTTCTATCACATACCTTAAATAATCTCTCATATACCCTCATATAGCTGCTACTCCATTTCAGACTCTCGTAACTTCTTGCAGAGATTCTTTTGACAGCCTCTTTGTCTCAAGACTCTCCTTACTCCAGTCCAATCTACACACTGCTACCAAAGCAATTTTCCATGAATATTGTTCTGACCAATGTCACTCAATAATTCTTATTGGTTATTAATTGTTTGCTAGTATAAAATCCAAACTCGGTTTACCTTTTAAATGCTGTCCCAATCTGGTCCCAATCTACCTTTCCCCATTTGATATAACCTTGCCTTGCATACTCTGTGATCAGATCAAACTGACCTTTTTATTCCTCAAAAATATGTCTCTGAATTGGTCATATGCCTGAAAAATACTCCCTCTTCACCTCTCTCATAGAATTCTCTTATTTCAAGATGCAGCTCAAGGCACACCTTCTATAGCTTTTTTCTATCCCACAACTATTAGTGCCTTTCCTTTCAAACTATGTAATTTACCTGTTTGTACTTTTTCTTCTTAAGTATATATTTTCTTATGTACTCATCTTCCCCATCTGAACATTAGCTACTTGTGAGTAGATACTGCTTCATCCATTGTATTTTTGTCTTTAGCTCCTAGAACAGTACCTGGCACATCATGAGTAATAAATACTTTTGTTGCCTGTTCAAAGGGGGGATGTATTTTCTTAGCTCATTTTCAAGACCAAGATATTAGTAATTGCTAAAGAATCAATTTATATTTTGTTCTTTCCATGTACATTTCTATATTATTCATGTATGTTGTTTTCCTGATTTTGCTTACTTTACTCTCTATCAGTTTATGTAAGTCTTCTCATTCTTTCCCGAAGTCTTTGTATTAAGCATTTCTTATAATGTGGCAATATTCCAGTACATTAATATCCTATAATTTTATTATCTCTCAATGGGAAGTCTTTTACTTTGTTTTCAGTTCTGTGCTTCTACAAAAAGTGCCATATTTAATAAGAAACATCTTTCCATAAATTGTTCATAAAGGATCAAGTGAAAGAGCAATGAGAAGTATTATGCAGTGGGTTTCTGTTTTAATTCTTTCTTTATACCACCTTATACTTTTGGCTTGAGTGTAAGAAGGTTCTGTGGGAGAAGGGGAAGGCAAAGGATTCAAGAAGGAGATTTGGAAGGTTTGGGAATCATGAAGAAAGACAAAAATTAAATTTTTGAAGGGGAAATATGGGAAGCTGTGTGAGAGACAGAAGGGAGAGAAAGAGTAGACTTGAGATGAAAAGGAAGGCCTAAAAATGAAGAAAGATATGTATTTGCCCTGAAACAGGATAGGGAATTAAGAAGAAATGTTTTAGGAAAAGCAGATCAGAAGGATTAAGAGAAGAGTTGGAGAATGACTTGAGGAAGAAGATGAAGAGACACAGAAAGAGGAGAAAGACTCGAGGAGAAGGGAAAGAAGTTGCTAAGTTAGTAAAGAGAGGAAGTAAAGATACTTATGGGTTGAGAAGGAAGGCGACAGCTTTGAAGTACAACTATCTCACAAACCTTTTACCACAACAGTTCTCTGGGGACTTACTATTTAGAATGACAAAGAATTGATTATTTCACTTTTAGTGAGTAGTGAGAGAAGGAATTTTTCAGTGTTATGCATAAAATGTGATATATCTGGGTGTCTGCCAAAGTCAAGCAATTGTTCAAATTTGAAATTCTTCTGTCCCTTAAAAGAGAAGACAAAGGATGTCAAGAGATTATCTCCTTATTCTCCCGGTTACCATAGAAAAATATATGACTGTTAAAATAATGGAAAGATAGCTTCAGTTGATTCCTGAAGGTGCTATTTAGCATCAATTCATGACATGTCAGAGAACTTGTTAGGGTTGTCAAATGTGATGGCAACTACTCTATACAGATGGTCCATATGAACACAAATAATATTGCTTTCAGTATTCTAGAAAGCATTCTTGAACAAGATTCTTAGAAGTATGTGTGATATTTTTATCACAGCTACTTAGTGAAGGCAAGAGATTTAGAAGAGAGACTGATATGGGAAGTGGACATTTGGATAAAAAAATGGTCTATGAGAATGGAATTTGAATTTCTGGACCCTGTCTTAAAATGTAAGACCTATATGTCCCTGACCAGAGAAGAAGTGCATTTAACAAGAACTAAAGAATGCTTTTTTTTTTAATCAAAATGTATGGAAAAATCTAATCAAAGGTTTTTAAACTGAAAAGGAAGTGAAAGGGAAAAAAATTGGTGACCCAGTGAATGAACTAGATACTATGGAGAGGAGCTATAATATATGAATAATAGAATTTGTAACACAGAAATCATCAGGAGACAAACTGAGGAAAGAGCCTTAGAAAAATAAAAATCTGTGACTTCAGAAGTCAGTTCTATAATGCATAAGAAGAGGAAGAAGCCAGGTGAACCAGAGACTCTATAGCAAGAACATCACTGGGACTTAGTGTTATAAGACCCCTGCCTAGAATTTGCTTCTGGAATGGTAGGCTTAAAAAGAGGGAAAATTTGGTAACAGGTTGAACAATCATATTATTTTCAGCTATTGCCTTGTCCTAGCATAAGGTACTTTTCTACAACTTGTGATTTAATTGGTTGTATATGCTAATTTTTCTTCAATAAACTGGTTTATTGAAGAACAGATGTTCTGTGCACTGGGGGATCCCCTCTCTACTGTTCTCTACTGTTTTTTCTACTGTTCATTTGTGTCATTTCATTTGCCTTCCTTTTGGACAGCCAATTGTGATTGGTAAAAGGGAAATGGGTTCCATTTTTTTTTAATCTCCTTCAGATAACATGAACTTTGGGTAGGAAGCTCCACTAATCAGTGATGGTGGGAAATAAGATGACCAGGTTGATGGGGATGATGAAACTGATGAGAACTGTGCCTTATCTTGGCTTTGAAACTCCTTTTATCTCTATTGTTAAGGCAATACCATTGCAGCAACTATACAATGAATTGGAACCTTTGCATTGATAATGGAAATAGTCAAATCTTCCTCCTAAAAAGGAGATTAAAAACTAAGTGATAAATCACAAAGAAGAGTACAAAGGAATGGCCTGATATTGGTTGTTAATATTTATTCACTAGGTTCTTCCTTGTTTAACCAAGAGGGATGATTAGGACCCTTTGGGAATGGATCTGTTGCTCAGTGTGTGAACACCACTTGACTTCCATACCGGCAATCCACCAGACCTGTGAAAATATTTTGTCAGATCTAGGGTCTTAGGATCTAAGTTTCTTTGTGGCATAGTTTATGATGTGTATTTCACTGTTGACAATTTCAGGGCTTGGGTAACACATTTAACTTTGAAAGTCAGTAGCTCAACAAATGTGTTTTTACATAAAATCAACAAAGGAGTAAAATATAACCTGCAGTTAAATGGAGCAAAATATCTGCTATCCTTCAGCACCACTGAAATACAATCAGATTCGCACTTGCCATTGCTTGCATCCATCCTGCAAGGTGCAAATCAGTCATCACACATCTATATACCATGGGAACTAGGGCTGTCTTTGTGTGATGAAAATCATATTGCAAGTAAAACTTAGCCAGCTGCTTTGCTGATACTAGAATTCTCTTAGGTATGGAGAAAGGAAAAAAATAGCTTTTAAAGGAGAGCCAACTAAAGGAAACATGCATTTTATGATTTGATAAGAACCATAGATTTTAGAGTCAGGAGGAGGAAATTCAATTTATATTAAGCTCCTATTATGTGCAAGGCATAGATCTCAGTTCTAGGAATAATTTCATAGGAAATGCAGATACGATCTGGTCCAGTGCCTTAAATTTATGAGTGAGGAAATCGAGGCACAGAAAAATGAAGTTATTTATCCAAGGGGGCCAGGGAATAAACATTTATTAAGTGCCTACTGTGTGTCAGGCACTGTGATAAAAATTTTACCAATACCTCATTTGAACCTCACAATGATGAGATGTAGGTGCTTTCATTATTGCCATTTTACAGTTGGGGAAATGGAGGCAGATAAAGATTAAGTGACTTATCCAGGGTTACACAGCTAGGAAAAATCTAGGTCTGGATTTCAATTCATATCTTCCTGACCATAGGCTCAGCATTCCTCCCATTGTATTACCTAGCTGACTCTATAAAATATATTTGCACAATATATGATACTTAGCTACTTATCAATATGATTCTGTACTTCTACTTTTGTGGAATATAGGGGTCCAACAAAACCCATATCCTCTCAGTTCAGTTTAAACTAGAATAATATATCTTGGATGCATCTAGGCTCAGTGGAAAGAACATTTAGGTTCTAGATTCAAATTCAGGCTTACTACTGGTGTGACTTTAGGCAAGTCACATATCCTCTTTAGGACTCTGTTTCATCATCAGTAAAATGAGGCATTTGGACTAGATGGAGTCTTAGATGCTTCTTCACCTATAATCCTAATTTCTGTGTTTAGACTCAGAAGATAGTTTTCTAAAAATGGACATCTGCCTTGAAAAGTATGTGGGCCAGAGGGCCCCCCCCCCATTCATTATTATATCTGGCAGGGGATTTGCTGTAAGGACAGTATGCTGTTGCCTCTAATCTCAAGGTCTCTATGGCTATCTCTAGCAAGCAGGAAAATAATCACAGTCAGACCAATTCTGACTAGACCAGAAGTAGTGAAGAAAATAAAAAGAAACATCGCCCAAGGAGTGCACTCTCTCTTCATTTTCTTACTTCTTTTGGCTGCTTTCTTACTGGATGCACTGGAAGGCAGCAGCTCCATTTTTTTCTTCTCTTCATGCTATTTCTGGTCAACTGGAGAGAAAGCTGTAGTCTTTGTGTGCCTCTACCCTCTCTATCCCTCCCCATTCCCTTCTTCTCCCTCTCTTCTTCTTGAACCCTCCCCTCTCTCTGTCTTTTGATCACTTTTTCCCTCTCTGATGTCTATATCTCCATCTCTCTCCTTTGAATATGGTTTCCTGGGAATTCTTGGTTTTCACTACTTATATTCTTCTTTGCGATGTTGCACCTGCTAACCTCTAGGCTTGGAGCAGCTACAAATGCTAAGGCTGCAGTTAGAGATACCTGAGGTCAAATTCCACCTTCAACTTTTACCAGCGGTTGTTACCTGGGCAAATTGCTCAACCTCTGCTAGCCTCAGTTTCCTTATCTGTAAAATGAGGATAATAATACCATCTACCTCCCAGGGCTGTTGTGAAGATCAAATTAGATAATAATTGTAAAACGCACTCAGCACAGTTCTGGGTACATAGTAAGGACAATATGAGTCAGCTTTTACTAAAGAGACATTATTTACTCTTTGTTGTTACACTGTAGTTAAGTTGCATGTATCTTATACTTACTTATCTTTGTGTGTACTGTTTTCCCTTTAACAGAATGTAAGCTCCTGAAGAGAAAGAAGGATTTCTTATTTTTTATATATTTATATATATAAAAATATTTATATATTTATATATTTTTATTCTTATTTTTTGTGTTTTTATTTACATCATCCAGCACAGGGTCTGGCACATAGCTGCTTAATAAATGCTTGTTGAATATACCTCATTTCCAAAGAAAATCTATGTGTGTATCAGATCCATTAGGATTATAGTTTAGGAAAAATTGTTGTTTTCACCGCCAAATTCTTGGGTTTGAGTAGATTTACTCTATAGGGAAATTTGGGAAGAAGGTTTATATAGATGATTTAGAAGGACCACAGAGAAACATTAGCATATCTTCTACTCTTGACAGTCTTGTTTCATATGATTTAGTGTTGGGATCAACCTCTCAAAGCATAGGTGTTCTACCTTCTTCCCACCCTCATCTCCCATCTTTTTTTGGTATGTCCAAGGTCACATAACAAGGTATGTTAGCAGAGTCAATTCTGTGGATCCTAGGCCACTATGTAGTATAGTAGAGTGCTGGGCCTAGAGTCAGGAAGATCTGAATTAAAATTCAGACAATTAACTAGCTATGTGAACCTAGGTAAGTCTTTTTACCTTTGTTTTCTCAACTATAAAATGGAGATTAAAAAAATCTATCTTAAAGGGTTTTTGTGAGGATCAAATTAGATAATATTTGTAAATCACTTAGCACAGTGCCTGGCACAAAGTTAGGTGTTATATAAATGCTTATTCCCTTTCCCTTTAATTTCATGTCTTTGACCTGCAAATCCAATTTTCTTTCTACTACATTAGGCTGAAAGGAAAGAATACACATGAGTAAATTATAGAATATAAGACCTGAAAGGAACCATGAGTGATCATAATGCTCACATCTCCCTACCTTTGGATAGATATCTGTGAAAACTCTTAATCATTTAGTTTTTTTAAAAAGATCTTCATGCATTTTATGGAGTGGAGCTCCAAATCTTCCTCAGCTGTCACAGTCAAGATTCTATTGTCACTTTGATAGCTCTGAAGTTTTATCATAGGTCTAATCAAAATCTACCCTTTTCAAACCCAAGTCTATCTCCCCTTGTTTTGGTTTTTGTGGAAGAAGTTCAAACATTTGTAAGATTTTAATTAATGTCCAATATTTCAAGTATTATATTTTATAAAGTTTATTATCTAACAAACTAGAACCATGTGACTAAGTTTTTCTACCTGCTCAAAAACCCCATGTCCACAGCTCCCACCATAGGAAGAAAAGATGGTGAGAGATGGAACTCCACCAGATTTATATCCTGTCTACATCAACATGTAACGACAGGAAGAGAGTGGGGTGCTGAGAATCATAGTTTTTTTTTTTTTATGGTAACAGATTCTAATTCCCCAACCCCCTGGGATCCTTTGGGAGACTAGTCTTCCCACTGGATCATGTAAACATAATATTGCAATAATTGGGGATAAAAGGGAAAGAGAGGGGGCAGCTGGGTGGCTCAGTGGATTGAGAGCCAGGCCTAGAAATGGGAGGTCCTAGGTTCAAATCTGGCCTCAGACACTTCCCAGCTGTGTGACCCTGGGCAAGTCACTTGACCCCCATTGCCTAACCCTTACCACTCTTCTGCCTTGGAGCCAATACACAGTATTGACTCCAAGACAGAAGGTAAGGGTTTAATTAAAAAAATAAAAAAAGGGAAAGAGAACAAAATCAATGATTTCTAGGTGCATTGACAAAAAGCCAATTAGGGCACAGTCCCTTTTGATAAAAGTGTACATTCAAAACAAATGCATTCAACCCCCCACAGTTCAATTTTACTACAACCCAAAGTTCATTCTGGATCTTTGGTGCAGTGTGAGGTCCCAGTAGGCATCTCCATGGCATCTTTTCTAAGCAGTTCACTTCCTGGAATCTGAGAGGTAGCAAGTTTCTTATCCTAAAATTATTCTCAAACAAGAAAATTTTTTTATAAAACTAGAATATTATGACAACTATACATTCCCCACTGAGGAGGATGTTCACAAACACATGGAACAACTTAAGATACATTAATTTTCACTAAGAAAATAGCTTGTAAAAAAAACAGTAGTAGCTAATTCAAGAAAAACTTTTGGGTCTAAAACATCACCAAGAATCTAGATCATTCTGGTGGAGAGGTAAAGTAAACTGAAGAGTTACAAATAGAAAAAAAAAACTATCCAGAAGCCACTAGGCTACCTGGGTAATGCTCCCTACTCAAGAGCCATACAGAGGTGCCAAGCCCACTGGGAAAAACATCCCACCTCCCAGATGAGAATGTAATAGCCATATATGGCATGTCTTTATCTGTCTCATCCATTACATTTTTATAAATGTGGAAGTGGAGATTACAATAGTGCTATAGCACTTCACTTCATTTGTTTTTATTTGAATTAATTTATTTAGTCAATTTAGAACATAATTACTTGGTTACAATAATTACATTATTTCCCTCCCTCCCCTCCACCCACCCTTCTCTCAGTAATTTCGTGGTGTCCTTGATCAGAACATATTTCCATGTTGTTGGTGTTTGCATTAGGATGTTAATTTAGAGTCTACATCCCCAGCTATATTCCCTCAACCCATGTATTCAAGAAGTTATTTTACCTCTGTGTTTCTACTCCCACAGTTTTTCCTCTGAATGTGGATAGTGCTCTTTCTTATAGATCCCTCCAAGTTGTTCAGGATCACTGCATTGCCACTAACAGAGAAGTCTGTTACATTTGATTGTACCACAGTGTATCAGGATCTATGTACAATGTTCTCCTGGTTCTGCTCCTCTCACTCGGCATCTATTCCTGGAGGTTGTTCCAGTTCCCATGGAATTCCTCCACTTCATTATTCCTTTGAGCACAATAATATTCCATCACCAACATATACCACAATTTGTTCAGCCATTCCCCAACTGAAGGGCATCCCCTCATTTTCCAATTTTTGGCCACCACAAAGAGTGCATGTATGAATATTTTTGTACAAGTCATTTCCCTTATTATCTCTTTGGGATACAAACCCAACAGTGCTATGGCTGGATCAAAGGGCAGACAGTCTTTTATTGCCCTTTGGGCATAGTTCCAAATTGCCCTCCAGAATGGTTGGATCAATTCACAACTCCACCAACAATGCATTAATGTCCAAACTTTGCCACATCCCCTCCAGTATTCATTACTTTCCATAGCTGTCATTTTAGCCAATCTGCTAGGTGTGAGGTGATACTTCAGAGTTGTTTTGATTTACATCTCTCTGATTATAAGAGATTTAGAACAATTTTTCATGTGCTTATTAGTAGTTTTGATGTCTTTAATTGAAAATTGTCTATTCATGTCCATTGCCCATGTATCAATTGGAGAATAGCTTGATTTTTTGTACAATTGGTTTAGTTCTTTATAAATTAGACCTTTGTCAGAGGTTTTAGTTATAAAGATTGTTTCCCAATTTGTTGCTTCCCTTCTAATTTTGGATGCATTAGCTTTGTTTGTACAAAACCTTTTTAATTTGATGTAATCAAAATGATTGATTTTACATTTTGTGATTTTTTTCTAGCTCTTGCTTGTTTTTAAAGTCTTTCCTTTCCCAAAGATCTGACATGTATAGTATTCTGTGTTCAGCTAATTTGCTTATAGTTTCCTTTTTTTATGTTCAAGTCATTCACCCATTCTGAGTTTATCTTGGTGTAGGGTGTGAGATGTTGATCTAAACCTAATCTCTCCCATACTGTCTTCCATTTCTCCCTTTTCATCTTGGATACTATCATTTGATTTTCTTCTTTGCTTTTTTAATTAGATTGACCAGTACTTTGTCTATTTTATTTATTTTTTCAAAATGCCAGCTTCTAGTCTTATTTATTAAATCAATAGTTCTTTGACTTTCAACTTTATTAATTTCTCCTTTGATTTTTAGGATCTCTAATATAGTCTTCATCTGAGGATTTTTAATTCATTCACTTTCTAGTTTTTTAATTTGCATGCCCAATTCATTGACCTCTGCCCTCTCTAGTTTGTTAATATATGAAGTCAAAGATATAAATTTCCCCCCTGAGTACTGTTTAGTTGCATCCCATAAGTTTTGAAAGGATGTCTCATCATTGTAATTTTCTTCAATGAAATTATTGTCTCTATGATTTGTTCTTTAACTCACTGGTTTTAGAGAATCGTCTTGTTAATTTCCAATTAATTTTTGATTTACCTCATCATGTATGCTTACTAATTTCATTGCATTGTAATCTGAGAAGGTGGTAGCATTTTTTCTGCTCTTTTGCACTTTTTTGCAATGTTTTTATGTCCTAATACATGATCAGTTTTTGTGAATGTACCATGTGCTGCTGAAAAGAAGGTGTATTTCTTTTTGTCCCTATTTATTTTTCTCCACATATCTACTAACTCTAATTTTTCTAAGATTTCATTTACTTTTCTTACCTCTTTCTTATTTATTTTTTGGTTTTATTTATCTAGTTTGGATAGAGGAAGGTTTAGGTCTCCCACTAGTATAGTTTTTCTATGTATTTCATCCTTGATCTCCACTAGTTTCTCCTTTAGAAATTTGGATGCGATGCCATTTGGTGCATACCTGTTGAGTACTGATATTTCCTCATTGTCTATACTGCCTTTTATCAGGATGTAATTACCTTCCCTATCTCTTTTAAATAGATTTATTTTTACTTTGGCTTTGCCAGATATCATGATTGCGACTCCTGCCTTCTTTTTACCAGTTGATGCTCAATAGATTTAGCTCCATCCTCTTACTTTCACCCTATACGTATCTACAGCATATGGTAGGGTTTTGGATTCTAACCCACTCTGCTATTCACTTGCATTTTATGGGTGAGAGTATTCCATTCACATTCAGAGTTATAATTACCAGCTGTGTATTTTCCAGCATTTTGATTTCTACTCCTAGTCCTGCCTTTTCTTCTTTCATTATTTCCTCCCACACCAATGCTTGTTTTTAATCAATCCCCCTAGTTCCCACCCTTATTTTACTTCCCTTTTTACCCCCTTCTCATTTTTCCTCCCCTTATTTTCTTTGCAGTCTTTTTAAAACTACCCCCAACTTCTCCCTCCCTTGTACTGTTTCCCTCCCCACCAGTCCATTTGTTATGCTTCTACTTTCCTAGAAGACAGAAATCTATTCTCTGCCCCAATGGTTTGGATTGTTCTTCCCTTTTATGGTCAATTTCAATGCAAGTATGAGTTGAGTATTTCCTATCTCCGACCTCTTTACCCTTCCAGTATATTGATGTTCTTTCCCCTCCCGCCATGAGCTTCTTTGTGACATATAAATTTACCATGTTTTGTTTCTTTTTCCATTTATTTTAGTATTAGCCTCTTTTTTTTAGTTCTTGTTGTGTATCTATATATCTATATATCTATATCTATATATATATATATATATATGTCTTGTCATTTCATCCTATACAGTTTGTCACTGTTCTCTATAAGTTTAATTCTTCTAGCTGCCCAGGTAATAATAACAATTTTTAAGAGTTACCAATGACCTCTTTTCTTAAAGGGATTCATATCATTTTATCTTATTGGGTCTCTTAAAAAAGTTTTTTGTTTGTTTGTTTGTTTTGGTTTTGTTTTCTTTTTTCCCTCTTTTTAAATTACCTTTTGATGATTCTCTTGAGTTCTGTGCTCAGATATCAAATTTTATCTTCATGTCTAGTCTTTTCTTTACAAATGCTTGGAATTCTTATATTTTGTAAAATGACCATACTTTCCCCTGTAAGAATATAGTCAGTTTTGCTGGGGTAGTTCATTCTTGGTTGTAGACTTAGTTCCCTTGCTTTCCAGAATATCTTATTCCATGCCTTTCTGTCCTTCAGTGTAGATGTAGCCAGATCCTGTGTTATCCTCACTGTGGTTCCATGGTCTCTGAATGGCTTATTCTTAGCAGCTTGTAATATTTTTTCCATTGTCTGATGGTTCTTGAATTTGGCTATAGCATTCCTGGGTGTTGTCAGTTGGAGATTAAGTACAGGAGGTGATCTGTGGATTCTTTCAGTCTCCACTTTTCCCTCTTGTTCTAGAATATTGGGGCAGTTTTCTTGGATAACTTCCTGTAGCATAATGTCCAGGTTTTTTCTTTTGTCATGGTCTTCTGGTAGACCAATGATTCTTAAGTTGTCTCTCCTGAATAGATTTTCTAAATCTTCTGTTTTGTGAATGAGATGCTTCATATTTTCCTCAATTTTTTCATTCATTAAATGTTGTTTTATAGTGTCCTGCTGCCTTGTGAGGTCACTTAATTCTAGTTTTTGTAGTATTCTGGTTTTTAAAGTCTGGATTTCATTCCTGGCTTTTTGGTCTTCCTTCTCCTTCTGGTCTGATTTTCTTTGGAGGTCATCTTTCATTCTCTTTACCTCATCTCTCATCTCTTTTGCCTCATCTTTCATCTCCTTTGTCTCATTTTCAAGCTGGCTGATTTTGGCTTTCAAGACACTATTTCCTGTCTCCAAATGACTTATCTTAGTTTTTAAGTTCTTTTCCCAATTGTCCTCACCCTCTCTTTATTTTGTTTTGAATTGCATTGTGAGTTCTTCCAAAGCCTATATCCAGTTCTCTGGGATTTCTGTTTTATTGCTTGACATTCCTTAATCTTCCTCTGTTACATTTGCTCTTCATTCATTGCATGTATAGAAGCTTTTGATTGTAATTTCTTTTTTCTTTTTCTGTTGTTTGTTCATATTTGCCCCTTCTTTTGTCAGTCTCCCCTCTTGGTGCTTTGTCAGGAGATCTCTCAGTGCAGTCTGTGAGGGAGGAGTGTTGGAGCTTGAGCTTCCCTGTCCTCTGGAGACTTTGATTGGATTAAAGTCCAACAGTCTGTGAGGGAGGGGTGTTGGAATTTGAGCTTCCCTGACCTCTGAAGTCTTTTGAAGGGATTAAGTTCAGCTAGGTTGGGCTGGATGTGTCCTGAGGCTAAAACCTCCTAGAAGGCTGGAACAATATGGAGGGTCTCTGCTGCTGTGACCAGGCTGCCCACTCTGTGATCCCTCTACAGCTCCTTTCCCATGGCCTGTGCTTGACACTCTGAGTGTGGCACATCCCTGCCCAGAAGGTACTCCCTCCAGACCAGCACCTTTGCCCAACCAGAGGTTTCCACTGCCGCTGGAGGCTTAGCGCTCTAGGTGGGGTTGGGGGTCCTGGGACCTTCCTTCTCCCTTCTCCTTAAATCCAAGTGTTCTTGAATTCTGGCTTTTGGGGGGCATACCTTTTAAATTGAGTCCAGAAGGTGGGTTCCTTATCTCTGTCTTGCTGTTAGGTTTGATTTTCAGTCCCCTGGGAGCATTTAGTTTGTAATTGGTAAGGAAGGGTTTTCAGAGTTCTGAACTTTTTCTGCCTCTACATCACCATCTTGACTCTGTCCCCCTAGAATTTCACTGCAGCCATTAAGTGGACCCTTATTGCCATTGACTCAAAGTTACTTTTACAATGACATTTTCTCCAGTCCAGGGCTATGGGGAGGTACAAATAAAGACAATGTAATAGCACATATAGTTAATTGTCAAAACATAGTAACTTAAAGTGCCATCGAATAATAGAACTTAAGGAACAAAAGAAAATCTTAAAACAAGTAATCAGTGAATACAATATATATGACAGGATACAGGCACTGAATTCAAGAATCCTTTTTTTCCAATCCTGATATAAAGACTTCCATAAAACAATGGAGTCTGAAAAGGCTTAAAAAAATTTCACTTTTAGACTCTTTAAAATTCCTTTCCCTCCCCAGTATCATCATCCATCTAGAGTCCTTTGGTCATACACCTCTGGTTTCTCCCATAGTGAGGGAGAATTCCACACTGAGCATTGTGTAGAAGAATCTCATTTTGGATGTGCCCAGTAGAGACTGGGCAGGTCAGAATAGCAAGGGGGTGTAGGGAGATGAATCTCTCCTCACAAGTACCAGTGCACCCAGGGATGGTGGGAAGAAAAGACATTCTAAAACTGGGAGCTGTTTGAGATAGGCAATGCACTGATCTTTCATAGAGTGGGCCATGCTTGTAATTCTATTTCTTGTCTATAGTTTATAAGAGTAACCTTCCTTCCCTTCCACCCAGGAGTAAAAATACTAGGGAGCTGCTTGCTTCCCCTGCCATGTGGTCAGGGAGTTAAGAGGGTAGAAGCATTTCCTCAGGTAAAAGCCCTTTAGGAAGCTAATTATTGCCTAAGAGAAACACACCTGGATTTCTAAGGCAAGCAACTAGCAAACACTCAGGTGTTGGCAATGTAAGGGAAAGAAGGATTTACTTTCCCAGCACCCCAGGAGTGGCTCCAAGGACTTCCAACTTGTGTATTCTAAAAGATGCAGGAATCAGCAGCAGCAGGTGGCAACAGTAGCTCAGCTGGGACTACCCAGGCAGTTAGGGAGGGAGGCAGGATTGGCAGCAGCAGGAGTGTGCACCAGGAAAACTCTGAAGAGAGGCCACAGCATGAGACACGTGGTTTCTTTTCAAACTAATCTATTCTGAGAGAATTAAGGGTTCTAAACCCCACTTCTATGGTTGCCATAAAGATAGGATTTGAATTAAGGTACAATAGAAGTATTATATTTTATACAGTTTATTATCTTACAAAATATAACCATATGACTAATTTTTTCTACCTGCTCAAAAGCCCCACATCCACAGCTTCCACCACAGGAGGAGAAGAGGTCGAGAGATGGAACTCCACAAAATTTATATCCTGTCTACATTAGCACGTAATGACAGGAAGAGAGGAAGAGAGTGGGGTGCTGAGAATCATAATTTTTTTAGGGTAACATCCTTTTAAAATTTTTTAAATTATTACTTTTTATTAATTTATTTTTAAATTTATTTTAGGGTAACAGAATCTAATTATATACATTGCATATTGTTCATGCAATGAGTGAATGCAGTAGGAGGCTTCATGATTTGCTGGGAAGACTGTAGTACTTCAGTTGGGAGACCTGGGGCCTCTGAAGACTCCTCCAGTCCTAAATCTTTAACCTTATAACTCTATGATCCTAATTTCTTCTCTGAAATTTATACATGTATAACCAGAAATGAGTCATTTAACCTCTTACATCTTGGCTGCTTTATTTGTGAAATGGAGAGCACTATGCTCATGATATTTCTACTTTATGTATTGTTGTGAGAGTCAGAAGCATTGAATCTTGTGTATAAAATCATATCTATATTAAAGTCAATTGATTCCTGAGGACAATCATCCACTTTTCCTGATCTTCAGATTGAGCATTTGTCTTTATCTTAGTATTTTCTTATAGGACCCATTTCCACACCTTAGATCTCCTTTATGGTTCTTCATTGGCCACTCTTTAGGATTTAATGAAATTTGGATCTATTTCAAAATTTAACAAACATTTATTTAATAAATGCTTATCATATACTAAGCATTATGTTGCTTCTGGGGGACACAAAACCCAAAGCAAACAATCCCTGCTTTCAAGCTTTTATTTGACTTCCCAATTTTATCTTCCCAAATTTTAACCCAGGGTACCACAAATCTCTTTGAGGAATGGCAGAGGAGTGAGGGGCAGGGAAGAGAGAGAAAATGCTCCCTCTGCTTCCTTATGTGTGTCTCAGATTGGAGACTCTGAAGTATCATAACCACCCCTTTATCCCCAGAGCCATGCAGGGGGACTTTTATGGGACATGGAGCTTTATGAAATGATAGAAGATTGGATGCAATTCTCAACTAAAACATATGCCTGAATTCTGCCTTGTTCATCGCCTTGAAGTAATCTGCTTGTCACCATAAAAGGACATCCATTGATAGAATTTAATAGATTACAATAAAGACTGCAATTATTTTTTTATGCAATGTCTTTTATATTCAGTATTTCATTGCTGAGCTGACAGTTGGATGGCCATATTGCTGCATTTAAAAACTTCTATGGAAGTTAAAATATTTTATAGTATTTCCACCCAGAAGTATAATAGTCCATAAAAGTACCATTCTTTTAAATCTTTATGGACATAGAAAAATTGTTACTCTGAAAATGAATGAAGTCTAAATACTACATATGCAAATATTGCTTCTCCCTTTGTTCTATTTGGCAGTTTTTAAACCTTAGTTTTCTTCACCAAGACAGATTTGTCCTCCATTTCATCTTACCAAATGTGCTTCTTGACCTTCTCACCTTCCTTTTATAGTGAACTGATTTCATTTTAGTTATTCTTGTTGGAGTTTGGGTGGGGTTTTTCTAATCAACTTCCTCCTGCCCCAAGATTCTTAATGATTCAAAGATATTGTCTTCCTATTTAGTTTCCCGTGGCCAAAGAACATTTGGGGACAGAATTCTACAGAGTTCTCAGTTGTGAAATACCCACATAAAAAGACTGCATAAGGATTAATTATGACAAATAGAATAGTGACCAGCACTAAGGATCTCTTTAATGGACAGTCAGTTCATTTGGAAATTTTATAACTTCCTTCTATAAAAAGTTTTATTAATAGTTTTCTGCCCCTAAGCTTTTAGTGATACTATTCTATTGACTTGTCAATTAAGACTATATTTAATAAAGATCATGTCATCACTGGGATCACTCTTGACATTTCTTTTAATCTTTCCCTTTTGGAAATGATATGAATGACAGAAAAATAATAAAAGTCTTCCTTGTATTGGGTCTGGTGAACACAGCATTATAAACCTGTAAAAAACATTCTCCCTTGGTCTTTGGGGTCAAAAGATGGTTCTTTTTACTAGATGATAATTATATATATGGCTTGAGAGCAGAGACCACTGTGTTTTTGTCCATTTTTGTCCGTTGTACCCTAGTGTTTAGCACAATGCCTGAAACAAAGTGCTTTAAATGCTTTTTGCTTGACTTAGCTACTGACACAATCAGAGCTGAGCTGGGCAGATCTTTCTTTCATTCTGTGTCTATATACAAAGTCTCTTTGTGATCCTGTAAAAGGTTGGTAGGGAGGGAGCCACAGATTATGCTATTTGTAGCACTCGTTATTTCTAAATCTACTTATAAGATTTGTGGTATTCCCAAGGAAGAAAGGCTAAGTAATTCCATGCAGGAGTAGTTCTCATCCTCATCCTCAGTCCTACTCTAATTCCTTTTTCAACTATGTTCTGAGATAGGGTATGGGTTGATTGACTGTTCTTTATAATGACAAAATATATGTATGTTTATATACATATACACATTTGTACATATGTATATCATGTGTATAGATGTGTGGTTTACATAAAGCTTTCCTCACAATTATTTTGTAAGGTATATAGAGTGAATATATAAATTCTGATTGTATTAAGAAAGGTAATTTCAAGTACAATTTAAAAAATCTGAAAATTAAAATCTCTATGAATATGAATATACATGTAAAATACTATTAATGAAAATTATGAAAGCCTCCCCACCCTTTTTATTTTTAAAAGTACAAAATGGAAGAAGCAAATTTGATATGTTATAATAACAACCACTAGTTTATTTTCTCCTTATTCCAAAGATTTTCCTTTCTTCTTAAAAAAACTAATAAGAATGCTTTCTAAATGGATTTTTTCTAGTCTAATGATGCTTTTTTGTATAGGAAAAAAAGATAAATTTTATAAACAATATCTTTACATTTATCAAGGATATATCCAAAAGGGAGAGGCAGCATGGTTCCACAGATTCCACTGGTGCTGGGATCAGAGAATTTGGGTTTGAATCCTACCTTTGATGGTTATTATTACATTTGGCAAGTCATAACCAACTTGGATTTCAGCATCATCATCTGAAAGATGTGAGGAGTGGTGACCTATTTTTTCAAATTCCTTTGAGCTTTAACTTTATGATTTTTATTTTACAAATGAGGAAACTGAGGCTCAGAGAGGTTTGATAGCTTACCTCCAGGCACAAAGCTAGTAAGTGGCAGATATGTGACTTGAGCACACTAAGTTCAGTGTCCTTCCTTTTCATTGCTTCATACTGCTTTCCTTGAATCAAGTAGGGCATATTCTCATATTTTCCACAAGTGCCTATCCAAGGAGTTGTGTTGTATATAGTAGCATTGACAGACTTAGGTATATCTCCATGCCTCTCTTCAAATGGTACAGTGGAACAAATGCTGATACTGAAAAAGGAGAGATCTGACTTGAAATCCTGGCTCCAACACTAAGTTGTCTGACTTTGGGGAAGTCACTTAAACCCTGTGATCATCAGTTTTATCATCTGTAAAAATGGATTGATAACTTACAATCCTCACAAGATTGTTTTGAAGCAAACGCTAGATAAAGGGAAGGACTTCCATTTTTGTTTCATATCTCCAGTGCTTAGTGTAGTGCCTGGGACATGGTAGACATTGTTTAGTAAATGCTTTTTGATTGATTATTTATTATGTACCCTGCATAGGATACATAAGACAGCTTTGTATAGTGTTAGAGTCTGCTTTGGAGCTAGGTATATCTGAATTCAAGCTACGCTTTCTTCTGATGCATATCTTTGTGGGAACTTGGACAAATTAACTTTTCAGTGCTCCAAACAATTTTCTTAGACTATATGTTGCAAGAGATCAGCCAAGATGGTGGAGCAGAAGAAAGTAATATACAGCCTGTTTCCTCCCCTGTTGCCTAGCCACTCCACAAAGACCTAAAAAAGCACTGGTTTTCCTCAAGATAGCAGAATAAGAAAAAATACTGTGTCATCTTTCAAGGCCAGGTCAACAGAGAGAGATATACAGAGATGTTTGTAATGTCTGTAGACATTAGGGGTAGGGTCTAGCCAGGAGGGTGTGTGGAGTCTTCCAGGTTAGAAATTTAACTAGGATCTACAATTATGCTTTAGGCAAGAAGTGTTTGGATTCACTAGGCTGAGCCCCTACCCCACCCTTTGACTGAATTAAGAACAAGTCCTGCCTTATCTGTATAAGGGGGATGAAAGTGCACTCTGGGAGGACTTTAGAGGCAAATGATCCCCTGGCATTTAGAAGCTATTCACATCTTGTCTCACATGACTCCTGGTGCTAAAAGACCAGCCTCTGAACCAAATGGATGTCAAGTCCATCAAATTAGAGAGACTCAGAAAAAAAAAATGACATCAGAGAAAGGAAAGGAATGAGGTCTTTTTTTTTTTTTTGGCCAGAACTGAGGAGAGAAGAGGTGGCTAAGAGAGTACACTAGGGTGCTGCACAGATGGCTGTCTATGGCTCTGGAGTCATGGTGAGAAGAAGCAGCTAGGGGAGCTGAACTTGGGTAACCATTGACTAGGGGAGGATGCTTGGGAAGAAAAAAGCTGGCCACATGTAGCTGGTATCTGCTTTCTCTCATCCACTCTTTTAATTATTTAATAAATAATTTTACATTAAGATACAGTTTCCAGAGAATTTTAATCTTAACAGAAGAAACCCTGGATCCAGCACTAAGGGGCCAAATGTTGTATAGGGGCAGGAATAGATGCCAATTGAAAGCTCTACCTCTTAGACTCCAGAGTTAAGTCACAGATCCAATGGAGACTGAGGAGGGTTCCTATGTCTAGATGCAATGAGTCAAGGAAGGGAGTTGTTGCAAGCCTGAAGCTGTATTCTGAGAAAAGAGTTAAAATAGAAACAGATAGTAGTTATGTATGACTCTGACCTTAGAGTAGGGCCTTGGATTCAGAACCTTGACCAATTTGAGTCTTGCAGCTCATTAACTAGGGCAAGAATCTTAGACCTAAAGGAAGCTTAGAGTTCAGTCATTCTGGATTTAAACAGTCTCCTAGTTAGGTGAGGGTGGCTGGGACCAGCAATAGTTTATTGGAGGTCCCATCAAGAGCAAACCCACAATGGTATTGTCCTTATCCTAAACCAGGAAAGGAGTTGAAAAGCTTAAATCAGAGGATAGTAAGAAGATCTCTTCCTGAATTTTAAAGCTTTAGTTGTACTGAAAGCTTGCAAGTCCCTAGTCTTAGCTGTCTCATATATTCTTTATGAATATTTTACTCAACACATAAAGAAAACAGCAGTAGGAAACAAAACCAGTCTAAGTAAGACTAAGATATTGCCTCCAGAAGAATATGGAGCCTAGATTTAACACAAAATCCTTATTTGGGAAGTAAATCTGGAAGAATGAGTAAACAAAAAAAAAAAAGAATCTCACCAAAAAGGAAACTTGACTACAGGACACCCAAGACATAAACCCACAAAAAAGAGAATGATTTAAAACATCTTCAAGAAGAACCTTAAAGAAAAATACAGCTTGGATACAAGTTCAACTAGAATACTTGGAAGAAATGAATCAGGAGTTTTTTTAAGACTTAAAAATAATTTTGAAAAGGAAATGAGAGCTAGAGAAGAAATAATTGGAAAATAAATGAGAATTTTGAAGGAAAGACTTGGAAGGAGAATTAACAGCTTAGCACAAGAGCCAAGTAACAGATACCTTGAACATTCAAATAGATTAAATAAAAGTTGACTCTATGAGAGGACAATGAATATTAAAATAAAATTGTAAGACTAGAAAATAGAAGAAAATATAAGGTATCTCATATTAATAACAACTTACCTAGAAAACATATCAAAGAGAGGCAATTTAAGAATTTCTGAACTACCTGAAAGCCACAGTCAAAAAAAGAAAAATAACTCTTACCTGATATTTTAAATAATCAAAAGGAAAATTGCTCAATTTTCTTAGAACCAGAGGGCAAAATGGAAATAAAAAGAATCCACTGGTTACCTCTTGAATGAAAACCATAAATGAAAATTCACAGAAATACAATAGTCCAAATCTATAACTTCCAGGTCAAATGTAAAAAATATCCACCCAAAACTACATTGCAGAAATTTAGATATGGAAGAGGCCTTACAATTCACCAAGGCCAACCCAATCACTTTACAGAACAACTTTAGGATTAGAAAAGTATGGTGAGTAACCCAAAGTTATCCACTTCTTATGTGCCTACCTACATTAGAAGAGAGAGTTTCCTTATCTAGGAGTCTCTGTATCAATGAAATCACCAATCTACCTTTTTCTTCCATATAGGATATATGGTCACAATAAGAAACAAATTCTAGGAATTTCCATGAATGTTTTACATTTTTCCAAGGTAAATCTGAAACTGAATTATAATGATGAGGTTACATTTATCTTAGTTTTTGGTAAGAATGCATCTTACATTTTGGTTTGTGGATAAAATGGGACAATCAGAATTTTATCATTCTATGAGCATGATTTTCACAGAGTTGCTGAGCTTGTTAGGCAACAGGTAGACAGTTGCTTTAGGAAAAGGAAGAAAACTTGAAAACACACATAGATCTTCAATTCTTCTCTAGAGGATTTAGGGGAAACCATGAACAAGAATTGTACAGGAGAGAAGTCCTGGAGATGTGATTGGGTCGACAGAGCAAGTATCCACACTGATGGAACTATAAATTCTTTAGTTTGTAAAAATTCAAAGTAAGAAGTATAGGGACAGAAGAGAATTCTAAGGGAAGACTATTAAAGGTGGGCATAAATGAATCAAGTCTCCATGTCCCTACAGTCATGAGAGTACGTTTCTTGAGGAGGTTGAACTGGAGAACAGAGATGGAAACTGGCAATATTTTCACTATGGTAGAATCATAGATTTATGGGACTTGAGGACACCGAGTCTTCTTTTAGAAAAGAAGAAATTGAAACTGAGAGAAGGGAAGTCTTTGGTCCATAATTATACGCCAATATGAAGCATAACTAGATTTTGACCACAGGTCTATAACTCTGAAATCTATGTTCTATTCATTGAATAACCATTGTTGATTGTATCTCTTTCTTTTTGCTTCGGAGACCAAATAATACCCTTTACCAAAAGGAATTTCTTCCCTTTCTAATTGCTGCTTCCCAAGTTGGGGATTGTCCCTTGCTTGTGACTCTCTAGCTTCACTGCTTGTCTTAACTTAGTATGTTTTTTCTGACATCTTCTACTGCCCACTCATTTGTATATTCTTCATTTCAAGCTCTCTGCGATTATCTACTGTAATTTTGCACATGTCCTGCTTGGGATGTTTGAAAGGAGCTCAGTTGGCTAATTTAAAACTCACATTTTGAGTATATGGCATTAGAATTCAATAGATTTTTGATTTGCATGATTGACAGTATGAGATCAGGCATCAAATTGTTTAGGAATCACAATTCAAATGAGCTCTTTGAATAACTCCAGAGCAAACAATTAACTCACTGTCCTTTTGTTTTTTTCCAAGACCGTGCTGCTTAGAATTTTGCACTTTCACAAAGGCTGTAGCTTTAAACTTAAGGAATTAAAAACAAATTAATGATATTCAGTCCCCCACATTAGTCATGAAAATTAAATCCCCCTTTGAAGATTATGAAGGAACTAAAAATTGGGAAAGTTATATTAAAATCTTATGGGAGGTCTCCCAAAACTTAGCCAGGTAACATTTAAGCAATTAAGTGGAAATTTTTCTATAAATCAAAATATTTTTCCTATTGTGAGAAATACCTGATTTTTTCCTTTTATTTCTAATCTCTTGAAAGGCAGTATAACATATTAGATAGGCAGTAGACCTTCAAGTCTAAAAGACATGGGTTTATGTTTTGTCTTTGACAAATACTGGCTCTGTATCCTTGGGCAAGTCACTTCCCTTGCCAGTGCACATAGGCAGTGTCACAGGGAGTGTTAGAAGCAGAATTTGAATCTAAGTCTTCCTCACTTTAAACCCAGAACTTAATCTGCTATGCTAATATTTTTGCCTCTAGTATCCCCCACTCCAGACTCTATATTTCAATCGTCTACGGTACTCCTGAGAAAACCTGACAAGCCTTTATGAGCTGTATGCAACCTGAAGTTAGGGAAATTCCTTCACCTCTCCCTCCAAGGTCTCAGAGACCTCTCTATAACTAATGTAGATCAGTCCCTACTCTGAAATTCAGAGTCTGGAGTGGGGGATACTAGAGGCAAAAATACTAGCATAGCAGATTAAGTTCTGGGTTTAAAGTGAGGAAGACTTAGATTCAAATTCTGCTTCTAACACTCCCTGTGACAAGTCACTTTGAGTCTCAGCCAACTCTCTAGGCATAGATATTCAGTTCTAGAGTAGATGGGATCTGAATGGTGAAAGGAGTTCACTGAAGTCAGTGATGCTTGAATATAAATTGAAATAACTTTAGAAGGTATCTATAATATATCTATAATATCTCCTTTTTTTAAAGAAATAAAAATCTGATATATTGTAGATGGTGGTTAAGATGTTAACCTATTATGAAAGATTATCTGGAATTCCCTTAAGATTTCCCCATTCTGATGGTTAATAACCTCCTTTGTGAAAAAAATTCCACTCTTAAATAAAACCCTAAAATCTTCTAACATATTTTTTTCTTGTTTCACATTTTTGGAAAAAGAGACCGGCTTAAAATCATCTTCTGTATTATGATCCTTTATCTATTAAGTCATAAAAAAAAGCACAGAAAAACTGGGGTGGGGAACCATGATCTCAAAGAAACTTTAATGGTGGCTGACTCCCACTCAGTTTATTCTTTGGTGAAGTCATTTGACTTCAGCTGAATTTGTCTCCATCAATTCTTATACTATTATTATTTTAAAAACCCTTACCTTCCATCTTAAAATCAATACCAAGTATTAGTTCAAAGACAGAAGAGCGGCGAGGGCTAGGCAATGGGGGTTGAGTACCTTACCCAGAGTCACACAGCTAGGATGTCTGAGGCTAGATTCAAACCCAGGGATTCCCATCTCCAGGCTGGGTTTTCAGTCCATTGAGTCACTTAGCTGCCCCTTCTTGTTTTCTTTTTACACCCATCAGTCTTTGCAGAGTTGATTTGAGGTCATGTACTGCTCACCAGAGTGTGCTTTATTCTGCTTGTTTCTGGGGCATTTGAGGCTATGCGTTGGGTTGCATACCCCAGGCCCCCAGATCACTAGTTATAGCTCTCCATAACTTCTTTTTATGTAGTCTGAATAATATAGTACTGATTTATTTCAGAACTCTTGGGAGGCTGGTTAAAATGGCAAGTTTTACAGTCTAATAAACCTTGAGAAACATGGGAAAATGTGGTTTTTTGGCTCCCTGTTAGACTATACTCTACTTAGACTTCAACATCTTGTCTTCCCCCATCTGAATAAATACTTAAAATGTTTAGTGACAAGACAGTCACTAGAGGAATCTCACTGGGGCTTCTCACCATCCAGATGCACATTTCCTTAAAGTCTTACATTCTTCCTCATATGGCAGGAGCTTCCGTCAAGTTTTTGAAGAATTTGAGTTATTTCAATGAGAGGAGACACTGATTCACTGCTAGTGAAATGTCATTTCAACACTCTGCTCCCTTTCTTGGAGAATATTTGCAGAAATGACTTCTCAGCATGGAAGGTGAGGTGGTAAAGAAAAAATGATTGAATGGAGAAGGTAGTTTATTGCCAGGCATCTCTGGTAGAATTGCACATGAAAAAAAAAATGACTGTACTTCTTCATGGGCCCACACATTACAGTCACAGAACAAAAATCGAATGAGGCAGCTAATCTAGTCCTTGGAAATAGTTTGTGAGACAGAAATTATGTGGGCGAAACTTCATATATACATTTGTTTGATGGTTTCCATTTAATTTTAACACCAGTGGTTTAGACTCTTCTCAGGGAAACTATGAAACGATGCTCTTAAATAAATCAATGAAAATAATATTAGCTAATAATAGCTCGCATTGACCCAGCTCTTGAAGGTTTGCAAAGCTTTGAATTTTTTTCTTATTTGATCTTCCCAGAAATCCTATGAGATAAGTGGTATTATTATCCTTATTTTATAGATGAGGTAACTGGGGCTAGAAAAAGTTAAGTGACTTGCCCACGATCACTCAGCTAGTAAAAAAAATCTGATGTAGGGTTTATTTCTAGTCTTCCTAACTTCAAGTTCTAGCTATTCTATCTACTGTAACCACTTAGCTGAAAAGCACTAATTAAGCATTATTATATGCCAAGTACAGACATTTTTAATTGCTATAATATCTATTCCTAATTGATGGACATTCCCTCAGTTTCCAACTCTTTGCCACCACAAGAGTATTTTTACTTAGTAAAAAAAGTAAAAATACACAAGTGTATTTTTAATCTCTTTGGGATGCTTAAGCAGAGAGATGACACAGTGGGACTTTGGTTTTAGGAAAGATTATTTTCACAACATTTTGGAGGATGGGTTGGAGGGGGGAAAGACTGGAATTAAGGAATCTAATTAGGATGTTGTTGCAGTTGTATAGTCCTCATGGCATAGGACCTTGCCCAAACTGACTAATATGTGTTCAATAAAAATTGAGAAAGGAATCAAAAGCAACTCAGTAGAAATTTTATCTAATATAATCATTCATATTTTAGTATAAATAACTTTAAAAGCTCAGTTGTCTTTCTCAGGGTCATCTATATTTAAATAAATTTCCATCAGTAGCAAATTGGCATGACAAATACGTTTTTGATGTGAAGGGATTAACCCCACTTCTAAAACAACACTATAAAGGCTTTGCTTCCATTACTACAGGAGAAGCCAGCACTGATGAAAATCTGTGTAAATTCTTCATTGCCTGCGGTTCTCAATTTTCCACTCTCTGGGTTTCCTTGTTCACTTGCCCTTCTTCTCTCTTGCACTCTCAGCTGGATCCTCCTTCTTTTTGACTACTTTCAACCTGGGAGAAATGATAAAAGCAGACAAAAACTAGCCTTTTATCTTTGGTGTGAGGATAACAGTTGCTAACAGTGTATACAAATAATTCAGATATGTAATTGTCTGCCTTGGGACATAAATGTTTCCTTCCACAATTAGAGATAAGTCTTAAAATGCACCTACCTGAGAAAGGTGATTCAGTATCTCAAAAGGATGCTCCTTTTTCACAGGAGGTCTTTGAATGGAGATGTTGTAGAGGCTTCTTCCAATATAGTTTGGATTTGAAAGCCTTGGAAGTTCTTTCCAGGCTTGAGGTTCTGTTGTTATATGATATGCAGAGGGGATCTTTTATGTATGGATGGGGGGAAAGGATAGAAAGAAAAGATTAATTACTCTGTAGAAATAAAGAAAGCTTTACTTAACTTGAATGCCCTGCCCCCCGCCCCATCCATGCTTTCCAGTTTTTTTTAAGAGTGCTGTTGAAAAAGTTCATATTTTAGTTTACCATTAATGGATCCACATTCTTTTCCCTGCTACTTTGAGTAATTGTTTCCTTGAAAAACATCTCGAATGGATATTTACTACATATAAATCAAATACTACCAATAATAGTTTTTTATTTTTTTAGCTTCAGGCTCTATAAAAGGCTTTGATATTTCTCTTATGAAGGAATTCTTATTCTACTGACTCACCATCATATTTTATATGTATTCCTATTTCTACCACAAGAATATATGGTGGGAAATGGTACAGCCCAAGTTTTTTCTTTTTTTGAAATAGTTGAATCTTTTTAAAGGAATGCAATCTCATTTTACTAACTATGAAATTTATCAATAAGTTGGGCCAGATTACATTCTAAGTTCTTTCTAGTTGCAATTTACGGTGACCTTTTTTATTCCCACTTCTTTGTAGCTCATATCTTGTATGTTAAATGATGGGCATTGTGCAAATGGGTAGGATGAAGATATAGTATTTCTGTATCATTAAAAATAGTGATGTTGGGCACATGATGGTGGTGAAGACAAAGGGGAGATTTTTCTTAAAGTTGCTATCCCTACAGGACTGGTGGCATAAAGCTTGTCCTAATCATTTTATTCAGTTAATAATCTTGGGAGTTTATTCTAGTTTCTTGAAAATAATAGGACTATTAAAATGTCAAAGAAGTATAATTCAAAACCACACACAAACTTTAAATAATTTAGAGTACAAACTTCCTTGTTTGAAAAATAGAGCCATATTTTAACACAACATTAATATATTTTGTGGTCCTTTGCCAAGATGATAAAAAGAAACATTTTAAATTCATTTTACATTGAACTATTTTCCTTTGGATAAAAATATTTTTGGATAGCAAATGAAATAATTTCATCATATAAAGAAATAATTCAATAGTAATATCTGCTTAGCCAAACTTTCTAATAGCATGTCTTATTTAGTGCCAATTAATGTTCTTTTCCTTTATTAGCTCTGTTGTCCTTCTCTGAATATCAGGCATTGCCTTCTGTCCTGTAGCTGCAACCTTTCACTGTGCCTTTCTATTAGGATATTTGTTCTTTGGTGGCAGGAGTCTAGCTTAGCACAGTGCTTGACACATAGTTAGCCTTTAATAAATGCTTTTTAATTCATTCATTCATAAAATTGCAATTTTGCCTCAATTGCCAGTAGGGATATGTAGAGAAGGGAAGTATTGTCCTATAAGCAATTTCAGAATAATGGGAGTATGGAAGGAGAAAGAGCTTCTGACTTAGAGATTTCTTTAGCAGGTTTGTTGTGGTACACTGAAAAGATGCCTGGTCTTGAAGTAAGAACTGAATTTGTTATTTTGATTTTGTTTTGATTTATTTTGATTCTGCTATGTATAAACTATAACCTCGAGTAACCCACTTAATGATCTCTTTGAGCTGTAGATATCACAATTATAAAAGGGGACTCATAAGATATTGTACTTACTTCATTGGATTTTTGGAAGGATCATATAAATGTTTCATAATCCCAAAGTACTATATAAATTTAGGTAATCATCATGAAGGGAAATTCAAGTTCTTGGTATGAAAATTAGTTTTTGGACTGGATTCTCGCTTTTTCTGAGTTTATAAAAGCAAATTTACAGAGGAAAAAATTAATCCAAATTTAATAGGAATCAGCCTATTTAATTGTTCATAAATTCTCAGTCAATGCAATCCAAATGTAATGGCATGTCATTCATTTATTAAATATGCATTTGTTAAGCAGCAATAAGTGGAAATTTCTATGGTTGGCACTTGGTGGTAAGATAGTCCAAACCAGTGGAAAGAAAACATTGGACTCCTAGAAACTGGGTGGCAGTCTTGACCACCTCTAATTCTCTGTGCCACAGTTTCCACTAGAAATAGGGGCTTCTTCCTTCCCTGAAACACTGCCCATTCCATCCCAACCCAGAAAACAGGAGAAGACCTTGAGCATGGTCACTGATCTTCACCCCATAATAATAGGAAGACTGAATATTATGGTTCATCTAGTGCCCATTACAACCCCCATGGCTAGTAAATTGATACTACTTGTTATTCTCACTGATTTTATATTACTAAGTTAACAAATTCCTATGAGAAAATCAACCCCAACTCCTCTACCCTCATAATCTCTCATCCTAATTCTTCTCAACTCAACCCTCCCTCAATGATACTCTGTTCACACTTTCTACTGTGCCACATGGAATTTCCATTCCATAATAAACAGATCTGTCTTCATCCTGAATGTCTCTCTCTCACAGACCTTAGGTGTTCTTGCTAAAAGAGACTTAGTTTCCTCAGATGACTTCTGTAATTCTTGTCTTCTGCTCCAGCACTGACTATATTTTCTATCCCCACTGGTTTGAAGAGGCAGTTGGAATACATTTATTCCCCACTAATTTAGAGTAAAATTAATATGCAATACTTCAAGTACTCTATTTTATAAAGTTTATTATCTAATAAAACAGAACCACATGACTAAGTTTTTTCTATTTGTTGAAAAATCCCACTCCAACAAAACCATGACAGGAAGGAAAAAGAGACAGAGAGATTGACATCCACTCAATTTATATACTGTCGATGTCAGCATGTAATGACAGGAAGTGAGTGGGGTTCTGGGAATCATAGTTTTGTTAGGGATCATAGTTTTGCTGGGAATTGTAGTTTTGCTGTGGATCATAGTTTTTAGGATAACAGATTCTAATTAAATAATCCCCCTGAGATCCTTTGGAAAACTAATCTCCCCAATGGATCTTGTAAACATAACCAATTTATAAATTACAATAATTTGGGGATAAAAGGGAAAGAGAAAAAAAAACAATGATTGCTAGGTGCACTGACAAAAAGCCAATTAGGGGCCAATACCCTTCGGCATAAATATACACACACAAAATAAATGTGTTAGAACCCCTCACAGTTCAATTTCACTACACCCAAAATTCATTCTGGATTTTTCAGTGTAGTGTGAGGTTTCTGCAGTCATCTCTATGGCACCTTCTCCAAACAGTTCACTTCCTGGATTCTTGGAGGTAGCAAGTTTATTAACTTTTATAAAACTAGAATTTTATGACAATTATACACACTGTTACTTCCAGATGCTTCTTTAACTTCCCACCTCCAAAGCCTTTTTTTAAATTTGGATTTCATTCTAAGTTGTTTTTTTTAATCTCCCAAATTAAGATTATTGTGGATGTTGTCTACCAGTCCCCAGGTCATTCTTTTTTCCTTTCTCAAGGAGTTTACTTCTTGCTTCACTCTTTTCCTATCTTCCCCATCTCCTGCCTTATATAATGAGATGTCTAAATGCATGTTGATGCTTCCCCAAAATACCCCAAACATTGAGTTTCTCAATCTCTTCAAATGCCATGACCTATTTTTTTTTCACTTCCCTCAGCTATACGTAGGAATTGTCAAATCCTGGATTTCACTACAATCCACAGATATTCCATTTCTTTGAACAACAACTCCAACATTTTTCTATCTAATCATATATAACTTTACATCTTTCTATCTCTCACTTTACCTTATTCTTCCTAAACCTAGTCTTCTTGATCTCCAAAGGAGATAATCAAATATATAGGACTTTGTAAACTTAAACCACTATGTAAATGTTATTTTTCTTTTATTCTTTAGTCTTATAATCATCCCAACCTTCTGCTCCTCAGTATGTTATTAGGAATCTCCTTTAACTTCATTTTTTTCGCTTCTGAATCTCAATTCTATAATTGACCAATTTGACTCCAAATTATTCCTTAGGTTGTTTGGAGTGGGGATGGGGGGAAATGGCAGAGAAGGTACAGAGATCTATCTGATTTCTACCAATTTACTCTCCAAACAGCAATGATATAATGCTACAAAATGAATTCTGAATTTTCTCACCCCCCAAAAGACAAGTGAGATATTTTTCAGCCTAAAACAACTTAGAAGGTTAGTTCAAGGAATCTAGCACACTAGGATGGAGATGGACTGAAGCATACCAGGGCAGGCCCCACCTAGGCAACAGGTCTTGGAAACAACTGAAGCAATAGCAAAGGCTTCTGTACACTTCTTATATCATACCACCTTGGAAGAACTGAAAGCAGATTCCCAATGACAGGTCTGAAGGCAGCTGCACAAAGAACCTAGAGTTTGGAACAGTGCTCCCTTCACCATACTTATAGAGTATGACTTGAATAGTTTTTTAAACTAAAAGAAAAGGAATAAAAGCAGGAAATTAGCAGACAACAATAAAATAAATCAACATATAAAGTTACTTTGGAGCCAGGGTAGACTCAAACTCAGAAGAAGATAAGAATATCAATACTTCTGCATCCAGAAACTTCAAGAAAAAATATTAATTGCTTTTAAGCTCAAAAACAATTACTGAAGGAGGTCAAAAAGGATTTACAAATTAAATAAGGGAGATAGAAGAAAAATTGAGAAGGAAATGAGAGTTATAGAGGAAAATAATGAAAAAAGAGTCAACAGCTTAGTAAAAGAGGCACAAAAATACTGGGGAAATTAATACTTTAAAAACCAAAACAGGCCAATTGATAAAAGAGGCACACAAATCCAAAGAAGGTCTCTTTAAGAAGAATTGGCCAAATGTGCAAAGATATACAAAAAGGAACCAAAGAGAAAAACTTTTTGAAAGTCAAAATTGGTCCTTTGGAAAAAGAGGTTCAAAAATTCACTAAGAAAAAGAGATCTCTACAAAGTAGAATTGGCCAAAGGAAAAGGAAATACAAAAGGTCACTCCTGTCTTTTTCCCCAAGAATCATACTTTTAAAAATTAGAATTGAGTAAGTGGAAGCTAATGACTCCATGAGACATCAGGAAATGATCAAAGTAAAAAAAGAAAAAAATAGAAGAAAATGTGAAATATCTAATGGGAAAAAACAACTGATCTGAAAAATAAATTCAGGAGAGATCATTTAAGAATTATTAAAGGAGGCAGCTAGGTGGCTTAAGTCAATTGAAAACCAAGCCCAGAGATGGGAGGTCCTGGGTTTAAATCTGGCCTCAGATACTTCTTCGTTGTGTGACCCTGGGCATGTCACTTAACCCCCATTGCCCAGTCATTACCACTCTTCTGCCTTGGAACCAATATACAGTATTAATTCTAATATGGAAGATAAGGTTAAAAAAAAGAATTATTGGATTACCTGAAAGCCAAGATAAAAAAAAAAGAACTTTGACATCATCTTTCAAGAAATTATCAAGGAAAACTGCCCTGATATCCTAGAACCAGAAGACAAAATAGAAATTGAAAGAATATATTGATCACTTCCTTAAAGAGATACCAAAAAGATAACTCACAGGAATATTATGGCCTAATCCCCAAACTCCCAGGTAAAGGAGAAAATAATGCAAGCAGCAAGAAGAAAAATTTCAAATATCATGAAGCCATGCTTAGGATAACACAAGCCTTTTGTATTAAAGGATCTGAGGGTCTGAAATGTGATATTTTATAGATCAGAGGACCTGGGACTTCAACCAAGAATCACTTGCCCAGAAAAACTGAGTATAATCCTTCAGAGGAAAAAATAGATTATACAGTAAAATAAAGGACTTTTAAACATTCCTGATGAAAAGACCAAAGCTGAATGGAAAATTTGACTCTCAAATAAAATACACGAGAATCATAAAAAAGGTAAACAGGAAAGATAATCAAAAGATATTCATTAAGTTTAAATTGTGTACATTCATACATGGGGAGATAATTTTTGTAATGTTACAGAGCTTTGTCATTATTAGGTAAATTAGAAGTGATATATATATATATATATATATATATATATATACATATACCTAATGGTGAGGATATGAGTTGAAAATGATGGGATGGTATAAAAATAAAATTAAGGCATGAGAAAGTAGAATGCATTGGAAGGAGGGGGAAGGGAAAAATAGAATGGCAAAAATTTTTGCACATAAAGATGCATCAAAAACCATTCAGGGTGAAGGTGAGGTGAGGAGGAGAGCATGTGAACCTTACTATCAGAACTGGCTCAATGAGAGAAGAATATTCACAATCAATTGGATGTAGAAAGCAAAGGAGGAGGAGAAGGAGGTTGGGGCTCATAGAAAAGAAGGCAAATTGGGGAGGTGGAGATCAGAAACTAAACAGAGGTAAATAGAATGGAAATTAATATACAGTAATTATAATGGTGCAAATTTTTTATAAGTCTCTCTGAGAAATGAGTTGAATATATAAAAATTCAAGTCATTTCCCAAATGATTAATGGTCAAAGGATATGAACAGGCAGTTTGCAAAGTAGTTAAAGCTCTCTATAGACATGCAAAAATGCTCAAAATCACTATTAATTACAGAAAAACAAATTGAGACAATTCTGAGATAGCACCTCACACCTCTCAGATTGACAATCATGACAGAAAAGGAAAATGACAAAATTTAGAGAGAATATAGGAAAGCTAGGATATGAATGGAGTTGGAGGAGTTGTGAACTGATACCATTATTAGAGAGAACAATTTGGACCTATGCCCAAAGGGTTATCCTTTACTATGTTTGTATCCCAAAGAGATTAATAAACAAAAAGGGGAAGGGTCTAGGTGTACAAATATATTTAAAGCCACTCTTTTTAGTGAGTCAAAGATTTGGAAATTGAGAGGATACCCATCATTTGGGAAATGGCTGAGTAAGTTATATGATTGCAATGTGTACTATTGTGCTTTAAGAAATAATAAGCTGGAAGAGCTAAAAAAAAACCTGGAAAAACTTACATGAACTGAAGCAGAGTGAAATAAGCAGAACCAGGAGGACATTATATAGTGATAGGAATACTGTGCAATGAACAACTGTGAAAAACAGCTATTCTCAGGAATCCAATGATCCAAAACTACCCCAAAGGAATCATGATAAAATGCCATCTACTTCCAGAGAAAAATCCAGAAAAAGGCAAATTTTTTTCCCTTTTTTTTTTTGTTAGACGGGGGCAGCTGGGAAGCTCAGTGGATTGAGAGCCAGGCCTAGAGATGGGAGGTCCTGGGTTCAAATTTGGTCTCAGACACTTCCCAACTGTGTGACCCTGGACAAGTCACTTAATCCCCATTGCCTAGCCCTTACCACTCTTCTGTCTTGGAACCAAAACACAGTATTGATTCCAAGACGGAAGGTAAGGGTTTAAAAAAAAAGTTAGACACTTTTTTTACATGTAATCGGGTTAAAAATAAAATAAATTTTGTCCCAAACTATTCTTTACTCTTGAATAAACTATGCCATCCTATCTTGTGTTCCTCATCCCTTGCCTCATCCCAGCCCTGAATTACTCCTTCCTTCCCCTCCTCTACTCTTATTAATATGCTGTTGGATAAAGTTGGAGCAGGTCACAGCCATACAGACTGGGTAAACTATAGATTTATGCTTTCTTACCTTAAATGAGCCCTCATTGAAGCAAGCCATAATTTTATTTTTCTCTATTGATTCTCTATTTTACTCTGCTCCCCCCAATGAGAAAGTACTCTAAAACTTCTCTTTTTAAGAGAAAACTCCCACAATTCCCTGTCCCTCTAACTTCTCACAATTTGAGCTGAGGATATCACTTCTAATTTCACTGGGAAAATTGAGGCCTTTTGCTATGTTCCCCCTTTGTTTCTTTTTAAGAACACCTTGAAATAATCAATTCTCTCTTTCCTGTATTGTCTAATCAGGTGTTTTTTTTTTTTCCTAGTCAAGGAAAATTATGTGTACCCTTAATCTCTTCCCCTTGTTAGATCTAAAATAGTTTTGAGTGTTAATTAGTTGTAGGTAAGAGAGTGGGAGCCATAAACTGTGATAATTAAAATGTTTGGGAGCAAGGGAAATACATATATATATATATCAATTATGACCACTGAAATATGTTTTCTACTGTGTCTTGGTTTTATATAAATATAAGATGGTCACCAGGGAATATATTCCCAATTTATGAATATGCCCAAGCCAACTGGGTTTTATAGAGAAATTTAATTTATAATACACTGATTAATCAATAGAAAAAGAGAGAAAGTAAGAAAGGAATAAGAATGAATAAATCAGTCAGTTGGTTTTATCACTCACCCAAGATCTCTCTAGGTAAGGCTTCTCATGCCAACCTCAGGCTCCACCTTCAAGAGAGCCTCCTTTCAAGAAATGTTTCCAGAGAATTCTCCTCCTTCAGAGCAGCCTTCTCTCCTGGTCCTCCCACAGAGCAACCTCCTCAGTCCTCCTTCAGAGCCACCTCGCTCAGAGCAAAAACCTCCTCAGAGCAAAAAACTCTCCTCAGAGCAAAAAACCCTCCTCAGACCCCTCTATCTTTAAGGAAACCATCCAAGTTCCCTCCCCTCAGTTCTCACATCTACCAATCACTGTCGATGTCTCCCCTGTGCCAATGGTGGCTCTAGCTTAACCCAGGACCGCCCAGAGGTCTGTTTCCTTTGCACATGTCTGTTGTAGGTCATATTCTCAAATGATTAAAGCTTGATCTATGCTACAGCCCTTCCTAAATCCTGTTAGACTGAGTAGGGTGGAGATTGTAAGTTCCAAGACCTGGGTTCTGTCATTCCAAGTATCTCTATTGTATCAATTCTAAAATCAATCATGACTCAAAGAACTTCCTGTGCTATGCTTAAGCATAGGTCAAAGCCCTTTCCATTGTTCAGCAAAAGGTTTCTGTCCTAAAGTAGTCTTAAGTAGGGAGGAGAAGGATCCTCCCATGCCAAGGGGTTTCACATTCCAATAGAGTTCTTACTATCAGTAGGAAATTTTTTCCAGTATGAAATTTCCCAATGGGGAAATTTCCAACATTCATAAGTCTAAGAAATTTTAAGGTTTACACCCTCCTGTCTTCTTCAGAAGATTGTACTCCAACCCTCACCTCCAACACTGATCCTCAGTTTCTTTCTGTCTCCTTAACTAACAACTCCTTAATTCCATATCCCCAAGTTCTTCCATTCCTCGAAAAATCTTCACCCTATATTGCCATCCTCTCAAGCATGTACATCATATCTTTCTTTGTTTTAGCTAAAATAATTGAAAATTCTGTTTATACTTGCTGACTTTCTTACATTTCCTCTCACTTATTCATCAAATTGTAACAGCCTTTTTCCAATTACATCACTCAATTGATATTGCTCCTTCCAAAGCTGTCAATAGTCTTTTAATTTAAAATATAATGCTTTTTTTAGTCCTTACTCTTCCTGAACTCTCTGTTGCCTATTCTTTCCTCTATCAGAAGGCATCAGATGAGGCAGTAAGTGAATGGGTCTGAATGTAAAATAATTTTAGGAAGTGGTTGATGAGAAAAGTATTGACAAAAAAAGAAAGACTTTGTGTGCTAACAAAGAATTGCAAACAGAATGGATGCCCATCAATTTGAAATGGGTAATCATTGTGGTACATTACCATAATGGAATATTATTTTGCTGTAAAGAATAATGAACATTATGAATACAGAGAAATGTTTTTGATATGTTGATCAGTGTTGCAGATTTTTTCTTCTTATTTTTCTTTTATTTAAAATATATATTTTGAAAACTGATGACTCTATAGGAGAGATGTAGGGGGAAATCTTTATGGTGTAAAAACTAAAGGTATTAATAAAAATTGCTTTTAAAAAGTTTTTGATGAATCAAATGAAAGGAAATGAGAAAATTTCTTGTTTCCATATGAGTGAGAATTTTCTGAACAAATTCAGTTCATCTCATGACAAGCTCTTTCTGTCTGTATATGTTCCTGAAGAAAATTTAAAGGTTGGGAAGGCAAAGGATGGTATAAGGTACATTGGAAAACAGGGACTGTATTTACATAAATATCTCAGTGTGTATTTTACACGAGGTAGATGGACTAGAGCTGTTGCATATAGCTCTAGATTTCAGGTAGATGAGTTCTGGAAAAGTTAGTTCATCATCAATCAATAAATTAGTCGATCAAGGGGCTTACATTCTTTTAGGGGAGACAACATCTGCACATATAGAGAATGTGACTGGACCTTTGACTTCATTGCTAAAGTGAACTCATTGGTGAAGAAACTTCCTCTACCAGTGCAAGTCAGCATCTCCCTTGCTACATACTATTTTTGTTGTTCAGAGTATTGGGAAGTAAAGTGATTTGCCAGGAGTTCCAGAACCATGTATATTGAAGTGGAACTCGAATTTAAGCCTTTCTGGTTTGCAGATTACCTATTATGCTATGTGGTCTTTAAGTTGCACATAGAAGTATATAAGAAAACATATACAAGGCTCTTCTAGGAGGAGGCATTGTTAGTGGTAGTGGTTAAAAATAGTTTCTTTTAAGAGGTAATAGTGTTTGAGATAAGCTCTGAAGGAAACTAGGAATAGACACTTGTAACAGTTAAAATTTAGGGGAGATGGGGAAACTGAGGCATCTGAAGCAGGTAGAAATTAGTTTCTCTCTGCAAGGAGTATTATATTTTTTTTTGGAGGTTTATTGAAGATTAAGGATTAAAGAAAATACAGGATAAGAAATACGTGTCCAGGCCATAGAGTGGCCTAGACACAACCTCACCTACATTATGAAAAAAAGCCACGCCTGCCCCAAAATGGAAGTCCAAGAGCCAAGAGCCCCTCAAAAGCCTTTGAATTAGCTTAAATACCTTCTCGATCTCGGCCCAGGTGAGATTACAAGGCATTTTGGGGAAGTGGAGCAAAGGCTCATGGGGATTGTAGTCTTGTATTCGAGTCTATTTTTTACACACTTCATTGGGAAGAGTTGAAGGACGGAATTCTTGAGACTTACCTCATCCCTAGTTAGACTTTAATGTTCAGACAGAATATGTCCCTGAATCTCTCCCTGGATTCATTTTATCTTACACATTTTTCTTAATTTGACTACATTTCCATTGTGCTATAAAGAAGGCTCTTCCTTCTAGCTTAGGGCAAATAGAACTCTAACAATGACAAGGTCACATTGTCCCTGGGCTATCTCTATTCGCTGTCATTTAAAAGCTTCAATAGTATCAAGAAAAGTCCTTTCTCTTCTGGAATGATTTTTTGAAATGAAATGGGAAGCCAAATGCCATCTATCCTTTTCATATGGATAGTAATGTGGTTAGGTTGAAAAAAGAAGCCAAGCTTTTGTGGATCCCTATTTTGAATAAATATGGGAGGGAAAGATCAAATACATTTATGGGCCTCCTGATGCCATTATATATAGATAATATATATATATGTATATACATATATTTATATTTATATTCATATTCATATCAACAAAGAACATGTTTGTATGGGTCTGATTCTTGGTATACTAAATAATGAAACTGATGGATATCTTTTAATTTCAATGACCTTTTTATATCTTCTCTACATGATCATTGAAGTCTTTCTGCTCATTGTTTCTGCTTCTTTTTCATGCTTCACCCTGTAAAGGGACAGGAAAACAAGCAATCATTAATATATTGCAAGAGAAAACAATAACCAAAAACAACTGCTGGGAACAGAGAGGTTTTTAATTGTCTAATTGGATGACATAGATATGTAAATAAGAAACAAAAGTATTTTATCAAACAGAAGGCATAATGAGAGAGATAGAACTTTTTCATTAAATGATGCCCCAGGATGCAAACTGTACCCAGCCACAAAATAATAGTGAGGTACAAATACTAAACTTGTGCCATAATTCATGGAAGTATTAAAAAATTCAACACATTTTTTTAGAAATCATCCTTTTTGAGGCAGAGTCAAGATGGCGGTGTAGAGGAAGTGAAAGTTCAGACGTCTGAAAACCCTTCCTTACCAATTACAAACTAAATGCTCCTAGGGGATTGAAAATCAAACCTAACAACAAGACAGAGCCAAAGAACCCTCCTGCTGGACTCAATTTAAAAGGTACACCCCCCCCAAGCCGGAATTCAAGAACACTAGGGTTTAAGGGGAAGGGAGAAGAAAGGTCCCAGGACCCCCACCCCCACTCAGAGTGCTAAGCCTCCAGGGGCAGCTGGAACCTCTGAGTGGGCAAAAGCACTGCTCTGGAGGGAGTACCTTGTGGGCAGGGTTATGCCAGCCTCAGAGCATCAAACATAGGTGATAGGGAAGGAGCTGGAGAGGGAACTCAGAGTGGGCAGCCTGGTTGCAGCAGCGGAGACCCTCCATATTGCTCCCCTCTTCCAGGAGGTTTTGACCTTAGGGCACATCCAGTGGAACCCAACAGGTGTTAATCCCATCAACAGTCTTCAGAGGTCAGGGAAGCTTAAGCTCCAATACCCTTCCCTCGCAGACTGCTGGACTTTAATCCAATCAAAGCCTCCAGAGCACAGGGAAACAAAAGCTGCAGTAACCCTCCCCTACAGACTGCACTGAGAGACTTGCTGACAAAACTCCAAGAGGGTAGACTGACAGAAAAGCCCAAACCCACAGATCCAACACATAATGAGAGGAGCAAGAGTGCAGGCAACTACAGGGGGGAAAAGGGGGAAAATATGAGCAAACAACAGAAAAAGAAAGAAGAAATTACAATCGACAGCTTCTATACAGACAATGGACAAAGAGCAAATGGAACAGAGCAAGAGTAAACACCAAACAATAAAACAGAAATTCCAGCTAAGTGGACACAGGCTTTGGAAGAACTCCAAATACAATTCAAAACACAATTAAGAGAGGTTGAAGACAACTGGAAAAAAGAACTTAAAAGTAAGATAAGTCATCTGGAAACAGATGCACTTGAACTAAAATGAGAAAATAGTCTTCTGAAAGCCAAAATCAACCAGGTTGAATATGAGGCAAAGGAGATGAAAGATGAGTCAAAGAAGATGACAGATGAGGCAAAGGAGATGAAAGAAGAGGTAAAGAGGATGAAAGTTGAACTCGAAAGAAAATCAGACCAGAAGGAGAAGGATGACCAAAAAGTCAGGGATGAAATCCAGACTTTAAGAACCAGAATACAACAACTAGAATCAAGTGACTTCAAAAGGCTGTAGGACACTATAAAGCAACATTTAATGAATGAAAAATTTGAGGAAAATATGAAGCATCTCATTCACAAAACAGAAGATTTAGAAAATCGTTCCAGGAGAGACAATTTGAGAATCATTGGCCTACCAGAAGACCACGACAAAAGAAAAAGCCTGGACATAATACTACAGGAAATTATCCAAGAAAACTGCCCCAATATTCTAGAACAAGAGGGAAAAGTGGAAATTGAAGGAATACACAGATTACCTCCTGTACTTAATCTCTAACTGACAACACCCAAGAATGCTATAGCTAAATTCAAGAACCATCAGACAATGGAAAAAATATTACAAGCTGCTAAGAAGACATTCAGAGACCATGGAACCACAGTGAGGATAACACAGGATCTGGCTACATCTACATTGAAGGACCGAAAGGCATGGAATAAGATATTCTGGAAAACAAGGGAACTAAGTCTACAACCAAGAATCAACTACCCAGCAAAACTGACTATATTCTTACAGGGGAAAGTATAGTCATTTAACAAAATAGAAAAGTTTCAAGCATTTGTAAAGAAAAGATCAGGCCTGAAGAGAAAATTTGATGTCCAAGCACAGAATTCAATAGAGTCATCAAAAGGTCATTAAAAAAGAGGGAAAAAAGAAAAATAACAGAAAAAAAACAAAAAAACTTTTTATAGGAGACCCAATAAGTTAAAATGATATGTATTCCTATAATAAAAGAGCTCATTGGTACCTCTTAAAAATTTTTATTACCACCCAGGCAGCCAGAAGAAGTACACTTAGAGGGAACAGTGACAAACTGTATAGGATGAAATGACAAGACATAATTATGTATATAGATATATGTATGAATAAATAAATATATATGTGTATTTATATGTATATGTACATATATATATATATATATATATACAACTAGAGCTAAAAAAAGAGATTAATACTAAAAGAAATGGGAAAAAGGGGGTAAATTTATATGTCACAAAGAAACACATGGCAGGAGGGAGGAGAATATCAATACACTGGAAGGGTAGAGAGGTTGGAGATAGGAAATATTCTACTCTTATGTGCATTGAAATTGACCCAAAGAGGAAAGAACAATCCAATCCATTGGAGCACAGAATAGATTTACACCCTATAGGGGAGTAGAAGGGTAACAAATCAACTGGTGGGGAGGGAAGCATTACAAGGGAGGGAGAGGGTGGGGGTAGTTTAAAAGGACTGTAAAGAAAATTATAATAATATAATATGATATTATAAAGCAGTGGTCATCAAAACAATTTGGTACTGGCTGAGACAGAAAGGAGTAACAGTGGAATAGAATTGGGGTAAATGACCTCAGCAAGACAGTCTATGATAAGCCCAAAGATCCCAGCTTTTGGTACAAAAATACACTATTTGATAAGAAGTGCTGGGAAAATTGGAAGACAGTGTGGGAGAGATTAGGTTTGGATCAACATCTCACACCCTACACCAAGATAATCACAGAATGGGTGAATGACCTGAATATAAAGAAGGAAACTATAAGCAAATTAGGTGAACACAGAATACATGTCAGATCTTTGGGAAAAGAAAGACTTTAAAACCAAGCAAGAGCTAGAAAAAAATCACAAAACGTAAAATCAATAATTTCGATTGCATCAAATTAAAAAGTTTTTGTACAAACAAAACTAATGCATCCAAAATTAGAATGGAAACAACAAATTGGGAAATAATCTTCATAATAAAAACCTCTGACAAAGGTCTAGTTACCCAAATTTATAAAGACTAAACCAATTGTACAAAAAATCAAGCCATTCTCCAATTGAAAATTGGGCAAGGGACATGAATAGGCAATTTTCAGTTAAAGAAATCAAAACTATTAATAAGCACATGAAAAAGTGTTCTACATCTCTTATAATCAGAGAAATGCAAATCAAAACAACTCTGAGGTATTACCTCACACTAGCAGATTGGCTAACATGACAGCAAAGGAAAGTAATGAATACTGGAGGGGATGTGGCAAAGTAGGGACATTAATGCATTGCTGATGGAGTTGTGAATTGATCCAACCATTCTGGAGGGCAATTTGGAACTATGCCCAAAGAGTGCTGCCCTTTGATCCAGCCATAGCACTGCTGGGTTTGTACCCCAAAGAGATCATAAGGAAAAAGACATGTACAAAATCATTCATAACTGTGCTCTTTGTGGTGGCCAAAAATTGGAAAATGAGGGGATGCCCTTCAGTTGGGGAATGGCTGAACCAATTGTAGTATCTGATGGTGATGGAATACTATTGTGCTGAAAGGAATAATAAAGTAGAGGATTTCCATGGGAACTGGAACAACCTCCAGGAAGTGATGCAAAATGAGAGGAGCAGAACCTGGAGAACATTGTACACAGAGACCAATACACTGTGGTACAATCGAACGTAATGGACTTCTCCATTAGTGGCGATGCAGTGATCCTGAACAACTTGGAGGGATCTATGAGAAAGAACACTATCCACATTCAGAGGAAACACTGTGGGAGTAAAAACACAGAAGAAAAACAATTGCTTAAATACATGGGTTGAAGGGATATGGTTGGGGATGTAGACTCTAAATGAACATCCTAATGCAAACACCAACAACATGAAAATAAGTTCTGATCAAGGACATAAGTAATACCCAAAGAAATTGCACATAGGCTTCTGGGAAGGGTGGTCAGAGGGGAGGGAGCGAGGGAAATAATGTGATTATTGTAACCAAGGAATAATGTTCTAAACTGACTTAATTAATTAAAAAAACCAAATCATGCTGCAAAGAACAGAGCTTTAAATTCTGACAGGAAATTTCCTCCAATTTTCATTTTCAGACTTGTTGTGGGTATGGGAAAGGTGCGGAGGATAGATTCTGTGCTGGAAACATACCACCATCTTTGAATTCATCAATGCTCTGTCCTCAAAATGATGTCTTTGAAAAATGCATCATTAAACAACTTTTAGAAACCTAAATTTTTTTTTCTTTTCATAAGTGGTTATAAACTTTCTCAGAGCTGCATGTTACAAAGTTAGAGCAGGAGTTTGGGGACAAAAGAGAGATCATTATAATTAAATGGGAGGTATTAATAAGAATAATGATAGGTTATATACTGCTTATGGATAACAAAGAGATTTATTATATCATATAATAAATCACTTGATCCAGAAACAGGACTATAAAGTAGGCAGGACCTTTATTATTATTACCATTTTAAGGATGAGGAAATTGATGCTTAAGGAAGTTAGGTTACTTGCTCAATGGTTAGCAGCTTAGAAATGATGGATCAAAGACCTGAACCCAGATCTTCTATGTATAAGCTCAGTGTTTTTTCCATTGTATCACCTTGTCTTATTTAGATTTTTAGAAGTTAAAAGACACACACACACACACACACACACACACACACACATATATTTTCATATATATATATATATGTATGTATTTTTAAAAACCTTATCTTTCATCTTGGAATCGGTTCTGTGTATTGGTTCCAAGGCAATAGAATGGTAAGGGCTGGGCAATGGGACTTAACTAGGGTCACATGGTTAGGAAGTATCTGATGCCATATTTGAACCCATGACATTCTGTCTCTAAACTTGACTCTCGATATTATGAGTCACCTGGAGTAATGTTACAGAACGGAGAGAGTGAGGAGGCTGCATCTGGCTTGCACTCTCACAGCCATTGCAGTGTATTGAGCTCCATAGAGGAAGTGCCAGGGCAAGAAAATAATCAAAAATGGGCAAAGGTGATCCTAAGAAGCCAAGAGGGAAAATGTCTTCATATGCCTTCTTTGTGCAAACCTGCCGGGAGGAACACAAGAAGAAGCACCCAGATGCTTCTGTGAACTTCTCAGAATTTTCTAAAATATGCTCAGAAAGGTGGAAGGCAATGCCAGCTAAAGAGAAAGGAAAATTTGAGGACATGGCAAAAGCTGATAAGGTTCGTTGTGAAAGAGGAATGAAAATCTACATACCACCTAATGGAGAAACAAAAAAGAAATTTAAGGATCCCAATGCACCAAAGAGGCCTCCTTTGGCATTTTTCTTATTCTGTTCTGAGTATCATCCAAAAATCAAAGGGGAGCATCCTGGTCTTTCTATTGGAGATGTGGCCAAAAAATTGGGAGAAATGTGGAATAATACTGCTTCAGATGACAAACAACTTTATGAAAAGAAGGCAGCTAAGCTGAAGGAAAAGTATGAAAAGGATATTGATGCATACTGAGCTAAAGGAAAACCTGATGTGGGTAAAAAGGGAGGCATTGTCAAAGCTGGGAAGAGCAAGAAAAAGAAGGAGGAGGAAGAAGATGAGGAAGATGAAGAAGAGGATGAGGAAGATGATGATGAATAAGTTTGTTCTAGAGCAGTTTTTCTTGTCTATAAAGCATTTAACCCCCCTGTACACAACTCACTCCTTTTAAAGAAAAAAAAAAGAAATGTAAGGCTGTGTAAGATTTGTTTTTAAACTGTACAGTGCCTTTTTTGGTATAGTTAACACAATACCAAATGTGTCTTTAGATAGCCCTGTCCTTTAGTGGTATTTTCAATAGCCACTAATCTTGCCTGGTACAGTACGGGGGTTGTAAATTGGCATGGAAATTTAAAGCAAGTTCTTGTTGGTGCACAGGACAAATTAGTTATATATGGGGATGTAGTTCATTTTCATCTTCAGTTGTCTTATGCAGCATATGAAATACTTGTTGTTCTGTTAACTGAATACCAAATTGCAAAAAAAAAAAGGTTGCAGCTGTTTTGTTGACATTCTGAATGCTTCTAAGTAAATATAATTTTTTTATTAGTATTGTTGTCCTTTTCATCGGTGCCTTTAAATCATAACTTCTTTTTGAGGGGAAGCTCGTCTTTGCTTTTTGTATGCCCATTTGGGATCATGTGAATTATTACAGTTATCATCTTTTTGTATATTTAATTGATTAAAAAAAGCTTTGATCGACATGCTCTGCATAATATTGATGGGGTAATAAAACTTGTATAGAAATGATTTTCTTCCATAACTGGAAATCAGAAATTCCCAGTTAATAAACTTAAATTTCACATAGTACAGTATTCTATCCAGTTACAACATTCACCAAGTGGAGAATATAGAAATCAGCAGCATAGAATTATTTGAGTGAAACATACTAAAATTCTGTCCTGGAAGGACCAAAAGAAGGGTGCGTTCTGACCTTTTGTGTGAGGGATTATACAACATTCACACCTTTATTACTATGTAACTGAAGTTATGTTTATAATTCCCTTCAGAAAAGCTGAGACTATGCCCCAAAAAGCATGAGTTGAAATGCAAGACTGCCACAGTAATCTTTGGCAGTAGACTTACTAAAGGCTAGGTAGTACAATGGAGCTGGCAGGGAATGGCCCTTGGGAAACTTTAGATTCCATAAACTGAAAATTCAGAGTTGATTTAAGTTAGTCCCAAATAAAGCACAGTCTCATTTAAAGTGAGCTGTTTTTCCTAATTCAGGTTTATGGATAACTAATACTTGAGCCTCTTTAAAAAATAGGTCTTCGTGGAAAATACACAAAATTTAGCATTATGGTAAATTGTTTGAACACCAAACAATTAATTTGATCAAATATTTTTCCCTTTTAAAATCAAAGCTAACTGTGTTCATTAAAACTGAACATTTATGTTTATCTGCTTACCATTTGGGGGGATAATTTGGCAGTTTTGTGGTTATGAAATTATGGTTCTCTTGAGTGCCAGTGTTTTAAATAGAGTTCTTGCACTTTTACACGCTTTTGTGATGGAGTAATGTTTTGTTATACAATTTCAGCTTTCAGATTCTAATTTCCGTTTTGCATTTGTTTATGTATAATTTCAGGAGGAATACTGAACATCTGAATCCTGGATGATACTAATAAACTAATGATTGCAGAGGTTTTAAGAAATATTATGAGTCACCTAGCTGTCCCCTATAACATATTTTAAAATTGAATGACTGTTAGAGAGAAATGGAGTAGAGATTGAGAAGGATGAGATCAAGAAAGGCAAGGTGAAGACTTTGAATGATAGACAGAAGACGTCTTTAAGACAGAGATAGGATGGAGAAGCCAGGACTCCCACATGTCCCTTGATTCCTAACACCAGCACCCCCTCCAGAAATCTCTAAGAAAGGTCTGCTTGGGTGAAATTCTCTCCTGGTTTTCATTAAGATTGCATTTTGTTTCTAGATTGCATAGTTTCTTGACTCTTATGTATTCTTTTGCCTAATCTAATGTGTATAACTTCCCCATTATTGCTTTACTGCTTGCTTTAGCAAAATATGTTTGCCAGCCAAAAAATTGCATCAGTGTTGATGTCATTATCCATATATGTATGGGCTGTCCTTTAATGGTTCATTACCACTAATAGAAATGTCATTGGAAAGTAGAAAGAAAAAGCATCTGGTTCAGTGTTGCAGTTATACAAATGAGAAAGTGTTGTGAAGCAGGAATCTGAGTTCTGTGATTAGAGATGACTTTCAGGATGAAAATGGAAACCATATCCTCAGAATTCATTGTCACTCAGGGTTTTTTCCCTGCTGTGGGGCCAGTTCAAGTTCCAGGACTTTCTTAATATCTGTATTGTATTTCTAGGATTGATATTTTATTAGGGAACCCCTGGCTTCAGAAACATATACAGGGTCAGATATTTACTTGGTTTCTTCCCCTCATGCCTGGAACTGGTGTGTGAGGAGCAAATTAGATCAATCAGTATTGAAATAAGGATCCAAGATAGAGTTATGCTTTATGGCTAGAGAAGGTAAATGAAGCACCTGTCCAATAATTGAGCTCTTAGACACTAGACCTCTTCTATCAGACTTACTGATCATCAGGGCAAGCCTGGTCTAGAAATTCAAATTCTACCAACCAACCCTCCCTCCAAAAGGTGGGATGAAATCATCAGACCAGTGTTTTAGGAAAATCAATTTGATAGCTGAGAGGAGAATGGACAGGAGCAGGAGAGACTAGAGGAAAGCAGATCAGGCTATTGTAGAAGTCTAGACCTGGGATGTCATCCCTCCTAAAGAGAGGTTGGATGGAATTTGACAATAGTCCATAGAGCTTCAAATATAAAAGTATTAATCAGCAGGATAGCAGGTAGCTGGTGAAGTGGAAAGAAGATTGATCCTGGAATCAGGAAACCCTAATTTCAAATATATCCTCAGATACTTTCTAGCTGTGTGACTCTGGGCAAATCTTTTAATTTCTCTTTACCGCTGTTTCTTCATCTATAAAATGGGGATAGTAATAACACCTATTTTTCGGGGTTTTTGTGGAGAACAAATAAGAGAATAATTGTAAAGCACCTAGCACAGTGCTTAGCACAGAGTAGACACTATATAAATATTACTGTTATTATTATTACTACTATAACAAATTTTCAGTCAGTCAATGAGCACTGATTAAGTACTTACTATGTGTCAGGCATTGTGCTATGTTGCAAATACTTAGTTTAGAATCTTTTCTAACTTATCTCCTTTGAAACAATGAGAATGAGATAATAAAACAGTGATATACAGCAGTTGGAAGATTTGAGGAGCAATTAATGATATATTATCTCATCTATGTCTCATAATAACCGTGTAAGGTGGGTATCACAGGTATCATTTTCCCTATTTTGCAGATTTGGGAATTGAGCCTCAGAGAGTTCAGGTAACTTTCCTGGATTTATATAGTAAGTATTAGAAGTGCCACTGGACCCAAACTTCCAATGCTGAGAGAGTGGGACTGTCTCTGTGCATCGACTTTTCCACTTAAATCTTCATGCACAAGTGTCTTTGTGCACAAAAACGCACAAAGACAATCGTCATCCTCGGTTACCGAGAGACTACTACTACTACTATTAGAAGTGAACTATAAGCCCAATTCAAGGCCAACAATCTCTCCTCATTACTATATACTGCCTCCCTATTTTATCCCCATTAAAATTTTATCTCTATTCAAGTTTTCAAATTATTAAGACTTTTTTTTATGGATTGTGGTACCCATGATTTTATTTATTTTTCTAGGTTTTTTGGCACTGGTAAATTTGATAAAGAAGTACCTTTTAAAAATGATGGAATGGGGAGGGGGTGGAGTCAAGATGGCAGTTTAGTAGCAGCAAAAGCCCAAACCTCTCTGACTATCCTTCCAAACCAATCTTTTAAAAGGGCTTCAAAATGACAAAAGTAAAAATTCAACAGCAAGATGGAACGAAGGGGATCTGCTGCTGAACATAACTTGAAAGGTAGTCAGAGAGAGTTTATTTTCATGGGGTAAAGGGGAAATGGAAGCAAAACTGCACACAGAGGAGTGCTGGCTGACTCTCCCCTCCATCTACTGTGCCAAAATCTGAACCTGGATATAGACCAAATTTGGGATCCCAGGACCTGAGTTTCACAAACAAAAGAGCACCTCAAACCCACCCCTTGAAGTCCTAGGCTGTGGCACTAGTATTCAGTGAGGTCCAGAAGTCCATAGTGCTGGATCCTTTCAAGTCTGCCCTGCTGCAATTAAGATTTACTTGCAGGGCAAAATATCTCACAGTGTATAACCCTGCAAGCCAGGAGAGGAGACAGAATCAGCAAGCAGCTTTCAGAATTCCCAGTATACAGGCAAAAAAGGCTGGGAAAATGAGTAAGCAGCAGAAGAAATATTTAATATTTGAAAATTTCTATGTGGAAAAAGAACAAAGAATAGAACCAACAAGAGATAGTGAGATCCAAGCAACCAAATTCAAAAACTAAAAAAACTTTGGAATTGATCTCAAGCTATGGAAGAACTCAAAAAGGAATTTTAAAAAATCAAATATGACAGGTTGAAGGAAAACAAGAAAAAAGAAAAAAAAGTAATACAAAAAGAAAATAACAGCTTAAAAAGAAAAAAATGTTCAACTTTTTCTACCACTTACATCTCAGGCATGGGTTCTTTTTTTTTTTAAACCCTTACCTTCTGTCTTGGAATCAATCTTGGCTCCAAGGCAGAAGAGTGGTAAGGGCTAGGTAATGGGGGTTAAGTGACTTTCCCAGGGTCACACAGCTGGGAAAAAGAGACATGAAAATATAATGAAGAAAAAGTTCTTAAAAATACAGAATTGACCTACTGGAAAAAGAGGCAAAAACCATCTAATGAAGAAAAGATTGTCATGAAATGTGGAATGGACCAAAAGGAAATGGAGCATCAAAAGTCATGGAAGAAATTCAGTCTTTAAAAATTAGAATTGGACAAATAGAAGCTGATGACATCACAAAACATCAAGAAACAATAAAACAAAATTAACAGAATGAAAACATAGAAGATAATAGGAAACATCTCATGAAAAAAAAACAACTGACTTAGAATATTGATCCAGGAGAGATAATTTAAGAATTATTAAGCTACATGAAAGTCATAAGCAAAACAAAGAAACAAAAATAGACATCATATTACAAGAAATTACCCAAGAAAACTGTCCAGATAGTCTTGAACAAGAGGGTAAAACAGAAATTGAAAGAATCCACAGATTACCTCTTGCAATAAATCCCCAACTGAAAACTCCCAGGAATGCTATAGCCAAGGTCAAGAGCTCCTATGACAAGGAGAAAATACTGCAAACAGATGAAAAGAAACAATTCAAATATCCTGGAACTACAGTCAGGATTACACAGGATATGGCAGCTTCCATATTAAAGAACCAGAAGTCTTAGAATATGATATTCTGGAAGGCAAGATAATTGGGTTTACAACCAAGAATCACCTACCAATCAAATTGGACTATATTCTTTCAATCATCATTTAATAAAATGAAGATTTCCAAGTATTCCTGAAGAAAAGACCAGACATAAACAGAAAATTTAATATTCAGATACAAAATTCAAGAGAAGCATAAAAAGACAAATAATAAAGAGAAAAAATTAAGGGATTCAATGATGTCAAATTGTTTATATTCCTATATGGAAAAATGATATCTATAATTCTTAAAAATGGGTATCATTGACTTCTGGTCAAGATGGCGGTGTAGAAGCAGCGAAAGTTTAGACCTAGTAAACCCTTCCTTACCAATCGCAAACAGAGTGCTCCTAGGCCACTGAAATTCAAGCTGAACAACAGGATAGACCTGGGGAAACCTCCTCCTGGACCTGGATCAAAAGGTACCGCACCCCAAAAGCCAGAACCCTAGATCACTCAGATCTAAGGGGTAGACAGAAAGAAGGTCCCAGGACCCATCCCCCCCAACCCAGAGTGCTGAGCCCACGGCAGCAGCCGGAACCTCAGGGCTCTGAGGACTCACCTTGAAAGCAACCTGAGCCAGTCTCTGGGGTGCCCAACACAGAAGGCAGGGAAACATAGAGAGAAGGGGGAAGCCCGTAGCCCCCTGGCTGGGTCCTTCCATCTGAGTCTCAAGGGATGTCTCAGCTTTAGGGCACCAGCTGAACCCAATCCCATCAGGAGCCCTCAGAGCTACTGAAAGGACAGAAAACTCAGGGCTGGCAATAGGGTTGCTCCTAAGAGCTTACCTTGAAAGTAACCCGGGCCAGTTTCCGGGCATTCAACACAGATTGTGGAGGAGGAGGTTGCTGCTTTTTTTCTTCCTTTTTTTGGCATGGGGATCATTCAGCCCATACCACCTGAACCTAATCCCATCAGGAGCCCTCAGAGCTTCTGAAAGAACAAAAACCTCAGGGCCAGTGAAGGGCCTACCTTGAAAACAACCCGGGCCAGTCTCTAGGCATTCAACACAGATTGTGGAGGAAGAGGCTTTTTGCTTCAGGGCTCATTCGGCCCAAACCAGGCGAACCTAATCCCATCAGGAGCCCTCAGAACCCAGGCAAGCCACGACCCCTCCCTCCTTAGAGAGCAGGGTCTTCTGAAAGAACCAGGTGAACCTAATCCCATCAGGAGCCCTCAGAGCCCAGAGAGGCCACGAATTTCCCCCCTTAGAGAGCAGGGTCTTCTGAAAAAACAGAAACCTAGAGGTGAAGTCAAGATGGCAGTTTAGAAGTAGCATAGACCTGGCAGCCTGGCCAGAGCTTTGGAGATCCTCCATATCTGCTCCAGCCTTCCAGGAAGTTTAAAACTCAGAGTAAACCCAGCCTAACTAAGCTGAACTCAATCCCATCAAAAGTCTCCAGAACACAGGGAAGCCCAGGCTCCCCATCCATCCTCATTGACTGCTGGACTTTAAGCCAATCAAAAGCCTCCAGAGGACAGGAAAGCTCAAACCCCAAACAACCCTCCCCCAGAGATTACACGAAGAGATCCTCTGTTAAAGCTCCAAGAGGGGAGACTGATAGAAGTCCCCAAAAAACAAAAAAAAATGAGGAATAAGAGCACAGACAAATATGGGGAGGAAAGAAGGGGTGAATTTGAACAAACAACAGAAACAGAAGGAAGAAACTACCATAGACAGCTACTACTCACCAAATGGAACAGAGGGGGAGAAATCAGCAAATGATAAACCAGAAATCCCAGCGAATTGGATACAGGCTGTGGAAGAACTCAAAACACAACTAAGAGAGGCTGAAGACAATTGGGAAAAGAACTTAAAAATTAAGATAAGTCATCTGGAAACAGAGGCACTTGAACTAAAATAAGAAAATAGTGTCCTGAAAGCCAAAATCATCCAGCTGGAAAATGAGGCAAAGGAGATAAAAGATGAGGCAAAGGAGATGAAAGACGAGATAAAGAGGATGAAAGACAATCTTCAAAGAAAACCAGACCAGAAGGAAAAAGACTACCAAAAAGCCAGAGATGAAATCCAATCTTTAAGAACCATAGTAAAACAACTAGAATCAAGTGACCTCACAAGGCAGCAGGACACTATAAAACAAAACAAAAAGAATGAAAAAATTGAGGAAAATGTGAAGCATCTCATTCACAAAACAGATGATTTAAAAAATCGTTCAAGAAGAGACAATTTAAGAATAATTGGACTACCAGAAGACCACGACAAAAGAAAATGCCTGGACATAATACTAGAGGAAATTATCCAGGAAAACTGTCCTGAAATCCTAGAACAAGAGGGGAAAGTGGAGATTGAAAGAATCCACCGATCACCCCCTGTATTTAATCCCCAACTGACAACACCAAGAAATGTTATAGCCAAATTCAAAACAATCAGATGAAAGAACAGGTATTACAAGCTGCCAAGAAGAAGCCATTCAGATACCATGGAAACATGGTGAGGATAACATAGGATCTGTCTGCATCCACACTGAAGGACCGAAAGGCATGGAATATGATATTCCGGAAAGCAAGGGAACTAGGCCTACAGCCAAGAATAAAATACCCATCAAAACTGACTATATTCTTACAGGGGAAAGTATGATCATTTAACACAACAGAAGAGTTCCAAGCATTCATAAATAAAAGACCAGACCTGAACAGAAAATTTGAAGTCCAACCACAGAACTCAAGAGAATCATCAAAAGGTAATTAAAAAAGGGGGAAAACAACAACAACAACAAAAAATTTTTAAGAGACTCAATAAGTTAAAATGATATGTATCCCTATAAAAAAAGAGGTCATTGGCAACTCTTAAAAACTGTTGCTATCACCTAAGCAGCTAGAAGAACTACACTCAGAGGGAACAGTGACAAACAGTATAGGATGAAAGGACAAGCCATAAATAGGTATATAGATATATGCATGCATAAATACATATACATGTGTATGTATATATATATATATATACATATATATATATATATGTATACATGACTAAAGCGAAAAAAGAAAAGAGGTTATGACTAAAAGAAATGGGAAAAGAAACAAATGGGGGTAAATTTATATGTCACAAAGAAGCTCATGGCGGGAGGGGGGGAGAACATTGATACACTGGAAGGGTAAAGAGGTTGGAGATAGGAAATACTCAACTTTTACGCACTTTGAAACTGACCCAAAAAAGGAAGAACAATCCAATCCATTGGGGAAGAGAATAGATTTGTGCCCTATAGGGGAGTAGAAGGGTAAAAAACAGACTGGTGGGGAGGGAAGCAGTACAAGGGAGGGAGAGGGTGGGGGGAATTTAAAAAAGACTACAGGGGAAAATAAGGGAGGGAATAAAAAGGGAGGGGGGTAGAAAGGGAAGTACAAGGGGGACTGATTTAAGGTAAATCACTGGACTAAAAGGTAGAGCTGAAGAAGAAAGGTTAGAATTAGGGAAGGATATCAAAATGCCAGGGAGTCCACAAGTGACAATCATAACATTGAACGTGAATGGAATGAAATCATCCATAATATATAGACGAATAGCAGAATGGATTAGAATCCAAAACCCTACCATATGTTGTCTCTAAGAAACACACATGAGGCGGGTAGAAACCCACAAAGTCAGAATTAAAGGATGGAGTAAGACCTTCTGGGCCTCAACTGACAGAAAGAAGGCAGGAGTGGCAATCATGATATCTGATAAAGCCAAAGCAAAAATAGACCTGATCAAAAGGGATAGGGAAGGCAATTAATTATATTTTGTTAAAAGGGACTTTAGATAATGAGGAAATATCACTAATCAACATGTATGCACCAAATAATATAGCACCCAAATTTTTAATGGAGAAACTAGGAGAATTGAAGGAAGAAATAAACAGTAAAACCATATTAGTGGGAGACTTGAAACAACCATTATCAAATTTAGATAAATCAAATCAAAAAATAAGAAAGAGGTAAAAGAAGTGAATGAAATCTTAGAAAAATTAGAATTAATAGACATATGTAGAAAAATAAATAGGGATAAAAAGGAATACACCTTCTTCTCAGCACCACACGGCACATTCACAAAGATTGACCATACATTAGGTCACAGAAACATGGCACACAAATGCAGAAAAGAAGAAATAATAAATGCAGCCTTTTCAGACCACAAGGCAATAAAAATAACAATCAGTAATGGTACATGGAAAACCAAATCAAAAACTAATTGGAAACTAAACAATATGATACTCCAAAATCGTTAGAGAAGAAATCATAGAAACAATAATTTCATCGAGGAAAATGACAATGGCAAGACATCCTTTCAAACCTTTAGGGATGCAGCCAAAGCGGTAATCAGAGGTAAATTCATATCCCTGAGTGCATACATTAACAAACTAGGGAGAGCAGAGATCAATCAATTGGAAATGCAAATAAAATGCAAATAAAAAAACTCAAAAGCGACCAAATTAAAAACCCCCAGAAGAAAACCAAACTAGAAATCTTAAAAATTAAGGGAGAAATTAATAAAATTGAAAGTGATAGAACTATTGATTTAATAAAAAAGACAAGAAGCTGATACTTTGAAAAAACAAACAAAATAGACAAAGTACTGGTCAATCTAATTAAAAAAAGGAAGGAAGAAAAGCAAATTAACAGCATCAAAGATGAAAAGGGGGACATTACCTCCAATGAGGAGGAAATTAAGGGAATCATTAAAAATTACTTTGCCCAATTATATGGCAATAAATACACCAATTTAAGTGATATGGATGAATATATACAAAAATACAAACTGCCTAGACTAACAGAAGAAGAAATAGAATTCTTAAATAATCCCATATCAGAAAATGAAATCCAACAGGCCATAAAAGAACTCCCTAAGAAAAAATCCCCAGGGCCTGATGGATTCACCAGTGAATTCTATCAAACATTCAGAGAACAGTTAATCCCAATACTATACAAACTATTTGACATAATAAGCAAAGAGGGAGTTCTACCAAACTCCTTTTATGACACAAACATTGTACTGATTCCAAAACCAGGCAGGTCAAAAACAGAGAAAGAAAACTATAGACCAATCTCCCTAATGAATATAGATGCAAAAATCTTAAATAGGATACTAGCAAAAAGACTCCAGCAAGTGATCAGAAGGGTCATCCACCATGATCAAGTAGGATTTATACCAGGGATGCAGGGCTGGTTCAACATTAGGAAAACCATCCACATAATTGACCACATCATCAAGCAAACCAACAAGAACCACATGATTATTTCAATAGATGCAGAAAAAGCCTTTGATAAAATACAACACCCATTCCTATTAAAAACACTAGAAAGCATAGGAATAGAAGGGTCATTCCTAAAAATAATAAACAGTATATATCTAAAACAATCAGCTAATATCATCTGCAATGGGGATAAACTAGACGCATTCCCAATAAGATCAGGAGTGAAACAAGGATGCCCATTATCACCTCTACTATTTGACATTGTACTAGAAACACTAGCAGTAGCAACTAGAGAAGAAAAAGAAATTGAAGGCATTAAAATAGGCAAGGAGGAGACCAAGTTATCACTCTTTGTGGATGACATGATGGTCTACTTAAAGAATCCTAGAGATTCAACCAAAAAGCTAATCGAAATAATCAACAACTTTAGCAAATTTGCAGGATACAAAATAAACCCACATAAGTCATCAGCATTTCTATATATCTCCAACACAGCTCAGCAGCGAAAACTAGAAAGAGAAATCCTATTCAAAATCACCTTAGACAGAATAAAATACCTAGGAATCTACCTCCCGAGACCTTTTCATCCAGGTCCAGGAGGAGGGTTCCTGGGATCTATGCTGTTGTTCGTTTTGAATTTCAGTGCCCTAGGAGCATATAGTTTGAGATTGGTAAGGAAGGGGTTTCTGGAGATCTGAACTTTAGCTTTCTCTAAGCTGCCATCTTGACCAGAAGTGTCCACAAGTAAATTTTATTAAGCATTTAAAGAACAATTAATCTCAAATACTATTGAAACTACTTGGCAAAATGAGGAAAGGAGTCCTGGCAATTTCTTTTTATAACACAAATATGGTGCTGATTCCTAAGCCAGGAATATCAAAAACAGAGAAAGAAAGTTGCAGACCAATCTCCTTAATGAACATAGATGCAAAATTCTTAAATTAAATACTAGCAAAGATATTACAGCAATATATCACAAGGATTATTCACTATAACCAGGTGGGATTTATACCAGGAATAAAAAGCTGGTTTAATATTAGAACAAGGATCACAATACCATGGACTACACACTGGATTAGGAATCAGAGGATGGAGTTTCTAAGATGACTCTGTTACTACTATCTATTGGACCATAGGTAAGTAATTTATCCTCCTTGGGCTTCTGTTTACTCATTAATCAAGAGATCACTTAGCATTTATTCAGAATCTACTATGTTTCAATAATTGTGCTAAACCCAGGTTAAGGTTTGGCTAGATGAAAATAAAGATTTTTCTAGCTCTAAGTCCTGTCAATGCTATGACTCCAAAATAAATAGTTTCTTTCTTTTTCTTTCTTGTAGTTTGGGAAAATTGGAATTAAATTCACAAATCTTTAGACCTGAGTCATTCCCGTTCTCCATGGTTTTTAAATGATCTCTGGCAACAGTTCTATAGTCATTCAGTGAATTCTTTCAATACCCTGGCATAAGTTCATCTAAATCAAGTAACTCACATTCATTGAAGGGTAGCTAGGTGCCTTCTTAATATCTACTAAATTATTTTGGACTTAATTTTAATATTAGCCATTTACAAATTCTTCCATTCTTAAGATATTTTCCTGTGTAGATGAAATGGAATTAAAGTAGAAGTTTTAGACCTTTGTCTTTTCTCCCTTGTCCATTCTTATTGTCTCATCTAGCTTATGTAAAAGTCCCACCCTCAGTCTACCTTAAAAATTGCCTCAGTCTACCTTAAAAATTGCCTCAGTCTACCTTAAAAAAGATACCACCCTTGGGTCCTTAGCATGCACTGCACCTACACAAGGATATTGTCAGGGCCATTTATTCTTTTATATCTGCCTTTGACACTTGTATACTGGAAAATATTTAACATCATTCCCCCAAAAAGTATGCTTGACACAGTTTTAAGTTTAATCTTCAGTATTAACAATTTCTGTATCACTCCCTTTAGCCTACAAAACAATAAATCAGGCAGTAATGAACTGGTATGAACTATCTCCCATTATTTCAGTTACCTATCCTTACTTCCCATTTCTTCATGTGGATTTCAAAATACTGTACTCCATAATGAGCCATATAGCTCTGTAGACAATCTCTCCCTTTTCCAAATGGAATTCCTTGTTTGTAGCATTGCAATTTAATTTTTAAAAAAGCATCTTCAAAACTTCTTGAACTGATTTTTCTTTTAGAATTGAAATGGTAGGATCTCATACATTTTATGAATTCTTTGAAATTCTTTGAAATGTGTCCCCTTGAAAAGTGTATGATGTAGGTCGACAATGCCTAGAGCATACCTTTTTATTTATTATGTACTCTAAGATGTTTACTAACTCCCAATATTTCCATCATTTTCATTTTATCAAGAAACTTCTCACTGGTCACATCCAGACAAGCAGTTTTTCTCCTAATTTGTGAATGATGAAATTAGCAGAAGAAAAGCCAAGAACCTATCATATATGCCAGTGAAAATGTTCTATAATAACTCCACACTGTCTTTGTGTCTAATTTGTTATCTTCCTCATATCTTTGTCATTCATTTCCTCCTTCTGGCAGAACTATCTGTTGTATATCGCCATAACTATCTATTGTATATTGCTGTATCTATCTGTCGTATATTCCCATAATACTTTGTTTCCTTTTCTGTCCATTGACCCTCATCCTAATGTTCTCCATCATGTTCTTTCCAACATCTATCTTTGTGTTTGTGTATTTCCATATAATTTCATAGCTTTTAGGTGTATAACACTAGATGAATATACTTTTATTTAGTCCTTTTGAATAAGACTATTTCCCTTCTGAGTTATCATCATTCTGAATTACTAGACACTTCTATTTCTGCTCTTTCTATTTATCCCTCCTATTCATTGTGACAAAGTGGCTTAATTATATATACAGGAGTTTAACCCCCCTCTCACATTTTCTGTTAAAGGCATCCACATTAGATTAGTAGTTTTTTTCTTTATTTTACTTTAATAACAAATTTCCACATAAGTTTCCCAAAGTTATGATTCATGTTGTCTCTTTCCCTTCTTCCTGTCCCCCTCCCAGAGTTGACAATCAGTTCAGTCTGGGTTATACCCATATTATCAATCAAAACACATTTACATATTATTCATTTTTGTGGGTGAATAATCTCATAAATCCAAAACCCCAGTTCATACACCCAAATAGTCGAGTGTAGATCAGTAAGTATTTAGCAAAAATATTCTTTCTAGATGTACTCTATCATTGACTCAGAAAGATAGTTCCTATATATTGAGCTCTGGTTCAGGAATCAAAATTTCTTCCTCTGGCATCATATTGTTTTTAAAAAATAAAATGAAATTGAATTTTATGAACTGTGAATGTTTTTACACTTAACATCTTTTAAATTTATACAATTTTAATTTCTAAATGTATTTCTCCTTCTTGGCTACACAGAGAACCATCCCCTGTAAGAAAGAAAAAAAGAAGGAAAAAACAAATAGTTCAACAAAACCAGCTAGTCCATCAATGAAATCAGTTAATATACACAATGTAACACACCCATACCTGCTCCTCTCTCCCTGCTTCTAAAAAGATGGCACAAACCTGCATTTTCTCATCTATTTGTTTTCTGGGGATAATGTTTGATCTTTATAATGATGCAGCAGTCAAGATTTTTATTGTTGTTCATTCTACTTTAATTGCTGAAGATACTTATTTTCTGGCTCTATTTCATTCTGCGTTGGTTAACATAAGTCTTCCTATGCTTATCTGATTTCTTTATATCATATTTTTTACAATGAAATATTATTCTTACATTTATATGTGTGTATATACATACACACTCACACACACATCACAATTTATTTAGTGATTCTCCAAAAAACAGTTATATAATTTGTTTCTAGTTCTTGGCTACCACCAAAAGCTGACACCATATTCTTAATATACAGGACATAACTATTTTCCCTTTTTTTCTAAAGTACATATAAGTAGCAGTGATGAAAATGCTACTGGTGTCATTAAAATAGTCAGCTTTTTTCTTAATACTTCATGACTCTCTTTCCATGCTCTGTCAACACCAGTCATTCTTTTGTTCAGGTTAAAAAGTATTTTTTTTTAATTTTTAAATTTTTTAAATTTTATACATACTAAGTTATTAACAATAACAATAAAATTTAGATAAACAAATGCAAAAAATGCAAAAACACAAAGTCTACATTGTTTATAATTTGTTTAAAATATATCAATTATATATGTGTGCTAATATAAACATCTATTTTTGAGTTCCCTTTGGATTTGTTTTACTCTGATACTTTTCCTTTTGATTTTGTAGCTATTTTAAAAAATATGATCATGCATAGTATATATTATTCTTATTTTCATTTCATCTTTTCATGTATTTTTCTTATTTTCTTTATATTTCCAATATTTGTTATTTCTAATAATATAATACTATCCATTAAATCCACATATCACAATCTATTTAGACATTTCCCGCAATCATTACATTTGTGTGGTTTCCAATTATTTTGCCCTTGCAAACAAAGCTTCCATGAATATTTGCATACATAAAAAGCTTTTTACCCTTTCATTGACCTTAGGTCCTAATCCTAGTATACCTTTAGGGGCTTATCCCAGTTATTATATTGTGAATAATTAGAAGTGTTTGTTGTCATTAGATATGAATATCCTTATCATATTTTAGCATAATATCATGCCACCCACATTTGTGAAGTGTTTGTTTAGAAATCTACCTTGCAATATTTTAGAAAGGAATGTGATTGGTGGTCTAATCTATCTCCCTATTCAGCACACAATAATCAGAGTTTCAAGATTACTTTGAAGGAAAGAGGCTAAATCATTTAGGGATATTTTTTTTTTTGAAACCACACATTCATTGTACAAGGGCATGTGGATTATTAGAGCCATTCTTCACCTCAACAGAATTAAAGTTTAATAAATTGAGTTAGGAAAGAGGTGCCATTTTTCTTTGTATGTTTGTTTCTTGATTACAAGTCACTTTGACTTTTGGATCTCTGTTTTCCATTTGTAAAATGATAGTGTGTGGTCAGATTCTTCCCAAGTTCATTCACAATGGTAATATTTTGTAATTCTAAGAATATGGCATGGAAAAGGGATACATAATGCCTTTTGTGAGGAAAAAAAAATTCTTATTGATGTTATACTCTAAATTCCAGTTTCTAAACTTTGTTTAGGATTTAAAAAACAAAGCATTGAATCCTCTTGTCTTTAGTAATTTCTCCACAACTCATTTTTCCTTTATCCTGGAATCATAGATTCAGAGATGGAAGGAGTTGATGGGAGTAACCTGGACTAACACCAACATTTTACAGATGAAGAAACTAAGGTCCAGAGAAATCAAGTGAATTAATTGTGCTTGGTTTACTGTAAATGGAACAGCCTCTATTAAACTCAAATCCCCTGACTCTGAATTTATGCCTTTCCTAACTGTGTTGTGGGGTCTCAATATGTGTTATTTCTCCTCAGTAGAATGTAAACTCCTTAAAGGTAGGGACTACTTCAATTCTGTTTTTGTGTCCTCCAGGACCTGGCACATAGCAAGTGCTTATTAAATACTTATTGAATTTGTACTGGATTATTTGGGGTTATTTCCCTTTATAAAAAAGTACATACCAAGCAATAATTGTTTTGTTGATTTTATCTTTAAATTTTGTAGAATCACCATTTTTGTTATATCAGGACTTTATTTTCTGTCTTTTTAGCCCAAAAAGAAATTTTATGACAGATGAGACAATTCTTACATTAAAAAAATTTAATTATCCCCCTCAATACCCAGGGATGTGGTACATTGTGTTGAATGACAACCACAACCCCCATTGGCAGATGTAAAATGGCTATTTGAATCAATGTGGTTTTTCAATTTGGGCCAACTGAGCTTTTATAAATAATGTAAATGAGATGACTGATAATGTCCTCATATTTGGGTCATTCCACTCTGCTTCCCATCTCCCTATATATGTATCCTAAGTTATATGTGTCCCTGAGACATCTATATCTATATCCATATATCTATGAGAATATATATGTGTGTGTGTGTGTGTGTGTGTGTGTGTGTGTGTGCATGTGTCCCTGAGGTATATATATATATATTATATATATATAAGAAATAATGGATATATATATATTATTTCTTAGACTTTAATCTTAACTCTTTGAGAGTTTAGAATCAGTTTTTAATTTAAATGTATTTACTTGTTTACATTAAAACAACCAGCTAATGCCCTCTTTCCCTCCATTCCCCATACTAGAGAGGGCATCATTTGTCAAAATTATTCATGCATATATAAAACCATGTCTTATTTGTTTCTATTTATCAATTCTTTCTCTAGAGATAGACATATATAAGCCATTCTTCAACCAATATTTTTGTTGCTGTATATAATATTCTCTTTGTTCTGTTTGCAAAAAATTAGACACTGAAGAGATGCCCATCAAGTGGGAAATAATCAAACAAGTTGTGGCATAAGATTGTGATGGAATATTACTGTGCCATAAGAAATGATGACTAGGTTAATTTTGGAAAAACATGGAAAGACCTACAAGAAACAGGTTTAAAACATCTGAAAATACAAAGATATTTGCAGACATTTAAAAGACTCTATCCTTGCTTTCTACATAATCCTTTCTAGGCTGTTCTCTCCCGCACACTAATATCAGACCTTGGCAGCGCCTGAGCATGTTGTCTGAAATTTTAATTAGCTGGCTTCCTGGATTTAACTAAGAGAAAGGAAGAGAGCTCCTTTCCAACTTCCAGTCAGGGCACTGAATATATTTCCTTAGAAATGTCTTATACTACAAATTTTTATATACCTGTGAAATATATGTGTATATATATATAATATATATATATATAATATGTAGAATGGATATAAATTTTACATACATGTATATATGTATTCAGTCCAATTCAACAAATGCTAATTAGGCACCTATTGTGTGTCAGCTAGTTTTCTAAAGACTGGGGATCCAAAGGCAAAAACTAAAGGGGGGCACAGTTTGTGCATAGAATGATAAAAACAAAAATATATACCAAGTAAATTCTCAGAGCAGGGCACAGGTCAATTGTGAAGAGGAGGTTGAAAATAGAACAGATTTCAAGATATTACAATGGATATATAAGAGAAAATAGGATAGGGACTTAAGAAGGACAGTGATGACATGAATTGGTATGAGAGATGAGGAAATGGTGACTTAGTGAAAGGAACTTTGACCTAGGCAATATATAACTGCTATCCAGGAAGTCTAAATGGAGCCATAAAGAAAGTGATTGTCACACTCTTCTTAGCAATAATTGTAATGTTGATTTGATTATCAAACCCTGAGCAAAAGGTAAGAAATGTGGTGGTGGTAGTGGTACATGAGTGAAGGGTTGATGAAGAAGTCTTTGTCCTACATTATGATCAGGACAGAATTTGGTGATGTCCTAGTACCTGGAGAAAGAAGAATGAGGTGTATCAGAGGTACTCACACTTCAAATCTTGGCCAAGTGAGCTGAGTCCCCAAGTTAATTCTACTGTGGAGTATATTAACTTTTCCAGAGAGGAGGATATTCAGCTGGGTCTTTGTTCCCAGAAGGAGAACAGATACAGAATTGGAAAGGTGACAGAACAGATAAAGAGACAGCGATAACTGCCTACCCTCCTCTCTCAAACTTTTGGCTGAGAAGGAAAGATAAAACTAACATAGCAATGGTTACCAACACCCAAAAACTATAATCCACAAGTACCAAAGAAAAATAAGATCCAACAGAGAAAGTCTCTGACACTGGATAACTTCTATGGTGAAAAAGAGCAGAGTGCAAAGGCAAAAGAGAAGAGTGACAAATAAGCAAACACATCCAAACTTAAAAAAAATGGAAATTGGTCACAAGCTCTCAACGAACTGAAAATGGAGTTCAAGAACCAAGTAAGAAAGATAGAACAAACTTGGGAAGAAAGGTAGGAAATAGAAATTCATGTAATTAAAAAAGAAAATAACAGACTAAAAGACAGACTCTCCCACTTGGAAAAAAGAAGTACAGAAATCACATGAAGTAATAAGCAAATTGGAGACCAGAATTGACCTTCCAGAAGCCATGAAAATCAGAATGGACCAAGCCAAAAAGGAAAATAAAAAAATCACAACTGAAAACCAATATTTAAAGAGTATAATTGGGCTAGTAGAAGCTAATGATACACAAAACATCAAGAATTAATAAAGCAAATTTTTAAAAATGAAAAAAATTGAAGAAAACATGAAGTAACTCATTGGAAAAACAATTGACCTAGAAAAGAGGTCCAGGAGAGACAATTTGAGAATCATTGGTCTACCTGAAAACATAGAAAAAAACAGAAGCCTTGATATCATGTTACAAATAACTTTCTCAAAGTCATCCAGTTAGTGTCTGAAGTTAGATTTGAACTCAGGTCTTTCTGACTCCAGGTCCATCACACTATTTATTTTACTATCCAGCCACTCTAGGTAAATGCATTCTCTACTTTGGTGGGACAATATTTTGCTTTGTCCTAGTTTTGTATTTGCTTCCTATCCCCAACCCCTCACCTATAATTCACATTTCCATACAGATCTGCCTATTTCCCCATCTCTTCAAAATCTTTATGAAAACAGTAGCTCTACATATAAGAAATATTTTTGATAAATAATGAGAATGCAACAGGTAGGAAGGTCTTCACCAATGACTTTCCTTTGTAGATCATAACTTTATAGCTGCAAAATGACAGAGGAATGGAAGAGGCAAAATTGTAATGTGCTTATATTTTGCTGAGTATGAAAAAAAATTAGATTTGTTTGTATCAAATGCCACCTTAAAGATTCCTTTTCAACAAGGCATTTCTTATGTGTATATTTAAATCATACAAGATTCCTTGTAAAGTTTAATAAGCAGAGATTATTGTGTTAGATTATAAATATCAAGCAAAGCATAAAAACATATATTTACCTCCCATTCTCTTTACATCAAGTTATACTAGAACTTTTTTTTCATTCAATGATTTGTTGGTCTTTTTAATAAAACAATTTATTCATATGCTAATATCCGCTCAAGCACACCTTAGTGATTAAAAAATTCCTGTGACAGCTTTCTCAAGGCTATTTTTTGTGTACTGTTCTTTTTTATTTTGAGCACATGAATACATGATATAGGAAAGTACAATTTTTACACTTGTCTCAGCCCACAGTGGGAAAGCCACAGAAGGAGGCTGCCTTCTTTGACAGACTGTCATTTGCTAATGCTTTGTGCCTCCCCTTGTGTGGTGCTTTTCTGACCTTATTATGGGCAGATCTAAACTCTACAACTCCAGCTTTAGCCCTGCTGTCCCAGCTTCACTTAACGATTTTCTCTTATCCTCTGGACTCTAGACCTGCAAACACTTTCATTTTGACCTGGTTCAGAATTCTGTTTATTTCAATCACAGCTTGAACCATGACCCTATCCCCAAGGTGGGCGCCTTTTCTCTTTCTCCCTCAGTCTGTTAGCTAGCTGCTCCTGATATGTCTCGGTAGTTATAATTTGTGGGTGCAATGACTCCAGGAGACTGTACAAATTGCCATTTAGGGCTTAGTTCTAAGTATGGAACAACAAGCAATATTTGCTGAATGTCTACTATATCCTTTTGGTGCTGAAAGCCTGAAATGTAGTTGTGGAGAAAGATAAAACAATAGCAAGCAATAAAAAAGCAATATATAAGTAAATTTGAAGGAGTTTAGAAAAGAGGCAGGTGGCACCGTGAATAGAGTAATGGATCACCTGAGTTCAAATCCAGTCCCAGACAATAATTAGCTGTGTTTCCCTAGACAAGTCCCTAAACCTCTGGCAGCCTTAGTTTCCTTAGTTGCAAAGTTCCTGCAGTGGTTAGATGCTTTGATTTGATGGCTTCTAAATTTCCTTTCAGTTTTAAATATTTGAACCTCTGAAAAGTAGATAGAATCATGAATTTAGGGACCAAGGAGACTAAATTCTGATCATCTTTTTTTGACTGGAGATTATTTATTTTACTATCTTCTCTAATTCTCTCTTTTTCTTTTGCTCTCTCTCATATTGTAAAATAATATGATGAATCATTAGAGCAGTAAATGAGAAGTGGATAGGTACAGATTTAATAAAAAAGAACTCTACTTGATATAAGTAAGAGCTTACCAATAATTTGCTGAAAAATGCATTTCTACCACTCCAGCCTTCCCTTTATGGAGTTATTTTTTCTAGTTTATTATACTGAAAAAACATAATCTTTGGAATTTGATGGCACTTCAGATTTCATTTCAGATAGAAAAAAAGACCACTTCTGTAAAAGAATTTTGTCACTGAATTCCTTGAAGGCTTGAGTTTTTAGTTTGGGGACTTTATAATAAAATCCATTTTATGCTCTTAATTTCTTTTAATAAGCATTTGTATAAAAGCAATTTTTTGATCCCCACCTGTGAGTTTATCAGTGTGGAAACTATTAATTTATAATGGCAATTTAGAAATCTGTTTGGAGCAATGTGAGATTAAGTGGCCCTTATCCAGGGCCCAAGAGTCAATATCTATCAAAGGCAGAACTCAAATTCAGATCACCCTCATTTCAGGATGAGTCCTCTAATCACAATATTGTACTGCCTCTCCCGACAGTGGCCACAGAAGCTAGATAAGTCAAACTGAAGTCCTATGGTTAACCTAGATCTGTCTCTATTGACATTTAGTCATCTTTTTTCTTGAAAAATGGTAACTCTCCAATCAACATTCTTTATGTGCATGTGTAGGCAGTGAGGTGGTACCATAGATAGAGTGTTAGACTTGGTCTCAGGAAGACAAGTTCAAATCTTGCATCAGACACTTACCTGTGTGACTCAAGGCAAATCAATGAATCTCTTAGCTTTAGGTTTCTCATTTAAAAATTGGATAATAACAGCATCTACTTGATAAGTTGTTAATGCCAAATGAGATAATATATGGAAATTATTCTTCAAACCAAAGCTCTACTAAAATGTTGGTTATTATTATTATTATTATAAAATCTTTATTTAGTTTAGAGGAAAGCTTCACTTATGCTATTGAGTGCCTTGCAAAAGGACTTTGACAAATAGAAGTTATCATGGGTGAAAAGTTCAATGCCTGAACCTGACTTTTGACTTATGATCACTGGGACTCTCTGTAGGGTTTGGTAAACTGAGGCCATTGCCCTGAATTTGGCACTGAATAAAACTTAGGAAGGGAGTCAGTTGGAGAATGAAAGTAATCCAGATAGTTGGCATATTTTTAAAGGTTTGTATCTTGAATACACATTCATAGCTAATAAAATAGTCCCTAAAGGCAAAGCAAAATGTATGTGATTGACCTGACACATAACCACACACAAATCCCTTAGGCTTTGGCCATTTGTTTTTCCTTTTTTGGGTTTTTCTTTTCCACTTTAAACTGCCAAGTCTGGTGAGGGAGGCAACCATGATTAATGAAGACCTTTGAAATCATTCCATAGGGAAATCAGTTAAAAAAATAATTCGATCAGTTAAGAGAATATTTGATATGGAGAAGAGATGATTTAGGGGGGACATAAGAGGCATTTTAAAGTATTTGAAAGACAGTCATCTGGAAGAGGAATTAAGGCAAAACTAGGAGAATGAGTGAAAGTACCAAAAAAGAAAATTTAGGCTCATTATAAGTGTAATTTGGGGCTTAAGTCTATTTATATAAGACTCTCCTTATTGGTGAAGAATTATTACTCAATGACTGAACCCGAGTTGGTGGTACTGGTGAATATTTGGAGAGATCCTTGTTCTTCTGGCTTACACATTTGAGAGAAGCCATGTGGCTCTCCAAGTACTCTTCAGGAAAAGGTCCCTGGAAGGAGAGAAAGAATTCATGAAATATATATGTAGAGAAAGCCAGGATCCCCATTATGTCACTATCCTGAGATTACTGTTCTTGAGACTTTAGAGAATTTCCCATTGGGCGAAACTGGGAATTCACTAATTCTCTCTGTCTCTTCCTTTCTATGTCTTTGTTCATCTCTCTCTCTCTCTCTCTCTCTCTCTCTCTCTCTCTCTCTCTCTCTCTTTCTCTTAAATTGAGATATCTCACCTTCAGTAGACACATTCATTCTCTTTGTGTATTGAGTGTCATATTCCGATCTATATAACATTTCTGATTTTTGTTTGCCATCAGTTTGGATAAACAGGGTTATTTGACATTTATTATGTATCATTGTGTAACTGACATTTTGTGGGAAGGGAGTCAAGAAGATAACCTAAATATACACACATACGCATATTTGGGCACTCCTACCCTATTAAAAAAATAGTGATCAGGAACTTTGAACCTGAAAATATTCATTCTAATTAAACTTTTTTTGGGGGCAGACAAAATTTTAGCTGCATACCCTCTCTGTGAGAAGCATCAAACTACGTGGTGCCAATAGATTGCTTCCTAGCAGAAATCAAATTTTACTTTCAAGAAGAGTGGGCAGAGAAGACTTTATAGATAGCTTTGGACACCACTATGGAAATCACATCTATAAAGACAAGCATTTGGAGTCCTTATTTTTTAATTTTTATTTATTTGGTTTTTTGCTACCTTAAAATTCTCTGACATCTTCTTCCCAGCCTTCCCTCCTTACATTAGAGAAGGCATCATTTGACAAAAAGATATATGAATATATAAAACTTTGTCCATTTCTGTTTATCATTTCTTTCTCTGGTGGTGGATATACACAAGTCATTCTTCAGATAATATTTCTATTACTGTATATAATGTTCTCTTGGTTCTTCTTGTTTCAGTCTTCATAAATTCATGTAGGTCTTTCCATTTTTTTTAGAAAAAATAACCTGCATGTCATTCCCTAATATTGTTACCTAATACTTGGACTATACTGGTATCCCTTCCACAACACAGGGGTTAGGAATGTGACACACCCTTGATCTGAAAAATCTGAATAATTGTTTTTTGGTTCTTCCTTCATACCAGAGAAGAAACCTGGATTTTCTTTTTTTTAATGAGGTGTTTATAGTGCCTTATTGTAAAATGTGGGTTAAGTATTTGGTCACAGGCTATATGTAGGTCAATGCTAAGATATCTCTACATTTTTAACCTTTGCGTATCATCAGCTGACCTTCATGTGTTGTCTGTGTCTTCAATACCCTCCCCCCTTCTTCATGTAATTTCTTAGGTTAATCCATGATATATCAAAACTTCAGTGGAGAAGGTTGTCAGGTAGAAGGGATAGATACCTGTAGTTTAATATAGGATAGTATAGTACATAGGATAGAATACAGTACATGGCATAGTATATTATAGCACAGTGTGTAGTATAACATAATATATAATATGTTATAGTATATAGCATAATATAGTGTATAGTATAACATGTTATACTATATAGTTTATAGAATGGTATAGTATAGCATAGCATAGCATTGTATAATGTAATTTAGTATAGCATAGGATACTATTTTACTCTCTAGCTTCTTTTAACTTCCAACTAAAATCCTATCTCTTATAGGAAAACTTCACCAACTCCACTTAATGCTAGGGCCTTCCCTTTGTTAAATATTTCTCATTTATCAAGTTAGGAACTTGTTTTGTCTATATTTGTTTGCATGTTTTTTCCCCCATTATCTCATAAGCTCCTGGAGGGTAGGGACTCTAATTTGCCTGTTTTTGTCTACTCAGTACCTGGGCAGCACCATCGCCAACGACGGGTCCCTAGACCACGAGATCAATGCCAGGATCCAAAAGGCCAGCCAGGCACTCGGGCGGCTGCGCTGCAAAGTCCTCCAACACAGCGGTGTAAGCACTGCGACGAAGCTCACAGTGTACAACGCAGGGTCCTCAGCTCGCTCCTGTACGGTGTGAGACATGGACACTGTACTGGAAGCACATGAAGCAGCTGGAGCAATTCCACCAATGCTCCCTCCGGTCAATCATGAGGATCTGATGGCAGGACCGAATCACCAACCAGGAAGTCCTCGACAGAGCCCACTCCACCAGCATCGAAGTCCTGGTCCTCAGAACCCAGCTACGATGGTCTGGACACGTCATCCGCATGGACCCACAGCGAGTACCAAGACAGGTATTCTATGGAGAACTGTCAGCTGGACTCGGGAAGCAAGTCCGACCAAAGAGAAGATTCAAGGATCAGCTAAAGTCAAACTCGAAGTGGGCTGGCATGACACCAAAGCCACTAGAACTCGCTGCCTCTGACAGAAGCAGCTGGCGAGCCCACATTCACCAGGCCGCCACCACCTTTGAAGATGAGCGACGTCGACGTCTTGCCGCTGCGCGTGAATGCCGACACCAGGCCACAACCGCACCTCCCGTAACATCTGGCGTCCCAGGCCCCGTGTGCCACACACTGTGCGCCTCAGCCTTTGGACTCCAAAGCCATATGAGGCTACACCGTAGATGAAAACGCACAAAGACAATTGTCATTCTCGGTCACCGAGAGACTACTACTTAGCCCAGTGCATGGCACATACAAAGCACTTAATAAATGTTTACTGATTGATTGACCTAGTACTTGGCCACTTTAGTCAAGCCTACTTGGTGGGGTATAGACAAAAGGAACAGCTTATTGAGTTTTTTACTTTTTAGTTTCATATTCTGGCATGAAGCAAACATAGCTTCAGGACAGGGGGTTTCAAAGCTTTGTTCAAAGAAGAATACTGTGATTACTGCTTACTTGGTGTATTTTATTATAGAGTACACAGATGGATGTGTAGCAATGATGGAGATGGAGAAATGAGAAAGGAGAATCCATTCTGATCTTCCAGGAGAGTGGATAATCAGTAGGTTCCTGTCAAAATGGAAGTGTATGAACTGAAGCTGTGATTTCTTGTATCATAGAATTCTAGAATTGCTAATATGAAGTCATCTTGGAGGTCATCTTTTCTACAAACATGAATTCTATATATACGATCCCTTGGTCAAAGACTGCTAAGGGGGCATTCATCATCTCCAAATTTTACTTTGGGCATTTTGAGTTGGAGCCCAAATCTATCTTTTTGCAACTTCTATCAAACTTATTCTGTTTCTTGTAAGTTCCCCAAAGGGCAATGACTCAAGATAGTATTGTGAAGTAGTTGATATCTTTGGCATCTCTCCTCCCTCAATTCATTCATTCTATTCTCTTCCAATCTGGGTGCCTATTCTTCCCACTCTGCCCCCTTCCATCCAAGCCTCTAGTACTATCAAGAAAAGCAAGGGGCAGAGTCAAGATGGCAGCCTAGAAGTAGCAGAAGTTCAGACCTCTGAATACCCTTCCTTACCAATCACAAACTGAATGCTCCTAGGGGACTGAAAATCAAACCTAAAAACAAGACAGAGACAAGGAACCCTCCTGCTGCACTCAAATAAAAAGGTACACCCCCCCAAGCTGGAATCTGAGAACACTTGGTTTTAAGGGGAAGGCAGAAGGAAGGTCCTAGGACCCCTCCTCCCCACCTAGAGCACTAAGCCCCCAGCAGCAGCGGGAACCTCTAGGCTGGTCTGGATGGTGTACCTTGTAGGCAGGGCTGTGCCAGGCTCAGAGCATTGAACACAGGTGGCAGGGAAGGAGCTGGAGAGGGAGCATTGAGTGGGCAGCCTGGTCAGAGCTGCCGAGACCCTCCATATTGGTCCTTCCTTCCAGGAGGTTTTGGCGTAAGAGCACATCCAGCCCAACCCAGCTGAAATTAATCCCATCAAGTCTTCAGAGGTCAGGGAAGCTTAAACTCCAACACCCATGCCCAAAGACTGCAAGGAGATGTCTCCTGACTAAGCTCCAAAAGAGGAGACTGACAGAAAGCCCCCAAACCAAAAAAAAATGAGAGGAGCAAGAGCATAGACAAATATGGGGAGTAAAGAAGGGGTAAATATGAGCAAACAATAAAAAAAGAAGTAAGAAATTACAATAGACAGATTCTGTACAGGCAAAGATCTAAGAGAAAACAGAACAGTGGAGGAGGCAAACAATTAAAGAGAAATCCCTGTGAATTGGATACAGGCTTTGGAAGAACTCAAAATGCAATTCAAAACACAATTAAGAGAGGCTGAAGACAATTGGAAAAAGAATTTAAAAACTAAGATAAGTCATCTGGAAACAGAAAATAGTGTCTTGAAAGCCAAAATCAACCAGCTTGAAAATGAGTCAAAGGAGATGAGAGATGAGGCAAAGAAGATGAAAGATGAGGCAAAGGAGATGAGAGATGAGGCAAAGAGAATGAAAGAAGACCTCCAAAGAAAATCAGACCAGAAGGAGAAGGATGACCAAAAAGCCAGGGATGAAATCCAGTCTTTAAGAACCAGAATACAACAACTAGAATTAAGTGATCTCATAAGGCAGCAGGACACTATAAAACAAAACCAAAAGAATGAAAAATTGAGAAAAATATGAAGTATCTCATTTCCAAAAAAAAAGAGGATTTAGAAAATCGTTTGAGGAGAGACAATTTAAGAATCATTGGCCTACCAGAAGACCATGACAAAGAAAAAGCCTGGATATACTACTACAGGAAATTATTCAAGAAAACTGCTCCTATATTCTAAAACAAGAGGGAAAAGTGGAGATTGAAAGAATCCACTGATCACCTCCTGTAATTAATTCCCAACTGACAACACCCAGGAATGTTATAGCCAAATACAAGAAATAACAGACCAAAGAAAAGATATTACATGCTGCCAAGAAGAAGTCATTCAGATACCATGGAACCACAGTGAGGATAATGCAGGATCTGGCTGCATCCACACTGAAGGACCAAAAGGCATGGAATATGATATTCCGGAAAGCAAGGGAACTAGGTCTACAACCAAGAATCAACCACCCAGCAAAACTGATTATATTCTTATAGGGGAAAGTATGGTCATTCAACAAAATAGAAGAATTCCAAGAATTTGTAAAGAAAAGACCATACCTGAACAGAAAATTTGATGCCCAAGCACAGAAATCAAGAGAATCATCAAAGGTAATTAAAAAGGAGGGAAAGAAGAAATACAAAACAAAACAAAAGAAAACAAAAAAAACCCTTTCTAAAAAGAGACTCAATAAGTTAAAATGATATGTATCCCTATAAGAAAAGAAGCCATTGGAAACTTTTAAAAATTGTTATTTTCACCTGGGCAGCTAGAAGAATTACACTTAGAGGGAACAGTAACAAACTAGGATTAAGTGATAAGACATAAATAGGTATATAGAGATATATATTCATAAATGTGTATACATGTGTATATATATATATATATATATATATACATATACAACTAGAGCTAAAAAGAGGTTACTACTAAACGAAATGGGAAAAGAAAAAAAAGGGGTAAACTTATGTCACAAAGAAGCTCATGGCAGGAGGAAGGAGAACATCAATACACCGGAAGGGTAAAAAGGTTGGAGATAGGAAATACTCAACTCTTACGTGCATTGAAATTGACCCAAAGAGGGAAGAACAATCCAATCCATTGGGGCAGAGAATAGATTTGTACCCTATGGGGAGTAGAAGGGTAATAAACGGACTGGTGGGGAGGGAAGCAGTACAAGGGAGGAAAAGGGTGAGGGGTTGTTTTAGAAAGGCTGCAGGGAAAATAAGGGGGGAATAAGAAGGGAGGGGGTAGAAAGGGAAGTAAAATAAGGGTGGAAACTAGGGGGACTGGTTAAAAACAAACATTGGTGTAGAAGGAAGTAGTGAAAGAAGAAAAGGTTGGACCAGTTGTAGAAATTAAAATGCTGGGAAATATACACCTAGTAGTCATAACTCTGAATGTGAATGGAATGAACTCACCCATAAAACGCAAGTGAATACCAGAGTGGATTAGAGTCCAAAATCCTACCATATGCTGTCTACAAGAAACACACACAAGGAAGGTAGATACGCATAGGGTGAAAGTAAGAGGATGGAGCCAAATCTATTGGGCATCAACTGATAAAAAGAAGGCACAAATCGCCATCACAATATCTGACGAAGCCAAAGTAAAAATAAATCTATTTAAAAGATATAGGGAAGGTAATTGCATCCTGATAAAAGGCAGTATAGACAATGAGGAAATATCAGTACTCAACAGGTATGCACCAAATGGCATAGCATCCAAATTTCTAAAGGAGAAACTAGTGGAGCTCAAGGATGAAATAGATAGAAAAATTATACTAGTGGGAGACCTGAACCTTCCTCTGTCCAAAATAGATAAATCAAACCAAAAGAATAAATAAGAAAGAGGTAAGAGAAGTGAATAAAATCTTAGAAAAATTAGAGTTAGTAGATATGTGGAGAAAAATAAATAGGGACAAAAAGGGATACACCTTTTCAGCAGCTCATGGTACATTCACAAAAATTGACCATGTATTAGGACATAAAAACCTTGCAAATAAGTGCAATCGAGCAGAAATAATAAATGCAACCTTCTCAGATCACAATGTAGTGAAAATAATAATTAGTAAGCATACATGGTGAGGTAAATCAAAAATTATTTGGAAATTAAATAACACAATTCTCCAAAACCAATTAGGTAAATAACAAATCATAGAAACAATTAATAATTTCTTTGAATAAAAAGACAATGGTGAGACATCCTTACAAAACCTATGGGATGCAGTCAAAGCAGTACTCAGGGGGAAATTTATATCCTTGAGTTCTTATATTAACAAATTAAGGAGGGCAGAGGTCAATGAATTGGGCATGCAAATCAAAAAACTAGAAAGTGAACAAATTAAAAATTCTCAGATGAAGACTAAATTAGAGATCCTAAAAATGATATGAGAAATTAATAAGATTGAAAGTCAAAGAACTATTGGTTTAATAAATAGCACTAGAAGCTGGGACTTTGACCAGTACTTTGTCTATTTTATTTGTTTTTTCAATCTAATTAAAAAAAAGAAAGAAGAAAACCAAATTGACAGTATCCAAGATGAAAAGGGAGACCTCGCCTCTAATGAAGAGGAAATCAAGGTAATCATTAAAAAGTATTATGCCCAATTATATGGCAACAAGTATGACAATCTAGGTGATATGGATGAATACTTACAAAAATATAAACTGACTAGACTAACAGAGGAAGAAATAAATTACCTAAGCAACCACATATCAGAAAAAGACATTGAACAAGCCATCAAAGAACTCCCTAAGAAAAAATCTCCAGGTCCAAATGGATTCACAAATGAATTCTATCAAACATTCAAAGAACAACTAACCCAATATTATACAAACTATTTGACAGAATAAGCAAAGGAGTTCTACCAAATTTCTTTTACGACATAAATATGGTACTGATCCCAAAGCCAGGCAGGTCAAAAACAGAGAAAGAAAACTCTAGACCAATCTCTTTATTGAATATCGATGCAAAAATCTTAAATAGGATACTAGCAAAAAGACTCCAGCAAATCATCACAAGGGTTATTTTCTATGATCAGGTGGGATTTATACCACCAATGTAAGGATGGTTCAATATTAGGAAAACCATCCTCATAATTGACCATATTAACAAACAAACTGACAAAATTCCCATGATTATATCAATAAATGCAGAAAAAGACTGACACCCGTTCCTATTGGAAATACTAGGAAGTATAGGAATAGAAGGGCCTTTCCTAAAAATAATAAACAGTATATATCTAAAACCATCAGCAAACATCATCTGCAATGGGGATAAACTAGAAGCCTTCCCAATAGGATCAGAAGTGAAACAAGGATGACTATTATCACCTCTATTATTTAACATTGTACTAGAAACACTAGCAGTAGCAATTAGAGAAGAAAAAGAAATGGGTTTGTACCCCAAAGAGATAATAAGGAAAAAGACAGCTCTCTTTGTGGTGGCAAAGAATTGGAAAATGAGGGGATGCCCTTCTATTGGGGAATGGCTGAATAAATTGTGGTATATGTTGGTGATGGAGTACTATTGTGCTTAAAGGAATAATAAAGTGGAGGAATTCCATGGGAACTGGAACAACCTCTAGTAATTGATGTGGAGTGAGAGGAGCAGAACCAGGAAAACATTGTACACAGAGACTGGTACACTGTGGTAGAATCGAATATAATGGACTTCTCCATTAGTGGCAATGCAATGACCCTGAACAACTTAGAGGAATCTATGAGAAAAACCACTGTCCACATTCAAAGGAAATCCTGTGGGACTAGAAACATCGAAGAAAAATAACTGCTTGAATACATGGATCAAAGGGATATGGTTGGGGATGTACTCCTAATGAACATCCTAGTGTAAACAACAACATGGGAATAGGTTCTGATCAAGGACAGAAGTAATACCCAATGAAATTGTGTGTTGGCTGTGGAAAGGGTGGGTGGATGGGAGGGAGGGAAATAATGTGATTATTGTAACCAAGGAATAATGTTCTAAATTGACTAAATAAACTAATTCAAATGGGAAAAAAGCAAGGTCTTTAAAAAAATACTACTAACATTTATTTAGCTCTTACTATGTGCCAGGCAGTATATTAAGAACTTTACAATTATTATCTCACTTGATCCTCACAACAACTCTGGAATGTAGGCACTATGATTATCTCTAGTTTACAGATGAAGAAACTGAGGCAAAGATTCAGTGATTTGCCCAGGATTTCACAGCTTTTGTCTGATGTCAGGTTTGAACTAGAGAAGATGAGTCTTTATAATTTCAAGTCCAGCACTCTATGTACTGCACTGCCTAGGTGCCCACACACAACTCCCATGTTTAAATGATTAGTCAATACTAACAGAGTTGAGATCCATACATTTGTAAATGAGGAAAATGAGGCTTACAGGGATGTAGAGTGAATTGCCGATACTATTAAGTAGCAGAGTTGGGTCATCTGACCATATCATACTTGTACTTATTTGCATATTGTCTTTCTCATTTAAGGCAGGTGGTGCAATGGGTAAAAGCAAAGTCATTTACCTGTACATCCTTAAGCCAAAGTGCACTGGTGTAGAAGAGAGAAATTTGGGGAACATGCAAAAAGACAGGATCAGCTGAGAATGATGACCTGTCAGTCAAATGAGAAATATTCTGATTTGGAATGTTACCAGGAGAAGCAGTTGGAAGAAGGGAACAGACCAACTGAAGGGTTATGTCTTTAACCTTGAAGACAAAGGAGGTCTCTTGATTTTGAAGACTAAAGGAAGAAGGACAAAAAACCAGATCTCTCTCTCTCTCTCTCTCTCTCTCTCTCTCTCTCTCTCTCTCTCTCTCTCTCTCTCTGACTTGCTCTGTTGATGATTGTGACTGAACTTCCAGACCTATCAGCCCTTTCTCTCAATTGAACTATATTCCACCATTCTCCAACCTAAGACTCATTGTAGTATTAGGGAAATCCCCAAGCCTCTTTCCTCCATTTCTTATCCCTTCCTGTCCTCCCCAAATAAACCTCTTACTTAAGATAAAGAAGAGAAAGAGTATTTCATTTGACACATCACAAATTCACCCTGAGTTGATTTAGAAGAAGAAGAGAGAAAAAGAAGAAGGAAGGGGGAGGGGAGGCTGAAAGGAGGCTGAAAGAGGGAGGAAGGAAGGAAGAGAGGGAGGAGGGAAAGACAGAAGAAAGAAGATAACAGTCTGATCTTTAGTTATCAATTACCAATCAATATGTAGTCCCTTATTACTACTTATTACACTGGGCTGCATATAACTTGTCTTTTCTCTCTTTAGGTCACCCTATTGAATCTCTAATTTTAGGAAGCATGACAAAGTGAAAATGAAGTCCAGGCAGTGTGGGACACGTGTCTTAGAGTAAGTAGCTGGACTTCCTATCATTCCTTAAATCACATCCATGTAGGTGATTTTCACATTTGCAAAACTGTCAGTATTTTTGTGACATCTTTCTCCTTTTCTAGGCTTCCTCTGATATTTATTTTATTCTAGAAATCTTACCCTTTTTCTCAAAAGCTAACAATTGGCAAGTTTATTTAGACCCTTGTTATATATTTAAAACAATTAACATTGAAGTCATTTTAATTGGTTCCTTGTTCCACAACATTAAGAGATACCCTCATGTCATGAAAATTAGCACAAGCCACATGTCTGAGGTCTATGAGTAATTAGACCTTGAACCCCACTGCTGACCTTGTAAGTTACTACATCTTTTCACTCCTACTATGCCTACAGAGAAAAGATCACTATTCTGAAGTATGGATCAGAAAGGACTTTCTTTCTCCTCTCTCTTTTTTACCCCAGATCCAAGAAACAGTAAGGGTGCTTGTCTTTGCTCTTCATTGCTTATGCTCAGTACTAGTGGTGAATTACACCAAATCTGGACCTGGATGTTTGAGCCCTGGTGACCTCTAAGCCAGGATTCTAGTCAGGAATGCTGACTGACAGGAAAGTTAGGAGAAGGAGGGATGCTTGAGACTTAAGTCTGAGGGAGCCTGAACTGGAAACTGGGACCACTTTATATGAAGTGAGCTAAGATATGGACCATTACCCTTCCCTTTCTCAGAGGCTGAGTCAATACAAAGTTGGGGGGAAAATTATACCTTTTACTTGTTGGGGAAGTATGTTTAGGTATTTGTGACGATAGCTTCTGAAGTAAATATTTCCTTCATAAAATCTAAAACAAGCAAACAAAAAGTACTATAGTCTTTATCCCTGCTTCCAAATGGAATCAGTCTACTGGGGAAGTAAAAAAGCAGAAATATGGTAAATGAATGGACAAACAAAACAAACCTCTCATTATAAAACCCCATTGCATAACTAAAACAAGGTATTTGTGAGCCAAAATCTATTAAAAGGCACAATCATTAAATTTGTTGATTTTTAATGGATGCTACTTATGACAAATACAAATTACTGATGCTTCAGGGCCTTTTCTACAAAATTTGTAACAATAATAAAATCTATGGCTCATATGCTTTTTTAAAAAATAAAGAGTCTGTGTGAAAGAAATTCAATTTAACTGTTTCAGGAGTATCACTATAAGCAGTGTTAAAAATGAGGAATGTATTTGGAAACCAAGTACTTGGTTCAAAGCTTCACACGTAGGAGACACAGGCTATTTATGGAAATCAAAAGATGAAATATTTCTCATCTATAAGATGACTTTCCTTAAGGATTATTCTATTTTCTTTGGATGAAACAAGTATCAAAATTTCATAGCTGGAATGGAGCATTGTGAAAAGCAGTGAATCAACAATTCTCAAACAAACCTTATTGTTAGTGAAGGGATTAACTCCTAGTTGACAAAGATTTGCCTTCATTTCTTTCAAAATTTAGCTATCTTTTACAGTTAAAAAGAAATAGCAGGTAATAGAGAGCTTAACATCTCATGGATTCATCCATGTGGTTAATTCTTTCTTGGAAAAATTGTGGAGTCAAGAATCCAAATGATACTTTCTTGTTATAATGTTTTGTTTTGTCTTGTTTTTTCAGGATGAACATGTTAGAGGGCTTCTTTTTGTTCTCCCATCTTGCTGAAAGAAGAGAGGTAATGCCCCTGTACATTCTTTAGGTAGAATGTCTCCATAAAACCCAATGAGATTAGAAGAATGAATTTGACTACAATGGGGAGAGGCCAATACTTACTTAAGGGAAGTGGGATTTCTATTTGGCAGATTCAGAAATAAGTGTTGTACAAATAATACTTGCTATATTCTTTTAATATCATAAGTGTCTCAACTCTCATTAAAGAGGAAAGGATTTGGGGATTTAGAAATTAATATGTGGGAGGCAGCTGGGTAGCTCAGCGGATTGAGAAGTAAGCCCAGAGATGAAAGGTCCTGGGTTCAAACCTGACCTCAGGTACTTCTTAGTGGTGTGTCCCTGGGAAAATCACTTAGCCTCCATTGCCTCACCCTTACCACTCTTCTGCCTTGGAACCAATATATAGTATTGTTTCTAAGATGGAAGGTAAGGGTTTTTTAAAAAGGAAATTGATGTGTGTGCAAAAATGCCATAGGTATGAAATAAAAATCAGGTGGGAAAAGGACAGAAAACACCAAACAAGTGTCAGTGAAAAAGAGTTGGTGTGCAGTGTGTTCTGATTTTCCAGAAAATATAATTTAAAAACCATTAAGTAAAATTGCTTTTGTACCCCCTTTAGGGTAATTTTTACTAATTTTCCTTTGAGAAAGGAGGGTAGTGAATTGAAAGCTGATCTTGGAGTCAAGAACACCTGGGTTCAAATTCTGCTTCTGACACATAATTGTTGTATGACCATGGACAAATCTCAGCGTTTCGATATGCTCAGACTATGAAGATTACAATTTGCTGTGCTCTGCCAAGTCAGAATGAGTTTCTATACTAAGAAATACTTATATCAAAGGTCAGAACTTGGATTGTGTGTTTGTGTGTGTGATGGGTTGGAAAGAAGAGAAGAGATGGGACACATCACTTTTTTTCCTTATTTTTTAAAAATTAATTTATTTAGTCAATTTAGAATATTATTCCTTGGTTACAATAATCACATTATTTCCCTCCCTCCCTTCCACCCACCCTTGTAGCCGACCCACAATTTCACTGGGTATTACATGTGTCCTTGATCAGAACCCATTTCCGTATTGTTGGTGTTTGCATTAGGATGTTCATTTAGAGTCTACATCCCCAGTCATATCCCCTCAACCCATGTATTCAAGCAGTTGTTTTTCTACTCCCACAGTTTTTCCTCTGAATGTGAATAGTGGTTTTTCTCATAGATCCCTCCAGGTTGCTTGGATCACTGCATTGCCAGTAATGGAGAAGTGAGACGGGACACATCTCATTTTGAAGTCCTTTTAAAATATTTCTTAAATACTTTGATTGGGTATAACACCTGGAAATCTTTTGAATGCTCAGTTAAAAAATCTTATTTGGGAGAAGAGCATGTTTAGATTAATATAAAATTATTAGCTTTGGACAGGAGAGAATATATTCACAGACATTTCATGTCAGAAGCAGTTTCTATGTGAGCCAAATGTTTGTAATTTTGTATATCTTTCCCCAAATTCTCAAAGTTCTCTAGATACCAAATGTTGTGATGTATCCTATAGGGTAGCAGTGCATCATAATTGAGAGTGTAGTGAACTAGTAATCAGAATTTCTGGGTTCTAGTATCTACTCTGTCATTCATTAGTTGTATGACTCTGAGAAAATCCTATAACCCTTCTAGTCCTTAGACTGTTTAATAGGTTAAAATATAGAAGTTTAACAATGATTTTGTGACTTTATTTGATTTTAGAAATACAGATGATGCCACACAACAAATGTGTTTGTTGTGGTGTTTGTTCATGGCTGTATTACAACCAAGGTCTCTTTAGAATCCAAAAATGTGAGAGCTGGAACATTCATTAGAGTTCATCAGTGACCAATAGTATATACTAAATAAACATCTGTTAAATATATTGAATGAGTCTAGATCATCTCTCCCTACAGAGGAAAAAGTTGAGGACCAGAGGAGTTGTGACACCGAAAATAATATAGCTATTCAATGCCAGATTTGGGAATAGAATTCAGATCTGATTCTATGAAAAGACTTCTCAGTATTATGACACTAATTTATTTTTTCACTTTAAATTTAAAAATTTTAATTCTCCTTTATTTTTTACTCTAATTTCCCTCCATTCCTACTTGAAGACCCTTATCTTATAATAAAGAAGAAAAAAAAGTGACATAAAAGAACCTTGGCAAAACTAACCAGAAAATCAACTCAATCAGACAGCCTATGCAATGTTCTATGCTTATACTATTCCAGTTCCTCAAAAAAGAAGAGAAGGGCATTTTCTTAACTTTCCTCTGGGGTCAAGCTTATATTAAGTTGTTTCTGATAATAGTCACCCTGGGCTCTAATAGATGACCTTTAACTTAATTTTATCTGGATCCAGGGTATTATGTCATTTCTAAGCATTCTCCCATCTTGGTTGCAACATATACATCCTCATTTGCTGGTAACCCTTCCTCTTTTCCTTCTCTTTGGTATTTTGGCTCTTTTATGTTCTTTTAAATGTAATCTTACTTGTATAGAAGGCTCACAGGGAGCACAGGGAATGGCTTACTTGCTTCTATTTTTATCCAAAGGACTTATTATAGAGGCTGACATATGACATGAACTTAATAAATACTTTTCCTCCATTTTATTGTTATTTTCTTCATGACAATACTTTGAGATAGGCAGTGTAAATATTATCTATTCCATTTTAGAGATGAAAAAATTGAGGACCAGAGAAGTTGACTTGCCCATGGATACACAGCTAATAAGGAACAGATACTGACCTCAAACTCAGATCCTTTGACTCCAGTTTCAGTGCCCTTTTTTCTGCACCCCTTCTCTCTGTACAACAGAGAAAAAAATGGACTGCCCACAAATTACAGTCATGAAATTCAGATGCTAGAATGATTTCTAGACCTTTACAAGTTGAACAAAGTAAGTTACACTTGTTAAAGCTAATCTGATTCTCTTCGAGGGGGTTATTCTAATTTCAGTAATTGGAGACTGCTTCTCCCATCATATACTCTGCATGCAAATATTGAAGAAATATGCAAATATTTAAGAAGTCATCCATAAGGTACAACTGAACATTTTTTAATAGCAACTAGTGGGGAAAATGATCACTTATTGAAAAATGTGCCAGTGTGCCAGTGGTAATGTTTTCTTGGAGCCTCTACTATGTCCCAGGAATTGGGAACTACATTTCATGATAAATTTTCTGAGTTTTATGTCTAATGAAAAAGGCAGAGTCAGCAATCTTCCCTTGGAAGAAAAGATAGTCATCCTATTAAGCATCTACTATATGTCAGACACTGAGTAAAGGGATGAGAGTCAAAAATAGTCCTTACTTTCAGGGAACTCACAGATTAATGGCAAAAATGACATGAAAATAACAATGTACAACAATGTACAAGCAAGAAGTATATGGTTTAAGGTGGAGATAATCTCATTAAGATTAAAGAAAACTAGGAAAGGCTCCTTGTCTACAAAGAGAGTGGGATTTTAGCTGATACTGGAAGAAAAGTAGAGCTCCTCGGGCACAAGGGACAGCTAATGCAAATGTCTAGAGTCAGGAGAGAATATTTCCTGTCTGAGGAACACCAAAGAGGCCAGTATCGATACATCATAGATTATATGGTGTAAAAAATGGACTTCAACTCTGGACTTCAATCCCCACAAGCCCTTGCTCCACTTCCCCAAAATGCTTTGTAATCTCACTGAATTCTCAGGTGGGCCAATATCAAGAAGGGATTTAATCTGATTTCAAAGGCTTTTGTGGGATCTTTTGGACTTCTGTTTTGGAGCAGACGTGGCTCTTCAATGATGTGAGATTATCTTGTCTCGGCCTCTCTGGCCTAAGCACATTTTTCTTATCCTGTATTTTCTTTAATTCTTAACTTTAATAAACCCCATAAAATATAATACTCCTTGCAGAGAGAAACTAATTTCTACCTGCCTCAGTCTCCCCTAAATTTTAAACTTTACAATGGAGGGGAGTAAGGTGTAAGTTACTGGAAATATTAGAATCAATAGTTTCAGTCATTTCTGATGTTTTGTGACCCCATTTGGGATTTTCTTGGCAAAGATACTGGAGTGGTTTGCCATGTCCTTCACCAGCTCATTTTACAGATGATGAAACTGAGGTAAAGAGAGACTTGCCCAGGGTCACACAGGAAGAGTCTGAGACCAGATTTGAACTTGAATCTTCCTGACTGTAGGCACAGAATTCTATCCATTGTGCCACCTAGCTGCCAACTGGTTAAATGATTCTATGCTACTGGAATTGAAGGAAGCTAGCCTTTAAAGGAAAGTAGACACTTCTGGGTAAACTTGGCGGCAGTTTAGATGGAGGACTCTTCCTCTTCTCCCCACCTACTGATACAGACTACCTCAAAAAGCCAAAAAAACCCAAATTCATATGAACGAAGGGACTCTACAGTAGGGCACAACATTGAAGGTATGTGGGATTTGGGCATTTCCACACCATAAGGGGTTGAAAAAGCTTCCACAAAAATGCGAACTAACCTAACCTCTCCCACTACACCTATGGAGCCAGAGTCAGAGCCAGTGCATGCTAGAATCAGTGAGTGAGCGAGGGGCAACTCTAGAGCAAGTGAGGGGCACCTCTGTGTCCTTGGCAGCTGACTGAGACCACTGAGGACCTAACCCTGAGAGCAGCTAGACCTGAGGCCCCAGCAGGCTGAGGAGCACAGATCATGGGTGCCTGTGGGGAGATAGCACAGAGAGGGGTAGCAAACAGCTGAAGCCGAAGAGACTCAAGAACTGGCCTCAGCCAAAATCCTTGCTCCTTAGCTCCATACACAGATAGCCTGCTCTCCTCACTCAGATTTCAGATTGGAAAGGGCAGGAAAAACAACCATAGTGATGGAAAACAGTGACCAGGAACAACTTCCCAACACCAAGAAAAACAAGAAGAAGGCATTGACCCTGGATAATTTTTATGGAGGAATAATCCAGACTACAGAGGAACTAGCAGAAGAGGAAATCCAAATAAATGTGTCAAAACATTAAAAAATGGTGGGTAGACACTCACAAGGCTAGAATTAAAGGTTGTAGTAAAATCTATTGGGCCTCAACTGTTAGAAAGAAGGCAGGAATTGTAATCATGATATCTGACAAAGTAAAAATAGATCTCATTAAAAGGGATAGGAAAGGTAAATACATCCTGATAAAAGGCAGTATAAACAATGAGGAAATATCAGTAATAGACATGTTTGCACCAAATGGCATAACATCCGTGTTTCTAAAGGAGAAACTAGTGGAGTTGAAGGATGAAATAGATAATAAAACTGAACCTAACACTATCAAATCTAGATAAATCAAATAAAAAATAAATAAGAAAGAGGTAAGAGATGTGAATGAAATCTTAGAAAAAATAGTTACTAGATATATGGAGAAAAATAAATAGGGACAAAAAGGAATATACCTTCTTTTCAGCAGAACATGGTACATTCACAAAGATTAACCATGTACTGGGTCATGAAAACATGACAAACAAATGCAGAAAAGCAGAAATAATAAATGCAAATTTTTTCAGATCATAATGCAATAAAAATTATAATCAGTAAGGGTACATGGAGAGGTGATTAAAATTAATTGGAAATTAAATAATATGATTCTACAAAATTGGTTAAAGAACAAATCATAGAAAAAATTAATAATTTCATCAAAGGAAATGACAATGATGAGACATCCTTTCAATATCTATAGGATATAGCCAAAGCAGTACTCAGGGGGACATTTATATCCTTGAGTTCATATATTAACAAATTATGGAAGACAGAGGTCAATGAATTGAACATGCAAGTCAAAAAACTTGAAATCAAACAAATTAAAAACTCCTAGATGAAAACTAAATTAGAGATCCTAAAAATTAAGGGAGAATTTAATAAAATCAAAAGTGAAAGAACTACTACTACTGAATTAATAAATAAATCTAGAAGCTGGTACTTAAAAAAACAAACAAACAAAATAGATAAAGTACTGGTCAATCTAATAAAAAAGAAAGAAGAAAACCAAATTGACAGTGTCCAAGATGAAAAGGGAGAACTCACCTTCAATGAAGAGGAAATTAAGAAAATCATTAAAAACTATTTTACTAAATTATATGGCAACAAATATGGTAATCTAGATGATATAGATGAATATTTACAAAAAATATAAATTGCCTAGACTAACAGAAGAAGAAATAGAATTCTTAAAAAATCCCTAATCAGAAAAAGAAATTGAAGAAGCCATCAAAGAGCTCCCTAAGAAAAAATCCTCAGGGGCTGATGGGCTCAGGATTCACAAATGAATTCAAAGAACAACTAATCCCAATATTATACAAACTATTTGACATAATAAGCAAAGAAGGAGTTCTACCAAATTACTTTTATGACACAAATATGGTACTGATTCCAAAGCAAAGCAGGTCAAAAACAGAGAAAGAAAACTGTAGACCAATATCCTTAATGAACATAGATGCAAAAATCTTAACTAGGATTCTAGCAAACAGACTCCAGCAAGTGATCAGAAGGGTTATTTACTATGATCAGGTGGGATTTATAACAGGAATGCAGGGATGATTCAATATTAGGAAAACCATCCACATAATGGACCATATTAACAAGAAAACCAACAAAAATCATAATTATCTCAATAGATGAAGAAAAAGGCTTTGACAAATTACAACAATCATTCCTACTGAAAATACTATGAAGTATAGGAATAGAAGGGTCTTTTCTAAAAATAATAAACAGTATATATCTAAAACCATCAGCAAAAATCTATAATGGGGATAAACTAGATGAATTCCTAATAAGATCAGGAGTGAAACAAGGATGCAGATTATCACCTCTATTATTTAACATTGTACTATAAACACTAGCAGTAGCAATTAGAAAAGAAAAAAAATTGAAGATATTAAAATTGGCAACGAGGAGACCAAGCTGTCACTCTTTCCGGATGACATGATGGTCTACTTAAGGAATCCTAGAGAATCAACCAAAAAGCTAGTGGAAATAATCAACAACTTTAGCAAAGTTGCAGGATACAAAATAAGCCCACATAAGTCATCAGCATTTCTATATGTCTCCAATACATCTCAGCAGCAAGAATGGAAAGAGAAATTCCATTTAAAATCACCCTAGACAATATAAAATACTTAGGAATCTATCTGCCGAAACAAACACAGGAACTATATGAACACAACTACAAAACACTTTCCACACAATTAAAACTAGATCAAAACAATTGGAAAAATATTGATTGCTCATGGGTAGGATGAGCTAACATAATAAAAATGACAATCCTACCCAAACTTATTTACTTATTTAGTGCCATACCCATTGAACTACCAAAAAATGTTTTTACTGAATTAGAAAAAACCAAAACAAAGTTCATTTGGAAGAACAAAAGATCAAGGATATCCTGGGAAATCATGAAAAAAAAATGCAAAGGAAGGGGGCCTTGCAGTACCAGATCTCAAACTGTAGAATAAAGCAGTGGTCATCAAAACAATATGGTACTGACTAAGAGACAGAAAGGAGGATCACTGGAATAGACTTGAGGTAAGTGAACTCATCAAGACAGTCTATGATAAACCCAAAGATCCCAGCTTTGGGGACAAAAATCCACTATTTGATAAAAAAAAAATTGCTGGAAAAATTGGAAAAGAATATGGGAGTGTTTGGGGTTGGATCAACATCTCAACCCTACACCAGATAAATTCAGAATGGATGAATGACCTGAATATAAAGAAGGAAAATATAAGTAAATTAGATGAACATAGAATAGTATACATATCAGATCCATAGGAAAGGAAAGATTTCAAGACCTAGCAAGAGTTAGAAAAAAATAAAAAAAAAGTAAAATAAATAATTTTGATTATATTAAATTAAAAAGTTGTTGTATAGACAAAACCAATGTAACAACAATTAGAATGGAAGCAACAAATTATGAAACAATCTTCATAACAAAAACCTCTGAGAAAGGTCTAATTACTCAAATTTATAAAGAGCTATATCAATTGTACAAAAAATCAAGCCATTCTCCAATTGATAAATGGACAGACAAGGGACATGAATAGGCTATTTTCTGTTAATGAAATCAAAACTATTAATAAGCATATGAAAAAGTGTTCTAAATCTCTTATAATCAAAGGGATGCAAATCAAAACAACTCTGAGGTATCACCTCACACTTAGTAGATTGACTAACAAGACAGCAAAGGAAAGTAATGAATACTGGAGGGGATGTGGGAATGTTGGAACATTAATGAACTGCTGGTGGACTTGTAAATTGATCCAACCATTCTGGAGGGTAATTTGGAACTATGCCCAAAGGGTGCTAAAAGACTATCTGCCCTTTGTTCCAGCCATAGCACTGCTGGGTTTGTACCCCAAAGAGATAATAAGGAAAAAGATCTGTACAAGAATATTCATCGTTGTGCTCTTTGTGGTGGAAAAAAATTGGAAAATGAGGGGATGCCCTTCAATTGGGGAATGGCTGAACAAATTGTGGTAGATGTTGGTGATGGAATACTATTGTGTTCAAAGGAATAATAAAGTGGAGGAATTCCATGGGAACTGCAATGACCTCCAGGAATTGATACAGAGCAAAAGGAGCAGAACCTGGAGAACATTGTACACAGAGACCAATACACTGTTGTTCAATCGAATGGAATGGACTTCTCCATTAGTGGCAATGCAGTGACCCTGAACAACTTGAAGGAATCTATGAGAAAGAACACTATCCACATTCAGAGGAAAAACTATGGGATTAAAAACACCAAAAAAACCAAACTGCTTGATTACATGGGTCGAAGGGGATATGAATGGGGAACCCTAACCCTAACCTTAAATGAACATCCTAATGCAAGTATCAACAACATGGAAATAGGTTCTGATCAAGGACATGTGTAATACTCAGTGGAACTGCAGGTCAGCTATGGAAGAGTGGGTGGAGGAGAGGGAGGGAAAGGATTTGATTCTTGTAACCAAAGAATAATGTCCTAAATTAATGAAATAAAATTAAAATAAAAAATAAAGTTAAGTAGAAGCTGTTTTCTATTTCTGCTGGTATATATATATGTGTACATATATATATATGTATATATATATATATGTAGACGTTTCCTTGCTTCTTCCTACCTTTCTCTCCAGCTCGCCTCTCAATAACTCCTTTTATCATTAATCCTCTCTCCCTGCAATTTTTAGTTTTCTGTTTTTGTTTTGTTTCAGGCTTTATGCAGGGGACTTTTAGAAGCTGTTCCAAAAATTATATTAATGTTTTAAAATGAAACTTTAAAAAAAAATACTTGCCTCATATCTACTTTACCAGAGAGCCATTTATATAATAACAGCATGGAAATTCTCCTTTGTGCACACAGATGGTGCTCCCACACAAATAATAATGAAAATAATAACAATTCTTTGTATATATGTTTTATTTTCTTTCTGAGGTACTCAAAGCACACATTATTTCAAGCCAGTACAATGTCTCCTTAGAGGAACAGCCTATAAATTTACACTCAACATGCACATTGTTTGGGATGGCTTCAACATTGCAAGGCTGTATTATACTTTCAGAACTATTGTATTCCAAAGTTTTTTTTTTCTTGGAAAAACTAAAGGTTTATATTTTTTCCCCTATTCTTGTTGCCTCATTCTCCCTGAGAAATTTTTTCAAAAGCAAAGAACTGGTTTTGCATTTAAAAACAAAGGGTTCAAATCAATAAAAAAAATCCAAAAAATTATTATATACTTACAAAACACTGAGGATATAAAGAAAAAGCAAAACTCCTGATCTTGAGGAACTCAAAAGGGAGACAAGTCATGTAGCTGTGCTACTTGCTACAAATGCATGGACTGCCAGAGCTGGAAGGTACTTTAGAAATCTGATTTCATTTAATCCCCTTACTTTGGAGATGAGGAAGTTTAAGTCATAGTGTTAAATGGTTCACCTAAAACAGCTGGATGGAAGATCCAGGATTCTAATCTGGATCTCCTGGCTTCCAGTTCAATACTCCTTCCACTAAGTCACACTGACCCTTTACCTGCATGACCTTAGGCAAGTTATTCCACTTTTCTAGTCAACACATCCATAAGCCTTTATTCTGTGCTTGGCAATGTAATAAGCTCTCAGAATACAAAGAGAGGCAAAAGACAGTCCCTGCTCTAAAGGAGCTACAGTTTAATGGGAGAGAAAACATGTAGTCAACAAAGTATGAACAACACGTATATATGAAAAATAGTAAATAATCAACAGAAAAGACATTAAAACTCAATGGCTTTGGAAAAAAAAAGCTTTCTGTAGAAGTTGATATTTTACCTGGGACTTGAAGAAAGCCAGGGGAACCAAGAAAAGAAGAGGAGGATAACATTGTGAGTATGAGATACAGCCAGAAGAAATGCTTGGAGTCAAGAGATAGACTGTTAAATTCAAAGAAGAGCAAAGGAAACTCAAGTTCCTTGTCAGTAAAATTAGAGTTTGAACTAGATGACTAACGTTCCTTCCAGTTTTAGGTGCTGGGAATTGGTCATGAACTTACTTCTGAAATTAAAGTATGTTGGAAAGAATTTTGGGCTTGGAGTCAAGAGAAATCTGAGTTTGAACATTCCCAATTTTACTAGATGACCCTGGGCAAGTCACTTCTTGGTGGAGTGTACAAAATGGAGGAGATAATATCTACCTCAAAGCGTTATTGTGATGACCAAATGATGTGCACAAAACACTTAAAAAACCTTTAAGTACTATGTAAATAAATATGAGATGATAATAACATAATAGCATCAATACTATTATTAGTGTAAAACAGTAATAATATTATGAATTATGATAACATGAGTTAATATTTATATAAAAGCAGTATTATAGTATAATATGATATAGTATGATTTTAAAATTATCATTACTATATTAACTTACAAAAGATTGTGACTCACCTGTAAATACATCTTGATTTTCACTCTCAGCACTCATGTCATGGACCTTCTTTCCTGACAAATGATGCTACTTAGAGTTCACTTGAGGGTGATGCAATTTACCAGTCATCTTGTCTAACACAATTTCTACATTGATGAAAAGTCCTTTAAAGATGCTAGTGGACACATCCAAGAACCCACTCTTTGGAGCTGTCCATGAATACTCTGCTATGTTAACACATCTGATGGGTATTTAGAAAAGATAAAAGAAGTAGGTACAGGTCTTTACATTCTTTTTTTTTTAAGCCCCTACCTTCCATCTTGGAATCAATACTGTGTATTGGTTCTAAGGCAGAAGAGTGGTAAGGGTTAGACAGTATATATAAATATAAATATAGCAGAAAAAGGGTTGCAGAAAAGTAGATCTTGGGAAAACTACTTCAGCATGAATTTGAATGAAACTTAAAGAAATAGAAGTAATGCAAATAGGTAATTAGGTGCTACAGTGAATAAAACACTGGACATAGAATCAGGAAGATTTTAATTCAAATCCTGCTTCACACACTAGCTGTGTGATCTTGGTCAAGTCACTTAACCTTTCTGGGTCTCTATTCCTGATCTGTACAATCAGGATAATATGTCTTATGGAGTTGTTGTGATGATTGAAGAAATTTATTTATAATACAACACAAAAACATATATGCCATTTTGCAAACCCTAAAGCATATATGAATGTGAGTTATATTTGTGATGTTAGATCAAGGCCTAAGGGAGAACAAAATTAATGTCATTTGAGCACGAGTTTTGAAATATCACTTTTAGTGTCATAGATTAGTGAATTCATTAGCTGTTAATGGTGATAATGGTGACATCTCCATGGTACTTGGAAGCTTACAAAGTGTTTTTCTCACATCAATTCAGCTGGGTAGGTGACAAAAGTGTTATTATCTCCTGTTTTCAGATAAAAAAAACAGGAATAGAGAGGCAAATGACATCAGAGGAGTCCAGAGCCAGCACCAGAAGTGTCCTGGAAAGTCTCCTAGTCTACATTGACTTCTTAGTGAAACTCTGTAGCTGTCCAACAAGATAATTAAAGTAGTTGGGAACTGCTTAACAAAATAAATACAAATACAATATACCCCAAATAATGCTAATTTGTGATTTTTGAAGTCAATATATGAACTTCTGGAAGCTGTTTCTAACTGAGTTTGAAACCATCATGTCCATATAATTCACTTTATTTATTTTATTTTATTTTATTTTTAACTCTCACCTTCCACCTTAGAATCAATACTGTGTATTGGCTCCAAGGCAGAAGAGTGGTAAGGGCTAGGCAATGGGAGTTAAGTGACTTTCCCAGGGTCACACAGCTAGGAAGTATCTGAGGTCAGATTTGAACCCAGGACCATCTCTGGGCCTGGCTCTCAATCCACTGAGCCACCCAGCTGCCCCCCTTCTCTCCTCTATTCTTCTATCTCAGTCCTTCCTTTACTTCAAGACAGTGTGCTTATTCATTGAATTGTTTCATGAACACACCATGCTTATCATTAAATTAAGCTTTTACTCCTATTATTTTCCAATTACTGCTTTCTTCTTTTTGTCTCCTGCATTGACACCCTCAGAAAACTCTATCCTGGTACCCTCCTCACCCTAATGATGAATCCCTCTTTGGAACCAACATTTTAGGAAAGGTCCCAATCATGTTTCACTTCAGTCATGTTTAGATAGTCTTCAGAGCTCCTTTGCCTCTTAACAGATGAGCATCCTTCCTCTCCATTCTCCCCTTTCTACCTTTCTTTTATTTAGTATCTTCTTCCATTAGAATGTAAGCTCCTTGAAGGTAAGGAAAATTGTATTTGATTGCATTTATATCTCTTTTGTTGGCATAATCTGTCTGACACAAAGTACTTAATGAATGCTCTTTATCTATCTATCTATCTATCTATCTATCTATCTATCTATCTATCTATCTATCTATCTGTCTGTTTCTCTGTCTGTCTGTCTGTCTGTCTGTCTGTCTGTCTGTCTGTCTCTCTATCTATCCATCAAACCATTCATCCATCCATCCATCTATCCATCCATCTATCTATCTATCTATCTATCTATCTATCTATCTATCTATCTATCTATCTATCTATCTATCTATCCATCCATCCATCCATCCATCCATCCATCCATCCATCTATCCATCCATCTATCTATCTAACCATCCATCCATCCATCCATCCATCCATCTATCTATCTATCTATCTATCTATCTATCTATCTATCTATCTATCTATCTATCTATCTATCTGTGTGTCTGTCTAGTTGTCTCCCAGAGGGAGAATAGTCCTTGTTTTACCTACTCTTTTTTTTTTTAAATCTAGTTTCCAAGTCTTCAAAACTATATCAAAATATTTGTCCTTCCCTGATTGTCTGAGACCCATATTGAACTTAGCCCCTCCAATATCCCATTGTACTAAGTATCCATATTATATTTTAATCACTCAATCAATGAGAACTTTTGATTGAAGATATTATGAATATTGCTTTTCATTGTTACTAGTTTCATGCATGCACATCTTTTCTTCCTTACTACATTTTAATGTCCTAAAGAATATGAATTATATCTTATATTTCTTTGGTATCCTCCTCAGAATGCTTTGCTTATAGTTAGGCTTTTCATAAATTTGTTGGATGGATATATAGATGAGAGAATGAATGAATGAATGAATGACTGAATGTATGAATGAATGAAGAAATTAGGAGGCTCTGGGGACCAGAAGGGAAGATCTGCTTGGTGAGGCAGGAGCAAAGGGTTTGAGCTTGATGAAGCATAAACAAGATTGAGACTATCAAAGGCATGTGAACCTTGGGGGAATCTGGAATGAGGGTCTCTGGATGAGGAAGAGGTTAGATTGGGGTCCCTGGATTTTAAAAGGAAAGTCTCCTACTCTTTCTTTTTCTGTTGAATTCTTGCCTCTCCAACTCAAATGCCTACTTTTGACCTTCATTTTCAGAGTTTACCCATCACTCTGTTTATTCCCTTGGGGGGGGGGGGTGAGGGATGAGGTATAGGAAAGGGAAATAGATTTGTTATTTCATTGTTAATTGGGAACTCCCAGTGAAGAAACTCTTCTTACAAATGTAAACCAGTCCCTACTAAGAGAAAGAACTTTATCATCCATATTATCCACTTATTTCACTACTCTTGAACTTAATTTGTTTTTCAAAATCCTTAGAATCAATACTGTGTATTGGTTCCCAGGCAGAAGAGTGGTAAGGGCTTAGGCAATGGGGGTCAAGTGGCTTGCCCAGGGTCACACAGCTGGGACTTGTCTAAGGTCAGATTTGACCCTAGGACCTCCCGTCTTTAAGCCTGGCTCTCAATCCACTGAGTCACCCAGCTGCCCCCCTTCCCCTTTTCCCCTTTAAATTGCCAAAATGCAGCATCTGTGAAAAGCTTCATTTTCTTAGTAAACAGTTTAACCATATTAGATAAAACAGTAAAAAAGGAGGCACAGACACATATTTCAGAAATATTAAACATCTCTTTTCCCCTATGTCCTTTCATATAATTTTATGAGGTATAATTTTACTCTCAATAGCTCCCACTGCTCACAGGGAAATAAATGTGAAGTTTCCGTGTTAAACAAACCTCCTTACCCATTGTGGGTACAAACATGAGTCAGAGTCACTTGCAGTCCATACCACTGAGTTCCAAAATTCTCACTTGTCTAACTAATCACAGGATGAACTTAGAGTGAACCTCGTTTCCTCTCTCCTCGGCTTCCCTCCTCTCTTGACCCAACAGGCCCTCATTCACTCTATGGCTCATGCTTGCTGCCTTTTCTGCTCTGAGAATAGATAGTTCTTAGGTTTGGAATTTTTGTTTGTTTTTGTTTTGCAGGTATGGAAGTAGGCCAAGGCACAAGAGAAATCAAGGCTGTCAGTCCTCTGCTCTTCGCTTCCAGAATCTCTCTACTTAAGAAGACTTTTTATTGTATTCAGCTTCATGGGGAAATTTTCAGACCTAACTAAGATCTCCCCCTTTTGTAAGTGTGGTCCAGGGTGGTGGGGAGAGTATTCGAGAACCCCCCACTGTCTAATATAAGTATCTGGGCTTATACCACATCCCCTTACTAAGGGCAGAGGTTGCTTCTTGTCTAAATGGAGAATCTCTCTCAGTGCCTAGCATAGTTTCCTCTATATCGTGGCTGCTTAAAACATTGGTGTGTTTATTGTTGAATAAAAGATTCCCAGAGGGAACAGCAGTAGACAGTTTGTTGCTTATATTCCTGACACAAATATTTGTGTGTGAGAATTAAAATTACTATAAAATTACACAAATATTATATTTTATAAGATTTATTAATAATAACTAAAATTAAAAAGCTCGAGTAAACTCCAGCCTCAGTCGAAAGAGAAGAGCGAGCATGAGCATTGGAGTTCCTGCCAACTATATACAAAACAATGTGACCATGTAACATGGTGGAGAGAGGAGAGGAATTCTGGGAAATACAAAAGGAATTCTGGGGAATGTAGTTTAAAGGTAGAAAATTTCCACTTACACATTTGTCTATATTTGCCATTTATATGTAGTTTATATCATTGTATGTCTTTGTTGACTTGTAGCTGCCTTCTAAAAGACTAGCCTGGGAGTATATTGATGAAATGAGAAAGGCAATCAAGAAGGAGAGAGGAAAGAAGGGAAAGGGTGATGCTCTTAAGACCATGGCTCCACAAGAGATCTCCATGAAGGAAGTGCTAGTCACAGGACCCAACTGCCACTCCCAGTAGCCCCTTCCCCCACAAACTGTCTGTCTTATTTCCTTTCCACACCCTCATCCCAGCATCCAGGGCTCAGTGCTGGAAATCACCAGCCAACCTATCTGGGGCCTTTAGTGTGAAACAGAGATTAGGACTCCAAGAGAATATTTTTTATAAATTTTGGATTGTATACAAATGAAAACTTATTTTGACTAGGAAAGTAATAAAAAAAAATGAAATCATCCAACAACAAGTCTCAAGTTGTCCCTGGGGAAGTTGTAGGAACATTTTGTTGAAAATCAAATAATGAGATATTGTGAAAAAAACCAAACAAACCATAATGATTGTATCTGATACACATTCTAATGACTCAAGTCTTAGGAGTGAGTTCTTTAATGAATAAACATGAATGGAATCCTCTCAGTTTCCTTTTCAATGTGGTCTAGTGGATAAAACATACTGATAACCACTTTTGTTGCCTGTATTAAAGAAGCTGTTTTCCCTCTGATAAGAGTGATGTGGACTTGAACTTCTACCTGCTTAAATTCCTTTGGGCTCTCCTTTTGATTTCCCTTTTTCTGCTACTTCTGAGACAAATCATTTTCAGCAAGGCTCCAGAGCAGCCCCTCCAACCCCTCCTGACCACCTCCATCCCAGACACACTCATTTTTCAGGAGCGCTGTTGCATTGAGATAATCACACTTTTTAATTTACCAATTTCCCCGATAGCAATAATTAGCCGCAGGATCAGATTAATTTGAAATTACCTGGAATTAGTTCACAGGATGATTTTAAACAAAACATGAAATTTCAGCAAAACACAATTAGGTTTGGAATTCTTTTGAACTTGATGACTAGTAGCTTCCAAAGCAATAATGATGATGATAGCTAACTTTTATATAAAGCTTTAAGGACTGTAAAGTTTTATATGTATAATTTTGCCTTTCTTTGTATATGTGTGTGAACATTATTTATATAACATAAAATCTCATTAGATCCTCATGACAATCTATGATGTAGGGGCCATTATGATCCTGTTATATAATGTTACATAACTGCTTATCTGCATACATATATGTGTAAATATGTATATATTATATATTTATTTATTTGTTCATTTTATAGATGAAGAAGTAGAGGCTAAGACAGATTAAAAGATTTACTTAGGGGCAGCTGGGTGACTCAGTGGATTGAGGGACAACCAGAGGCAAGAGGTCCCGGGTTCAAATGTGGCTTCAGATACTTCCTAGCTGTGTGACCCTGGCCAAGTCACTTAACCTCCATTGCCCAACCCTTACTGCTCTTCTCGCTTGGAACCAGTATTCAGTATTGATTCTAAGGTGGAGGTAAGGGTTTAAAAAACAAACACACAAAAACTTACCTAGATCATACAAATGCCCAGTGCCTTAGGCAAGATTTATACTCAGGTCTTCCTGACATCAAGTCCAAACCTCTGATACAAATATACACAAACATATAAATTTATGTATATGTGTTATGCATTTATCTATGATAGATATATGTATGCATGTGTAACTCAACATAGCACTCTACACATAGTTGCTACTGTTAAGATAATTTTTACTAATTTCTACTTTTTATATTTAAGAGGAAAAGGAGTAATAAGTATTTTTTTAGTAGGCGATCCCCTGCTCTGCAGCTTGGAAGATGGTGACAGTTAGAAGGGTGTGGCTGAGTGTGGTTTATAAGTTGCAGACCCTTGGAAAGGGCTTTTTGTCTCTGGGTCCCCTGGGGAGAGGAGTGTGTATGGCTTGCTCTCTCTGGGACTGACAGTGGGAGACTGAGAAAAGTATTAAAGGCCTTATCAGCCTTACTTGGGTAGATTGATTAGATAGATCAATTATTAGATAGAGAAAATAGAATAGTAGAGGAGGGCTTTGGCCTAACAGAAGATACTGCCCTCTGAGGCAGATAGATGTAGGGTTTTCTAGAGAAATTTTAGTTAGGATTAGGATCTGGGGTATAGTTATAAGCTATTGTAAGTTTACTTTCATTTTCCTTCTTCCTATTTCCTATCTGTATTTCGTAATAATAAATTAAGTGTTTTGCATTTAATAAACCATGCACTGGCTTTTGATCAAACTCCTGCCCCACCGCTCCCAATTTAACCCTTCACAGTATTTAATAAATGCTAGCTGACTGCTATAGACATATGTGTGTAAATAGTTATAGGCTCATATTATGGAGCTTGTTTTGGTTTCCATTGAAAAGGTAAAGATTATCCTTCAGGAGTCATGGTGGCTTTGTAGAATTTTCTCTATTGTAGATGACACCATATCTTCCACATGAACCTAACCACTGAGAAAGTGGCCATGGGACCTAAATGGAGGTCTATGCTTCCCTTTTGTCTGGGGAACTTGTACCTGGTGCTTATACTTGATTGTCTCTGTTGTTTGGAGGTCAATATTCTGGTATTATGAAACTGATTATTTGGCCCCTTTAGATAGATGAGATTTATATCTATTACATAGCACTTAACTAAGGTTTTGCTTTTGTCACCCTCAGGATGATGCCAATGCAGTACTTACTAGTTCCATGACTTTAAACAAGTCTGTTAGCATCTCTAACTTAATTTTATCATTTGCAAAATAATACCTACCTCACAGGATATTTTTATTATATTTATTATTATAACTATCATCAACACATTCATATCATCACTTGTTTCCCATCACTCTGGGTAAAACAACTATTCCTGACAACAAACAATAAGTGGTTGAATATTTTTCTCTATACTTGTCAGTCAGTCATTTTGTGACTCTAGAAATATAGGCTACTGTAGAGTCATCTATGAAAACCTGCTTGTTTTCATCTACTGTATTTATTGTGTATACTCTCAAAAATGCATAGATAGATAATTCTCAAAAAGATCTTTAGAGATTAAAAAGCAGGCCTATAAGTTAAGAGTTACTGATATGTTCTCATTACCTTAAGAACCTTCTCCTTTTCAATGAATATCTCAATAAACATTTGTATTGTTTAATGTTTGTCAAGAGCATCTCTCCTTTTGAAGAAGGACTTCATGACACAAAGGCACCAAGAGCAAGAGTAAGATTGTGATCTCTTTTGAGTTTTAATCTCAAATCATATTTTTAAACTTTTGATGGACATGTTTCTTTATGTTTCAATTATAACTTATAAATAATGTCCCAGTTTGGATAATCTCGTCAAATTCTTTGTAAAATTTCTTTGCTTCTTTGTTTTCTTATATAGATCATGGTAGGTTCTTACCTATATTTGTTATAAGCACTCTGAGGCAAGATGAAATCATTATTCTTGCCCTTGGATGTAGCCTCATTCAAATTCATCAACTCTTTTATTTAATTCCTCAAGGAGGACTTATGAACTATTTTTTTCATCCTACTGTATCTTCTTCATGCCTCCTGATTTCATTTTTAGAAAGATTTTCAACATGGTAGTGGTTTGTGTGTTCCAATATTCTGTCACTATCACTTAGCAAGGCTCTAGAGCTTCAAAATTATTTTATATTTTTGTGTGTTTCATGGATCAACATTGCCAAAGAATCCATTACCCCGTGACCAAACTGCTGGGGAGATTCTGCTCTTTACTAAGCTACAATAATCCTTAGGAAACAGAGATGCACAGTTTCCAGAACTTTAATCAAATTATTTCCAGCTTAGAAAAATATACTACAGCTGGTCTTTTATGAGAATCACTTGGGAAAATTTCCCTACTATAATTAGGTATCAGACATCAATATTGGACTTTTGTGAAGGGGCAATGAATGCTAAAGACAAAAACAACTTGTCTTTTTAAATTATGATAGGGCCAATAGGTAGATAAAAGAATGGACAGAACTGTTGTTCAGGCTGGATAGGATGATAATAATGGGATGATAGAGAGAAGGCTGGCTACTCCATTCACACAATGTTATTATTTTCTCTAACAAGGAGAACATTTTTGCTTAATAGGGAATTGAAACCAAAGATAAATGAGGACTGGTAAGAAAAATCTGGGCACTCTCATCATATCCTACTAAAATACTCATGGAGATAATCTTTTAAAAATTATATAGAATTTGATAGATAGATAGATAGGTCCAAAGGACCATGGATAGGTGAGTCCTCTTCTAATCTTAAAAAATAAAGGAAATATCTATTATTCAAGCAAAAATAAGACATTTTACCTTGACTTTTACTTTCGGTAAAATTCTACTATGATGTTTGTAAAAACAAATGACTAAAACACACAATGGATTTGTCAATAATATGGCATGTCAGACTAGCTTCTTCTCCTTTTTGGAGCCCTCTTATTTTGCCAATATGGTAGATTTGAAGAAAATACCACAGGTATAGTATACCTGGATTCGAACATAACATTTAACAAAGTTTCTAATATAATCCTTGTTCACTAGAAAGAAGAGGGCTACATAAGAATATAGTTAAGTATAATAGGAATAGTTGAATGGTTGTACACAAAGAGCACCCCAGACATTTGTTCTGAGTTTTTATTATAATATTTATCAATGATATAGATAAAAATGGAAATGACATGTTTATTAAATTAATGGCATTCACAAACCTTGGATAAATAATTAATATATTGGATGAAAAAGCAAGGATTCTAAAAGATCCTGCCTAGCAAGAAGAATTAGTCAATACTCATGAGATTAACTAACAAAAAATGTCCTGAACTTAGTTTTGAAAAATCAACTGCACATTTATAGGATAGAGTGAAAGTAGACAAAAGTTCATGTAAAAATGGAGGGATTCTGTACATTATAAATTTTTGACTTGTCAGTGTGACCTGTAAACCAAAAATCTAAGGTGAATTCATACCATGTATATAGAAGCATAGTATCTAGAATTAGTGCTGGGGGTCATAGTGGCATTGTACTCTGGACTAATCAGGATCCAGCTGTGTTAAATTCTGGATGCTGTGTTTTTAATAAGGACATTTACAAACTGGAAGATATCCAGAGGTGGGTGACTGGTGTATGAAGTATCTGAAGCAATGGCCTTTGTGACTGGCTGAAGGAAAGTCTAGTAAAGGGAAGACTTAGATAAGGGTGTAGGGGACAGGAGAGATTTCCTCAAGTAGTTGAAGGACAAGGATGTGGAAGAGGTGGTAGAAATAGAAATTGCAGAGTTAGGTTTACACCTGATATGAGGAAACACTTCCTAACAATTCAAAATGTTCCAAAGTGCATGGACTGGACTGCCTCTGGACATGAGCGGTTCCCTTGAGGGGACACATCAAGTAGAGACAAGATATCTATTTATCAGAGGTGTCAGGTGTTCTTGCTCAGGCACAGTTTGGATTTGATGACTTTTGATATTACTTCTGTGATTGTAAAGGTGAATATTTTATGTTGGTCCATTCATCACAACATCATGTAAAGCATTTGCACACAATGTCTAAAGAAGGCATTTAGTACCACAGATTGGAGATATAAATTAACTCTAGTCATTATTTACCTACAAAACTATGTTAAGACTATCTTCTTGAGGAGACTCTCATGTCCAGTCCCTCAGACCTCAGAGATTCTATCTTTTTTTTTTTCATTTGACTAGGAGCTGTGGTGCATTTAACACTGATCATTGCATTAACTTTATTTTAAATCCTTAACCTTCCATCTTAAAATCAATACTATGGGCTGATTCCAAGGAAGAAGAGCAGTAAGGGCTAGGAAATGAGGGGGGGGCTTAAGTGACTTGCCCAGAGTCACAAAGCTAGAAGGGGCTGAGGTCAGATTTGAAACCAGGACCTTCCATCTCCAGACCTGGTTCTTTTTCTACTGAGCCACCTAGTTGCCTCTATATCACATTCATTTTCTAAATTATATTTCTGCCTACAATCTTTCCTCCAGCCTATCCTACAAATATCTGCAATATTCATTGCTCTAAAACATTGTTTCCATTAGCTTTATATAATGGAAAAGGAATCAGATTTGGACAACTGACTTTCAAGTTTTATGACTGCTATTAGTTGGCAGAGTGACTTTTGATGAGTCACATCTTGGAGATTGTCTCATCTTCTGTACAATGGGAGGATAGAGGCTAGATTAGATGGCCTCCAGGTATACAGGTATTTCAGCTGTAAAAGTAAAATTACATGAGAGGCAGTGTGGTATAATGAATCAGACTCAGAATCAAAATGACTTAAAATGGGTTAGTTAATGACAGAATGGGTTTAGTCTCACCTCTTGTAAATGATGACTGTGCATCTCCAGGCAAACTTCTCTATTTTCATCTGTACAATGAGGCTACTAATAAAACCCACATCTGACAGTTGTTATAAAGATCAAATGTGATAACATACTTAAAGTGCTTTGTACACCTTAAAATATTGTATAAATGCTAGCAATTATTACCATATTTTAACATGGAATGTGTTGTTTCTCCCATTAAATTGTAAGGTCATTGAGGGCTTTCACTTTTGTCTTTATATTCCCAGCACCTAGTATAGAAAAATTAAATGAATAACATCTATATCCTAGATGAGATGTGAGGATAAAATGAGATAAGTTTTATAAAGTGCTTTGCCAACTTTAGAGCACTATATAAATGATAGCTATTACCATTATTCCCCTGGAGTATTATTATTATTATCTCATAGAGTATTATTGTTATTGGGTGTTCAAGGACAGCTAGATTTTCTGGTGTGAGGGTTTGTTGAGTCCTTTTCAGTGATGCTCATCTACCTTTGGTTTCCACCTTTTACCCAACCCTTACTGGTGGTTCCAAGAAGCTGTAGTAGTGTCAATGGTCACACATCAATAAAATTGTCTTGGCCAATGGCCTAACCAGATTGAGGGTAACCAGTGGGCTACAACTATAGGTGAGTTCAGAGGATGTTTACCCCAAGCATGTGAGCAGAAGAGAACAATTTGTTCCAAAGGTCATGAAAGTAGCTGAAGCAGATTCTGCGGAATGCTTAGAAGTTAGTCAGATGTCAATGATGCCAAAGTCATCCACTGTTGGCCTGACTTTTGTCTTGCCACTGGACTTCGATGACTGGAAGGAAGAGACTGATGACTTTGTGCAACTCTGCCTCACTTAAATCCAATTCATACATAAGTCATCACCCCTTGATGTAATCAGGTCTCTGAAAATGAAGGAAAAACAATGATTTTGTTATGAATGATGCTGTATTACTAATAATTTAATATAATTCGACAAGGTGTTGACTTGACAATTTACAGTGTTTTTTTTTTTTCAAAAATCATTCTCCATATTTCTGGAAAGACATCTCTTCAGGACGGGATCTCTCAACTAAATTATATGTTCTTTGAATTTGTATAGGATTATATCACAGATCCTAGTACTAACCCTTGAAGTTCACTCACTGTCTCTTGACTGATCAATTGAATGAATCACTCACAATAAATATGCATAAATACATGAAAGAATTGGCATTTTTACTGCTTTGTTTAATTACACTGGTCTCTAATGGTCCTTGTAATCTTATCCTGAAAATTCTTCTTTCTGGCCATGGATGCAAATGATAAATTAACAAGGCAGTCAGTAAATTGTGGAAGGAGACACTATAAATCTTCATGGTTGTCCAGCTGAGTTTCCCATTCTTTTGAAAATAAATTAAGAATACTTACCTATAATACATCTCCCCTGTGCAGATCAATAGCTACTCTGCCAACTTTCTTTGTTAGAAAAGAAATCCATGAACTCCCTTCTATTTCCCAGGCCTGAAGTAGAAAGAGTCCATCACAAAAAGGTGAGGTGAATGTTACCCAGCTGGACAGGGAAAGCTATCTTCTCTTCTTTGTATTGGACTTTCTAGTAATTAGTGTCTGTTGGTGCAGAACAACTATTATAAAGTAATTATGTAAAAATCAATCAAGTAGAATAGAATATTAGTGTTAGAAGTAGTCTCAGGGGTCATTAAGTTCACTCCTCTTATTTTACAGGTGAGGAAACTGAGGACTACTAAAGATGTGAGATGATTCACTGAAACTGACACTCCTTAGACCTATAAAGTAATGTTCAAACGGCCTTCAAAGCTGTATCAGAAACTCGCTTTTCCACCAAGCCTTCCTTAGTACCTTTCCATTGCTTTCTCTTTCATACAATCTTTTAACATTTTTTATTCTTCTTTCTAATGACTATGTTCTATTATATACTTACATTATCTATATAAATGTTTCCTTCTTTCTTCCCCATGTAGACTCATGAAGGATAATGAATGATTTATTGTTTTTCTTCTCTCTTCTCATGTAACTAAACCAGGAATGAGCAATTAATGAATATTGGAGGTGAACAAAGGAATTAAAGAAAGAAGGGAGGGAGAAAGGAAGAGAGGAAATAAAAAGAGAAAGGAGTAAGCAAAAGGAAAAAGGATTAAGGAAGGAAAAAAAGAAAATAGTTTGTACTCACCAACAGTTTCCAAATTTAGAAAAGGAAGAAAACCTTTTACATTATACTTTACCCAATAAAAACTGAGGTTTCTTTGAGGGAGAAAGTGTTCATACAAAGCAGGTAAATTTGACACAGAGTTTTTCTAATGATTAGAGAGGTATGTTTGGTAGCTGTCTCCAAGTTTTGTTGTTAGGGGAGACAGAGAAGCTTATGAATCTGGGAAGGAGGATGTAAGAAAAAGGAAAACCCAGGAATAAGGAAAGTAGTCTATAAGAAGAAATTATTTGGGTGAGACAAGGGTTTTAAAGTGGACCATATTATGAAAAATGGCAATAGAGAGCTATTTCGAAGAATGGAACTGCAGAGCTCAGAGAGGGTCAAGGATTTTTAAGTAAATATCAGACAACTAGATTTTTGAAACCAATAAGTGCTAAGTTAATTGTGAGTAAAAAACTGATACTAATTACAATAAATGGTGTATTTACAGTTTGAGTCTAAGGTTGGCTGCATTGAGTACTAATGAAAGCAAGGAAGTGTTCACCCAAATGGACTTCCCTCAAATATGTTGTTTTGCACCTTTATTATTCTCCCTCTTATCTTTTAAAAACCAGTATGACAATAGCTCTTTTTAATAGGATTATTTCTCTGTGCATTTAATATTCCAGAATTTTGGCATTAAAATTATTTTTATAAAGATAAAATCCCAAATGCTAATGCCTCGTTGGTAGAATTGTGAATTGGTCTAACCATTCTGGAAGTTAACAGTAGTCAGAGTCAAAGAGGAATAGTATACCAAGCATTAAAGATGGCTAGAGAAACTTCTTGGAGCCAAGAGGGAAATGGAGTGTCTTATTTGAGGAATAACTAGGGGATCAGTGTTATTAGATGGAAGAATAAAAAAAGTAAGGCAAAAGAAGACTGGAAAGAGAACATTTTAAATTTTCCCATGAAGGCAATAGGAGCCTATTGGAATTTTTTGAACAGGAATATAACATGATTGGACCTTTAGGAAATTCATTTTAGTGGTTGAATGGAGAATGGATTAGAGTGTGAAAAGATTTATGTCAGGCTCTTCCAATAATCAAGACACAGTGGCTTCAGACATTTCCTCGCTGTGTGACCTTGGATAAGTTACTTAATTTTACTTTCCTAGCCCTTGAATTCTCTCATAGAGTTATTACTAGGACAGAAAGTAAGTTTTAAAAAAATAATCAAGGTATGGGGTGAAACACTAGCATGGAGGAGAGTATTTGAGAGATGATGTAAAGGAGAAATTGGCAGGTGTTGGCAATAGCTAGAATATGAACTGAGATAGTGAAGAATCCATGATGATATGGAAGTTGTGAACCTGAGTGACTGGGAGGATTGATATTGCCCTCTTCCGAGTTAAGAGAAAGTAGAAAGAGAAAAGATTTTGGGGAAAGATAATGAGTCCTGTTTTGAACATACCAAATTTGAGGTGTCTCCTGGACTTCCAGTTTGAGATGTCTGAAAGAAAGTTGGAGAATTAAGATTGGAGGTTAGTACAGAAATTGGGGCAGGAAAAGGAGATTTGAGAATCAACAGGAGAAAGATGTAACTAAATCCAAGGAAATTACCAAGTGGAATTACCAAGTGAAGTAGTCTACAGGTAGAAAAGAAGAGGGCTCAGGACAGAACCTGAGCAACAGGTATGTTTAGGAGGGATGAGCTAGAGGAGAATTCAGCAAAGGAGACAGAGAAGAAGCAGTTAGTAGATAGGAAGAAAACCAGGAGAGAGTAGTTTCCCGAAAACCTAGAGAGAAGAGAATTTCAAGGAGGAAAGGGTGACCAACAGTATCAAATACTGCAGAGAGGTTGTGGAAAATGACAATTGAGATACTTACATTTTTAAAAATCCTTACCTTCTGTCTAAAATCAAAACTGTGTATTGATTCCAAGACAGAAGTTCAGTAAGGACTAGACGATAGGGGTTAAGTGATATGCCCAGGATTATACAGCTAAGAAGAGTCTGAGGTCAAATTTGCACTCAGGACCTCCCTCTCAATCTAAAAAGCCACCTAGCTCTCCCCTGTTCACTCACATTTTTGTCAGTTTATTTTCTTTGAAAATGAATTTCTTGTGGTCCCTCTTCACCTGCACTTCTTGAAATTTCTTGCTTCCTACAAAGTATAGTTAAAGGTCCACATCCTATACAAGGCTTTTCCTTAACCTCCATGTCACTCCCCTCAATTGATAGAGCTCTCTCCATATTTTGCTATTGGTTTTTCATGATCTATGAGCATTCTGTGTGCCTATCCCTCCAGAGGAATTTTTCCATATTTGTATTTGTATTTTGTGCATCTAACACAGTGCTTTGTAAATATTAGGTACTAAACAAATATTTAATGAAAAAGAAAAAAAAAACAGATTCCCTCTACCTCTTCTTTTCTGATTCCCAAGAGATATATATATATATCTGTGAAACAAGTTGGCTTTCTCCAACCTTCAGTCACATTCAGAGGCTTGTTACATTATTCCATCATTTGATGAAGCCAGTTAATTTTCTTAATTAGTGACAAGGTCCTATAAGAATGTGGCTCTGTATAAGACCAGAGTAATGAAAATTTCATTATGCTGAAAAGAAACCGATTTCCTGTTTTTATGTTTTAACAGAGCACAAGCTAAGTGCTCCCCAAGGAACTCTCTATTTGTAAAATACCCTCCTATCTCAAACAAGCACAGTATATTTGTAATGTTCTGGCCAGTTCTGTTCACAATTCAATAATCCAATACTTCAGCCTTGGCTGCAGCAAGGGGAAGGATTTATAGACATTGGTGGCGTTCTAAGACACTGTTGTTAAAGGGACAAAAAAGGTAAAAATTTTGTATTTATTTCCCTCCACCAAAGTTATTTTGGGGGGGACTTTGTGTAATCTTAAAGGGGATAAACCAAGTGTAAAAAGATGATACCTAAACTAAGAGATTTAATTATACACAATCTCAATGGATCAAATAAGCTCATTTATCAGATGTGGGAAAATAAATTACATTTCAAATCTTGAAAGCTGGGATAATTTAGAGGTGCCTTTTGATTTCAAATGATCTGGTTTTTCACTTTCCCTTTGCATGTGTGTGAAGGATACGACTGATCCCGACAGTACATCAAATGACTCAGAAATTAACATTGTGGCTGTGAAAGGTGTCATTTTAGAAAATGAGTTTTAATTAACTGTTTGATCTTTTCATTCTACTTAGATTAATCTCTCTTTTGCAACTGTTACTCTGGGGCTGGGTATCAAACACAGTGCTTGAAAAGTGACAGCACCTGTCACTTCTCAGGGAGAACTTTTTTGTGGACATACTAAATACAATCTTCTACCACTTTGGAGCTAGATAAGTAACTAGCACAGGTATCTTCACCCTGAGAGCAATTAAATTCTGGAAAACTTATAAGCTTTGCCCTTGAAATGGTCGATTGTAATGTAAACTCTTGTACAAATAGCTTGGCAGTTTTCCTCTTGGTTCATCAATGAAATGAGGATGCTAATAGACTGCTTCTCATTAAAAAAAAATCCTAGAAGTAAATTCAGTAGTGGAAATTGTGAACAAATAAAAATCCTGATGACTTTTTCATGTGACAACTTTTGGATATGAATTATAAAATAATTGAGTCTTAGTACTGGAAAGGACTACAGAGGTCATCCAATCTAAGTCATCTAGTAGAAATTCTTTGAAACACCACTAAGTAGCCATCTAGTGTCAGCTTGAAGATTCCAGTGTCAGGGAACTTATTTCCTTCTGAGACAGCTCATGCTATGTGGAAGAGCAATAATTATCAGGAATTGTGTGTGTGTGTGTGTGTTCTGGTCTTGGTCTACACTGTGATTTCATTAGAGTAAGGAAATAATGCATGTTGAAACTCTCTTCAGTGATGTTAGCTACTATAACTCCTAGTCTTAAAGAGCCATCTAGGGGCCTGAGAATTTAAGTGACTTTTTCCTAGAGCCAGATTGCTGGTATGTGTGAGAGACAGAATTTGAACCCAGGTCTGCCTACCTCCAAAGTGATCTTATTCACTGCACCATGTTGCATTTCTTTTCTTCACATCATTCCTCTTAAGAGGTAGAAGGCAAACCTCTTTGCAATGTTTACCAATTGCTCCTCAGTCTATTATCTAGGATTATGTTGCACAGATCCTTATATTGACTTGGATCCTTGCCTTATTGATAATAGTGAAGTTATTCTGCTTACTTGACTTTGTAGCACTTCATAGAAGCCTTTCCAGGCTTTTTTGTATTCATTTTGTTTTCACTTCTTATTGCACAGTAGTATTCCATTACAAGCATATAACACAACTTGTTCAGCCATTTCCCAATTGATGGACATCCCTTTAATTTCTAGCTCTTTGCACAAAAAGAGCTGCTATAAATATTCTAGAACATGTGGTTTCTTTTTCATTTTCCTTGATCATCTTAGAAAATAAACTTGCTGGGTCAAAAGGTGCACACCGTTTTATGACTTTTTTGGACTTGTATGAAAGAGAGTTGCCTTTGATTTCTGAACCTGGGGAAACATGGTCTTGATAAAAATATTGTTGGCCCTTGGCAATGTCAATGGTCAGGATTTTTAAATGGCTTAGACTTCTTCCCACAGTGTTAGTGGAGGCAGACATTGTGAGACATCATGAGTGGAGATCCTATCTTTTTTTTTATCATCAATTGTTTTCTACTCATTTTCTTCATTTCTCTTATACTTGTACAGTTTATTTTTAAAAACCCAAGTGTGGGACTTAGTTTTGCATTTAAGGATTTTCTCATATTAAATGAGACTATCATTATAGCCTGTTCAGATCTTTTAGATCTTGATTCAATCATCTACTTTGTTAGGTATCTCTTAAAATCATATGCAAGCTATTTTTTCCATGAAAATTGTCTTTGTTACTATGAACTTGACAGATACAATTATGATTCTTTGTTTATGGTAAGAACAGAAAAAGAAGATTGATAGTGTTTGATACTGTGAAATTCTGCAAAGTTAATCTCATTGAAAAATTATATATGTACATATAATTTAACAGAACAGTTTTAACATTGCCCAGCTTGTCTGTTTTCCCTTCTTCTCTCTTCTGTATATTTTTTTAAAAATAAATTGAATTTTTCCTTAAATTATTTTTGGTATTACTCTTTTTCCTGATTTCTTTGCATAAATCTTTTCCCCGCCCAAAACCCTTCACTTCTAGTAAATAAGTATAGTCAGACAAAAAAATCTACACATTAGATGCATCTGAGAATGTCTAATTCTGTAATATGTATTCCATTAATTTTCTGTCAAGAGGTAAGAAGCACATTTCATTATTAGTCAGAAAAGACATGAGTTCAAATCCAAACAGACATTTAGTAGCTATGTGATCCTGGGCAAATCACTTCACTCTACTTGCCTCAGAATCTCATCTGTAAAATGTGCTGGAGAAGGAAATGGAGAACCACTCCAGTATCTGTGCCAAGAAAATCACCAATGGGGCCATGAAGAGTCATAAATGACTGAAATTACTGGATAACAAAAATGAAAAAGCCTATCTTACAGAAATCCAAGTACACTATGACTGTGGCATTCCCTTAGTTTATCCTTTTCTCTATTTGTCAGAAAAGCAATTTGTAATTAGTTTCTCATAACTATGGGAATGATGATATTTGGAAGAAACCAAACAAAATAAGAGATGCACATTTTGACTATCTAAGAACAGCGTCCTCTCAAGTCATTTCTCCTTTTTAAGGGTTTGATTTCTGGTTGTTACTTGAAGAAAAACCTGAACCTAAGAAGTGTTTCATCAAGAAAAATGTCAAAACTTCTATCTTGTCCCAGCTAACCCAGGCCAACAAAGTCTCTGTGAATTTATTGTTTTTGTTTTGCTTTTCAGTTCCAATCTCCCTCCTTTCAGTCTTCCATTGCCCATTGAGAAGGCAAGAAATATAGCATCCATTATACATATGAAGTTATGCAAAACATAGTTTCATAGTTACCATTTAGAAAAAAAATAGCATTAAAAAAAGTGAAAAAATATTCATAAGTTTACACTCAGAATTCACCAGTTCTTTCTCTGGAGGTAGATAACATTTTTCATTTTGAGACCTTTGGAACTGTCAGGGATCATTGTGTTGATCAAAGTAGCTAAATCTTCCACAGTTGATTACCATTACAAGAGAACTGTTATTATGTACAATGTTCCCCTAGTTCTGCTCATTCCACTTGGTATTAGTTCATATAAGTCTTCCAAGGTATTTATGAAATCACATTCGCCATCATTTCTTATAGCACAAGAATCACATTAGAATTCCATTAGAATCACATAGTACAGCTTACATTCCACAACTGATACACATCCCTTTAATTTTTAATTCTTGCCATTAATAAAAGCTGCTCTAAATGTGTTTGTACTCTTAGGTCCTTTCCCTTCTTGTCTTTTTTTTCTAAACAGTATTGTTGGGCCAAAGGGTATGAACAGCTTTATAGCCCTCTGGACAGACTTCCTCTGGTCATAGTTGGTTCAGAATGTTTGGACCGGTTCATAATGCCACCAGAAGTTCATTCATGTACTTATTTTTCCACATACTTTCCAGCATTTGTCATTTTCCTTTTCTGTCCTTTTCTGTTAACTAATTTGGTAGATGTGAGAAGGTACCTCATATTTGTTTAAATTTGTATTTCTCTAATTATTAGTGTTTAGAGCATTTAAAAATATATCTATTTATAACTTCAATTTCTTCTTCTGAAAACTGCCTATTAACATCCCTTGACCATATATCATTTGGGTAATGGCTCTTATTCTATATTTGGCTTAGTTACCTATATAATTGAGAAATGAGACTTGGAGAAATTTGTTGTAAACTTTTTCTTCCCTTATTTTCTACTTTTATTTTTAATCGGATATAATTAAAATTATCAGTTTTACCTTTGATTCTATCTTAGAATGTTTTGGGCTTGTATGAAGGGCCCTTTGATTTTTGAAACTGAAGAAATATAGTCTTGACAAAAATTTGTTAGTACTTAGAGATTTTAAAAATGGTCAGTTTTTCAAAGGGTTAGACTTCTTCATTAGTGTTAATGGAACCAGACACTAAAGTGATAGTGTAATGGTTGCTATGTACAAAAGAAGTTTTCCTTGGAAAAAAATTGCTGGATTTAAAAAACTAAATATTTTGCTGTACCCAGAATTAACAGGCTACTGGAAAGTACAGGAAAGGGTACTAGGATATGTAGGTTACAATTCCAGCCCTGCTTACCCCTAATTTGCTCTATGACTTTGGACAAATCATTTCTCTCTGGGTCTCAGTTCCCTCCCTATAAAATAAGGCAGCTAAACAATGCTATCTTTAAGGTTCCTTCTAAATCTGACATGTTCTAGGCTAGACTGTATCCATCAGCTTGGCAGAGTGGAATATGCTCATGTCTAGCAGCTATGTCCCAAGATACTTTAATTCTTTGTAAACTCATTTTGAAAACATTAGTATAATTGAAGATGAGTCCTCATTAGTCAAGTCATTCACAATTCTTGTTTATTGCCTATAAGTTAGGGTTAATTCCATGGTAGGTCATGTGGTGATGGTCTTGGAATGTGAAGACTGGGATTTAAGTCTTGGATCTGGCTCTTATTGCTTGAGAAAGTTCAGGCAAATCTCACCTTGTTGAGATTCTGTTTCCTTATCTGCAAAATAGGAATAATAGTACTTATTCTACCTTGCTCAATGAGTTGTTATGAAGCTAAAAAAATAATTAACCACAAGTTTAAGATGGTAGAGGATTGGCTAGAAAGAAGCTCATCTGAAAAAATGTGTTTTTAGTAGATTTCAAACTCAACATGAGTCAACTGTGCCACCAAGAAAGTTAATGCCATCTTATGCTTCATTAAGAAATGTATAGGGGTCAGCTGGGTAGCTCAGTGGATTGAGAGCCAGGCCTAGAGACGGGAGGTCCTAGGTTCAAATTTGGCCTCAGCCACTTCCTAGCTGTGTGACCCTGGGCAAGTCACTTGACCCCCATTGCCTAGCCCTTCCTTCCTTCCTTCCTTCCTTCCTTCCTTCCTTCCTTCCTTCCTTCCTTCCTTCCTTCCTTCCTTTCTAGATCTGGAGCCAGATGACTGGGCTTTACTCCTGATCCCAGCACTTAGTTTTTGTGTGACCTCATGAAATCCACATTGTGTAGTGGAAAGATTATTGGCTTTGGAGGCAGATGATTTGAGGTTACATCCTGCCTCTGAGTTTTGCACCCTGTAAGGTGTTGGGTATATCACTTAATCTCACTGAGTTTCAATTTCCTCACCAAAAAGTAAAGAAATTGGACTAGATGACTTTTGAACTCCATTTTAGTTCTACCAAAGTTTTAAAAACTGTTGTAACTTCAGTTTCTTTATCTGTAAAATGAAAGTCATAAGAGATCTGTATTCAAATCTTGCTTCTGTCATTTAGTTGTCCACTCATCTTCCTCATCTGTAATATGGGAAGCATGATGGATAGGAGTTGAAATTTTGACTCTGTCATTTACCACCTCAGTGATCATGGGCAAAACTCTCTGAAGTTCCATTTTTGTAGCTGTGAGATGGGGATAAAAATGCAAGGAATATCTACTTAACAGGGATGTTGTAAGGATTGGGTGATGCTGAGTGCTTTGCAAAACTGAAAGTACTCTGTAAATATTATCTATTTCATAGGGTTGCTATAAAGATCAAAATGAAATAATGCATATTGAAAGGAATTTGAAAACCTTTAGGGACTAAAAAATGGAAAGTAGTATTACTGTATGCCTGGATTCATCAGTAGCATGAATAAAAACATCATGCTAGTTCTCCTTTGGTTCTGGCAAGGGGCTTGTACTGATTTTGTGGAATTGCTTGGTAGTAGGTTATAAATGATATATTAGGAAAAAAAATCCAAAGACAAACCCAACACCAAAAACCTTGATTTGATGCTGTTCTGTTCACTGAGAGAAAAGTTTAGAGACAACCAGAGAATTATGCAGAGTTCAGAAATCCAAGATGAAATTAAAAAAAAAAAGATTCCATTTCCCTCCTCATTCTAAATCATTCAACCACTTTCTGATCTCTGGATATTTCAAAGATTAGATCAGTTTTAGTGTGGGAGCTCTTCCCCTTAGCTCTACAGTGAGTTGTGATACCCCTCCAAGAAAATGTTCTGCATATCATATTTCACAGTGGTCTTTGAAGAATGATCTTTGCACCAAGTGGGGCAAGACAGAATAATTCCATTTAAAGCAGCTCACTAACAAGGTCCTACATGTATAATGATTGTCTAATAGAAAGATTTAAAATGTAGTTTTAGAATACATATCCTCTTGTATTACTTTTACCTAGTAAATCTCTATTTCCTCACTTTTAGTTTTATATTTGTCATAATATCCATATTATTCATAATTCTAGATGTAATTTTCTGACACAATTTAAAGTTTTGGAATTTTTTTCTTAACTGATTCCTCTATGGATACTAGGGCAGCTAGGTGGCACATATGGATAGACAGTTGAGTCTAGAATCAAATTCAAATCTAGACTCAGACACTTCCTAGCTGTGAGACCCTGGGCAAGTCACTTAAACCTGTTTGCTGCCATTTCCTCATTTGTAAAATGAACTGGGGAAGGAAACAAGAAACTACTTCAGTATCTTTGCCAAGAAAATCTCAGATGGTGTCACAAAATGTTGAACATGACTGGAAATGACTGTATAACAACAAAAGCATGAATATTCGCTATGTTTGTTGATTTTTTTCTTTAGGTTTCTTTGTCTATGTCTGTTATCTGTTCATCTGTTCTCTTTCTTATTTTTTTTCTTTTTCCTTACTATCTGCTTCCCTTTATGCCCAATCCCATTTTTCTTTATTATCACTCCTTTTTTGTTATTATTAACGTGGATTTGCTTTTAATCTTGTTGAAGTTTAAATTTCTCCATATCATCTTATCTAGGTGTACAAAATCTCTGCCTGTACCTATACAGGAATTCTAAGTAGATATTTTATTTCATTTTGTCCTTACACCAAGGTAAACAAAAATCTACTTTTGGATGAAAAAAAAATGTAACATGTAACATAGCTTTAAGGGTCACTCATCTGTATTTGTTTCTGGAAGTCTCTCTTTCCCTCCCATGTCTCCTCTCTCTCTCTCTCTCTCTCTCTCTCTCTCTCTCTCTCTCTCTCTCTCTCTCTCTCTCTCCCTCCTTTTCTCAAAAATCTTCTGTTGCTCCTTATAGTTGTTGTCATTCAGTTGTGCCTTCATGACTCCATTGACCATAGTTATCTATTAGATTTTCTTGGCAAGGATGCTGGAGTGTTTTGCCATTTTCTTCTTCAGTGGATTCTTTAGGCTCCTTAATGCCTCCTAATTAAACCTCAAGTTCCTTTGCCTGGCATTTGAAGTCATATTTTCAACTAATTTTCATTTCTACACCCCTAGAGTCTCTGCTCTGACCAAACTGGCTTCTGATTCCTTCACATATATTGTACTTTGCTGTTCTCATACCTTGTGTTTATGCTGCTCCTTTTGTGGAAATGTCTTCAGGCCCCTATTTATCTGTTGAATTCTTAGCCATCTTTTAGAGTTTGGCTCAAATAGTTTTATTTTTAATCAAATTGTCATTGAAAACTTTGAAGAAATCTCATCTGCTATGCATAAATTTATCCCAGGTCTCAGTTCTAGCTTGCCTACTTTTTTCTGTCTACACTAGCATAGTACAGTGGTACGTTGATACATGAGCAGCTTGTCATGAGCAATTTGAGATATGAGCAGTCATGATCAGAATTATTTGCTTTAAGTCACGAGTGGATATTTGAATCACGAGCTTCCATCACCCTTCACTAGAGAGCCTGCCAAATGTTGGGTTTCTCAAGTTACACATGGCTGTCTCATTTAGCTCATTGGCCACATGAGCATCTTTATTGAATTGTTTTTGTTTTCTTCTTTATTTTTGTCTTTATTCTCACTTTTTTGGGGCCAATTTCTTAACTTTTAACCATGGGTTTGATGATGGAGGAGCTGAAGGAGTTACATCAGCAGCAGCATATGGAGGTTTGGCAGGAAATTAGTGGGGAGGAGCCCAAGGTGGATGAGGTAATCAGTACAAGTCGGATGAAGGAAATGTTGAGGATCTGGGGAAAAATTAAACAGTTTATTGAAAAGACACACCTAGAAAATGCTGCAACAGGTCATGTGTTGAAGCTATGTAACAATACTTGTTTCACACATTATGGAAACGTTCTAAAAGGGAGGAAGAAACAAACTTCCATGGAAACGTTTTTGTTGAAACGGCCTCCAAATGAAATCGAGGAAAGTGAGACAACACGGGCAAAATTCAATGAAGAAAACGATGATAATTAAGTAAAGTTAAAGAAATAGCAATTAAGTTTAGCAATAAAGTTACATATTATAAGTAAGCTGTAAGATCAACATTACATTTAAATGTAGCATTAGGTGTGTAGAGAGTAAGTTATGTTAAGTGAGAGCACACAAAATGAAAACCTTCTCCTCTGCATCTTCACCTGACCTTGAAGGTAAATATTTCATAAACAAATTTATTCCTTTACATTATTTCTAATTATAAATATATTTATTTGTTATTTATAAAGTACATTTTCATATTTGAAAGCACATAAAACAAAAAATTCATGTGGTTTTTTAGGGGCCAGAATGGATTAATTTACATTTCCATTCATTTAAATGGGGAAATTGGATTTGACACATGAGCAAATTGAGTTATGAGCTTGGCCATCATGTGTCCAGGCACCACTGTACAGTAAAGCCTTGATTGTCTGCCCAATTACTCAAGTGGTACCTCTTTCCGGAAGTCTTAGTTGAGAAGAATGTCATACTGATACTAAAGTATCTGTCAGTAGCAACATTCCCCCTAATCTTGCAACTCAAATTCATTCTTCAAGTAGTAGTAACTATTACATTCATCTGTGTTTATCTTTCCTCAATTATTTTTTCTTGCCTTCCCTTAGCTAGACCATCAGCTTAATGAGGTGTTTTGGGCTTATCCAGTTGAAAATTTTTAGCAGGAAGTTTGGAGATATGGAAGTTGAATTCAGGATATATAGATGAGGGAGCCATTAACCTAGAGATGATAACTGAATCAATGAATGTTGATGAGAAAATTGAGTTAGCATAGAAAGAGAAAAACAGGAAGCTAATGTAACATAGAGTAAATATTGATTAAAAACCAAGCCTCCCAATTCTCTGGGTTCAAATGGCCCAGAGATACCTTTGGGACATCAACAGTTTGGAAATATAATAAATAGATGTCTGGGCCTGAAGGCAGAAAGTTCTGAGTTCATATCTGGATTCAGATACTAGTTGTGTAACACTGGGCTAATTTGACTTGTTTGCTTCAGTTTATATCTGTAAAATGGGAATAATAATAGCAACTACCTCTCAGGGTTGTTGTGAAGGTTGTGAAGATCAAATGAGAGGAGTTGATTCCACTAACAACCCCCAAAGACCAGCTTCTGTCTGTTGCTTTTTTGTTCTCATTTGAAGTTAATTAAAGAAAATCTTCAGAAGTAAAATTTAAGCATAGTGTATTTAGGCTTCCTCAAATGTGGGTAACAAGATTCCCAACTCTCCATCACAATTTCCATTTCCTCTCTCCTCTCCTTTCTCTCTCTCTCTCTCTCTCTCTCTCTCTCTCTCTCTCTCTCTCTCTCTCTCTCTCTCTCTCTCTCTCTCTCTCTCTCTCTCCCCCTCTCCCCCCTCCCTCTTTCTCCTTCCTTCCCTCCCTCCCCCTCTCTCTTTCTCTCTCTCCCTCTTTCTGTCTCTTTGTCTCTCTGTCTCTCTCTCCCCCACTCCTTCCCCCTCTATACATGCATATATATATATATATACATATATATATATATACACACACAAATATATATTTGTGTGTGTGTGTGTTTAGAACTGAATTTTTAGAATTTGGAAACAAAGAACTGGAAACTGAAAGTATGTCCATTAATTGGTAAATGGCTGAACAATTTATGGTATATGATTATAACAGAATATTATTGCACTGTAAGAAATGACAAATAAGATGATCACAAACAACCTAGAAAGACATATGTCACATTACTTGCCATCTTGGGGAGGGAGGACAAGTGGGAGAGATGGAGAGAACATGGATCAAAAATGTCAGGAAATAATGATTAAAAACTGTATCATTTGTGAAATCTGGAAAAAATACTTAGAAATAATTTTTAAGATTGCTTTCAAGGAAACCCTTTGAACTTTGTAAGTACCTTTTCCTCACAGCATCTGAGGACAGGGGGATCCATGCATCAAACCCCTTCTCACTGGATCTGTATTGCCAATGTAATTTTGCTTTGCTTTTAAGTAGGATGGGCTAAGTCAATTAAAAAAATGCATTTATTAAGCACTGACTATGTGCCAGGTGCTGTGCTAAGTGCTGAAGACACAAGTACAAGGAAAAAGAAAGTCAATCCCTTCTAATAGAAGAAGATAACATATAGAAGGAAGCTGAAAAGCTGGGAAGAGGTTGCAAAAAGAGGGACATGTGTGGGGGCATGAAGGTGACATCCTGAAAATGAAAGATGGCTGGTCCAGGCCCCTCCTCAAAATATAGTATGCAGACTTTCCTTTTCTTTCTTCATGGAGTATGTTATCTTAGAAAACTTGCCCTTTTGAGGCAACATTGGGCTTAGAGTCAGGAAAACGAGTTCAAATCCAGACTCAGACATTAACTGAATGATCTGTATGACCAGAACTGTGTGACCCTTCCTTAACTTTTATTTGCCTCAGTTTCCTCTACTGTAAAATGGGAATAATAATAGCAGCTACCCCTCAGGATTGATGTGAGGATTATAATATTAATAAAGGGCTCAGCACAATGTCTGGCACATAGTAGGTTCTCTAGAAATGCTTATTCCCCCCCCCCCTTTCTAGAATGTCTGGTGAACTTTTGAACTCATGAACTATCTTTTTTATAATTCCTACAAAAAAGACTTCACTGTTAATGACTGAACCCAAAGGTATATATGTATGTGTATATTTAATTAACTTTTTTGATTCAGTAAATTTATTTCTTAAATTATCAACTTCATTGTTGTTAGCACTTCTAATTAAGCATTTCTTATCTGATTGTTCTCATCTGCTATTCCGTAAATGGGCTAATTTCTTCATTTGAACATTAGCAAATCCCCTACTCTTACAAATATTATCTTCAAACGACTCTACTAACTCCTCTGGTTTTTTCATTATTTGATTTTTTAAATTACAATTTCGACAAACATTTAAATGCCCACAATGCCCAAAGAATGGTGCCTGTTACTGTATTCACTATTACCTCTGGTCCATTTCGTAATAATATATAAGCAATTCTGAATTATTTAAATTCAAATCATTCTTCTTTTATTTGCTCAGTAATTTTAAAGCTTATATTATAAAAGCTTTATAATGCCCTTTTAATTTTATGGCAGTTATTTCTTCTCAGCCACCTTAGTCCTTGGTTATAAAATAGTTAAGCAGTGCTGACTGATATGGCGACCACTTGTCCATGATACTACTTATCCATAGATCTTAACTCTTTACTGACAGCAGGAGGTTTTCCAGGACTGAGAATGTTTATTACAATTGATTGAAGTTATGGCTTTTTTTTTAAGTGTTACCACTTACAGAATTGTAATCACTGTGTTATTGTTCTTTTGACTCTGCTTTTTTTTTTTTCACTCCATATCAGTTTTGTATTTCTCGGAATTCCTCACATTCACTGGTGCTGTGTTTGCTGTTGGGACAACTGGTAGCTCAATGGAATGAACACCAGGTCTGGTCAGGAAGATTTAAATTCAAATCTTGCCTCAGATACTTGCTAGCTGTGTGACCTTGGGAAAGTCACTTAATGCTATTTGCCTCAGTTTCCTCACATGGAAAATGAGCTGGAGAAGAAAATGGAAATCATCTATTATCTTGGTCAAGAAAACCCCAAATGGGGTTGTAAAGAATTGGATAAAACTGGAAAATGACTGAACAGCAACAACAAAGCAGGCTCTATATTTTAAAGTCAGTCCCTGAAATTCTTTGGGTTTAATGCCATCTTTATCCCCAGTCTCCTGAAGTTATGTATGCAATATTCTCTGAATAGAAATGAAGCCAGGTGTGCAAAATATGGGAAAGGTGGAAGTGTGACAAGTGAGGAAACAAGGACAATTCAAGACAAAGATCAGAGAGGACTAGGATTAATCCTGGAAAGGTACATAAATATCATCTGGTCTAAGACCTTCATTGTACAGAAGAGTAAACTGAGACCCAAAGAGGTCTTATGGTTGGACCTAGCATAGTGCTAGGGCACATAGTAGGCATTTATCAAAATCTTTTGTTTGATTGATTGATTGACTGCCTTGCAAATGGTCACAGTTACTAAATGACATGGCTAGGATTCCAACTTATGTTCTCTCTGACTCTAGCCTTCCATAAATGTGTTGCCTCTTCATAAGCACATGGAACAATATGTCTAGAAATTGGACATATGGCTGTATATATTGTATGTAGTGTTTGTGCATAATAAATGCTTAATAAAGATTTAATTCATTGATTGTCAGATATCATTGTGCTAGAATAAATGTCAGGATTTTTTTTTAATAACCCTTACTTTCTGTCTAAGTAAGAACTAAGGCATAGGGTAATGACTAGGCAATTTGAGATTAAGTGACTTGTCTAGGGTTGCACAGTTAGGAAGTGTCTAAGAGCAGATTTGAACGCAGATCCTTATGACTCTTTGCTCTGAGCTACCAACTGCCCCCAGAGATTTCTTTACTGTGAATTCTGACTAATGGAATGCATATCATTGAATACAAACTATGCTCTCTGTAGAATGGACTCCCTCATTTTCTTGAAGTCATGTATCTCCTTCCCTTGTCCCTTCTCTTCATTTCTCTTCTAAACCAAAGCCCAAGTCATACATATTCTCTTCTTCCTTCTAAGCTCTTCATTATAACTGGGGGGTCACCACTGGGTCCTTGTAATTTCCCATCTTCCCACCTTCAGCATGTAGCTAAGGAAGCAAAGCAGACATCTTACAGGCTGAGTTTCATTTCAGAACTTTTGACTCGTGATTCATTTAGGAAGGAAGTGTCAGAAGAGTCCCATAATGTTGACATTTGTAAGATGGATGTCAGGATATTTTTAAGGTTTTAACTATGACTTTATTTTGCAAAGTAAGATCTGGCCTTTGAGGAAGATAATTTTTTATTATTATTGTCAGAGGTCAATGGTGTATCCAATCAGTTATTGGTTGCTACGTGAAATATGAAAATCATCTTGTCAGATTAGATCCTTACTGAGTTCTCTGCATGAGTTGTGATCTTCCATTAAATGATTTTGGAAGGACTGGTGTGACCAATTAATATGAAATTGATTCATTTGGAAAAGCTAAAGGACTAATTATTCAGAGATCTTTTCTTGAAATGTGATGTGTTACTTAAAAAAAATAAAACTACTTAAGGTATATTTAATCAAAATAGCTAGTGATGACAGGTATTTCATGTCTCAAATTCAGGGAAGAAATGATATTCAATCAACAAGCATTTATTAAGTGTGTACCATGTGCCAGACCCTCTGCTATGGACCATGGATAAGGAAGAAGGCAAAAATAATCTCTGCCCTGAAGGAATGTCCATTACAATGGTGGAGAAAACATGTAAATAATTAGGTGCCTGTAAGATATATGTGGAGTAGAAAGAAGGTAATATGAAAAGGGAAGGTATTAGCAACTGGGGAAGTCATCTACAGAAGTTAAAGATTGAGCTGCCTTGAAGGAAGTCTGGGAAACTGGAAAGCAGGGTGAGGAAGTAGAGCATTCTAGACAGTCAGTGCAGAGACAGTGGCTATGAAATCATCACGATCATGCTTCAAGGTGGAGCTGGATCTGTCATACCAGACCAGTGATATTTTATAGGGAGGGATGGAGCTCTTGTGGGTCTAAATGTTTTCCTATTCTTGCTGTTATTGGTGGGAGTGGTGGTGGTGAATGTCTTGGCAGGGATAGACCAGCTAGTCAGGAAACTGTAAATTTCTAGCCTGGAAAGGATCCTGAATTTGGGGGTAGGAGGAAGAATATTCCAGAGATGGGTCAGTGCTAAAAGAAGGGGATATGAGGTAGGGATATTAGCCTAGCTAGAGAATAGAGTTTGGTAGACAAAGAAAGATTATGCCAGGAAAAGAGAGAGAGAAAAAAAGAAAAACAACAAAGGTTTATTCCCAGATTATAGTATTTTTTAAACCCTTACCTCCCACCTTAGAATTAATATTATGTATTGGTTCTAAGGCAGAAGAGTGGTAAGGGCTAGGCAACTGGGGTTTAGTGACTTGCCCAGAGTCACAATGCTAGGAAGTGTCTGAGGTCAGATTGGAATCCAGGACCTCTACTCTCCAGGTCTGGGTTCTTTATCCAGTTAAGCTAACTACTTGCCTCCTTATAGCAGTATATTCTGACAAACATTAAGTTAAGTACCTACTGTATTTTGATACAAAGATAAAAAAGAGAAATGGTCTCCATGGGATAAACAATTGATCTATCTATCTATCTATCTATCTATCTATCTATCTATCTATCTATCTATCTATCTACGTTGTTGGTGTTCAGTTGTTTAGTCAGGTTTACCTCTTTCTGACCCCATTTGGGGTTTCCTTGGCAAAGCCTACTGAAGTGGTTTGCTACTTACTTTTCCAGCTCATTTTACAGATGAGGAAAGTGACAAAAACAGGGTTAAGTGACTTTCCCAAAGTCTCATAGCTAGTAAATATCTGAGGTCAAATTTGAACTCAGAAAGTTGAATCTTTCTATTCTAGTTCTGGTACTGTAACCACTACGCCACCCAGCTCCCCCAATATACACATAAGTAAATGCAAAATTATTCCAAATAATTTTTCAGGGAAGGGCTTAGGCCTAATATGAAGGCCAGTTTGTTAGCAATAGTACAGAGGTACCAGAAGGCAAATGGAAGGTTAGGGAACAATGAGGACAAGGACACAGGAGGAATGGGGTTGACTTGGAGATATGGGGGAGTAGAGATTTGTGTTTAGGGAAGGGAGGCTAGACTGATGAAAAATATGAAACAATTGGGCAATACAATACAAAAAGAGTGTACAATATAGAGGTTTTGAGAAGAGGATATTTTGTTTGGGATAGATTTGGGGCAAAAAAAATGTTTGTGCACAATGCAGTTTTCTGGGATTTCAATTTCATGTACTCTTTAGGCAACCAGTTGGCACAATGGACAGTGCTGGACTTGGAGTCAGGAAGAGTTATCTAAGTTTGAGTCCTGACTTAGACATTTACTAGCTGCATGACCCTGGCAAGTAATTGAATACCTCTCAGTCACAGTTTCCTCATCCATTAAACTGGAATAATAATTGCACCTAACTCTCAAGGTTGTTGTGAAGATCAAATGAAGCATTTGTAAAATGCTTTGCAAACTTTAAAGCACTTTATCAATGCTGATGGTGTTGATGATGTTCCTCAGCTTTAAAATGAATATTTAGGACAAACCCCTGGCCCAGTCCAAGATTAAATGCAGGTTATTTTCTGTGTTGCATATTTTTTCTCCCCTTTGTTGAAAAGTCAACCCTGCATCTCTCTGCTCTGTGTTCCATGAGCACATCTAGAATCACTGCCACTTGGGCACTGGGGAGCTGCAGTACCAAAATAGCTACTTTATCACCTATTGTCCCTTGTCAATTAATCTGAGTGCAGCTCTATAGAATTGGCAAGCCAGCATCATGTGGCTAAAGGGGGATTTCAGCTGAATAGCATTTAAGGGTATAACAGTGTCTCCCATTCGCCTGTTGAAAAGCTATAGCTGAACTTGTATGATTGACAAAAGACTTCTGAGAACAGCAAGTCCGTTCTAGGAAATGAAGATCCTTTTAAATTGTCTATATTTTAGCACAAATAAGACAAGTTTCAAACATCTTAGTCAGGATGCTTTGAAAAATAGAGCTTGTAAGTAGAGTGTGTGCTGCCTGGCATAAATGCTTATAAAGCCTCTTTGATGTTTTGTGCAGTAATACATCCAGGACTATGTTCAAGGTCAAATGAAGAGCATCCTCTGTATATGTACAGTATTTAATATATATATATATATATATATATATATATATATATGTTGCCTTTGGGGAACTGAGGCATGAATTGGACTATTTGTGACCCAGGGCTTAACATAGTACAGGAATGAAGGAAAGTCTAATGCTTTTCCTGCAATCAATATCTAACTGGGAGACTATGCCTGAGATTGTGCCGAGGATAACTTTGGTGGAGCATCTCTGTCTTGTTTGTCTCTATAGCACCAACCCTAGTTCCTTCTAGCAAAAGGTATTAACCAATATATGGTGTTGAACAAATAAATAAAGAAGAATTTTCAAATGATTTAATCTTTTCCAGAAGAATATAAAGGTAACTCACTGGAAATTTTTGAAGAATGACTAATCAATGGGTTTATTAGATGAGAGAGAGAGACAGAGACAGAGAAACACAGAGAGAAAAAGAGAGAGAGAGAGAGAGAGAGAGAGAGAGAGAGAGAGAGAGAGAGAGAGAGAGAGAGACAGAGAGAGAGAGAGAGAGACAGAGAGAGATAGAGAGAGACAGAGAAGACAAATAGACTTCCACTCCTTTACAGCAAATACTTGCTTATAATGTAGTAAAAACAAATCCATCCTTGGGGGCAGCTGAGTAGCTCAGTGGATTGAGAGTCAGTCCTATAGGTTCAAATCTGGCCTCAGACAATTCCCAGCTGTGTGACCCTGGGCAAGTCACTTAACCCCCATTGCCTACCCCTTACCACTCTTCTGCCTTGGAGCCAATATCCAGTGTTGATTACAAGACAGAAGGCAAAGGTTTTAAAAATAATAGTAATAAATCTATTCTTATCTGGAGAAAAATCCATTATAAAAATCCATATATCAAAATTTAGAGAGAACAAGGAATTCTTGTGAGTCAATGATGCCAATTAACCAGGCAGAAATGAGGCAGGTGAGGAGAGGAGAGGAGAGGGGAAAATTTTTTCCAAGTCCCTATGGCAGGGAAACTGCAAAATTCTATCCAGGCAGACCGCTCCTCGCCTAAGTCAATTTTAGTCTCACATCTTACTTCTTCTGCCATCAGTTGGCCTCTGGTGTGCGGTTGTGGCTTCTAAAGTTTAGTACCATCACTCTTCTTACAAAAGCTTCTGCCTCCAAAGATTCTTCAGGGACTCCTTACAGCTGGGAAGAATTACGCTCCTCATCATCCTTCTTACTGATAAGGAGACACACAGACATTTTCTTTTGGTTTCCTAAATGGCAGCATTTCCTAGGGTGTTGGTCTTCATGGAGGGCTCAGCTAACAGAAGGGCGCATACTGGCATAGGAGAAGCAATCACAAATAAGATAGATGGGCAAGGCCAATCAAAGGATTGGGAGGCAGTCTCATAAGTTGAGCAAGGCAGTACTTTGTGACAAGAAAAGAGAAGGGAGGTTTTTGAAGGAAAGGATAAAGGACTAACTGAAGGAAGGGCATTGGCTCCAAGGGATTCTAGGTCAGACAAAAGAGAGATGGCTTATTTGTCTATTGACCTGGATGATAACCAATATTTTCTGTACTTTTCTAGAGAGAGACAGGACACAAGTATGGTATGGTCTGGTGCCTTTTGAAAGTCAAAGTAGGGGCAGCTCAGTGACTCGGTCTAGAGTTGGGATCTCCTGGGTTCAAATCTGATTTCAGAAACTTCTTAGCTCTGTGACTCTGGGCAAGTCACTTAACACTCATTGCCTAGTCCTTGCTGCTCTTCTGCCTTGGAACAAATACTTATTAGTATCAATTCTAAGGCAGAAGGTAAGGGTTTAAAAAATATTCAACAAAAAATTCAAAGTTTAGCATTACAGGAATTTTTCAATCTATTTTATGGAATTGTTTTTTGTGAGATGGGGGAATTCACACAGCAAGAAATCAGACATGAGAAAGAGGGAATAAAGGCAGGAAAACATAGTGTGTTAACTCTTATAGGATCTGTTCCATCTTAAGGTTGGAGTTCACATTCCATGACTGACTCCATGACTTAAAGGGGAGACAGGGATGCTTGGGCTAGGGAACTGTGATTATCCAAGAAGAGCCAATATTATTCATCAGATCAGAGATCTAGATCTGGAAGGGATCTCAGAGGTCATCTAGTTGAATTTCCTCATCTTATGGATATAAAAACTGAGACCCAGGGAAATCAAATGATTTTCTCAAGGTTGTATAGGCAGTTGAGTATCAGAGAGAGGATTTGAATACAAGTCTTCTGTCTAACACTAGGGCTCTTTCTTCTATGCTGCCTGTAGCTGATTATCCTGGAGGTTCTATTTTGAGCTTTTAGACAAAGGAAGAAAAATATTAAAAATAAATTATTTAAGGGATAGGGAAGGCTTAGACTTCAGGGATTTGAGGTTTTTTTTTTTACTGGAATTTTGGCTTGTTTTTTAATCATAAGTTTTCAGTGCTTTTTTTTTTTTAAAGATTGCAGCATAGACAGGAACCAGCATTTAATCTTGACTTGGGTCACTGGTTTGGCCTGAATATTCTGCTTTTATAACTAAAAAAACACAGTGATAATAGCAGCAAATAATGATAGTGTCTATATAACCTTAAAAATTTTTTTTTAATCTGAAAACTGTCTTTGGTGTAGAAGAAATCCCTTGTCTTTCTTCCTCTTCTTCTCTCCTTTATATTCTTCCATATGAGCTCTAAAGAGTCAGGTTTCCTTATCCTCTGATACCAGGCCTTTCCCCATCCCCACATTGCTTGAGGTCTTTTCTGGAGGGTTGCTCATTTCAGCAGTCCCAGATTGCCTGGCATGTGGCCTACAGAATCCTCTCTGTGAATGTTAGCAGATGCCTATCGGAGCATGTCAACAAATTTGCTCAGATGTGTACAAATGTCCAGGCTGTTCTTCTCCCTCCTGCACTTATGGGACATAAGAGAGGGTGGCAGAAGTGAGACAGCAACAAAGGCAAACCCCTGAGGTCTCATTGTTATCTCTCCATTGGCCCACTGGGAGCATTTTAGCATTTTCAGATCCATTACCAAGTTGGAGTCCTTCCAGGGTTGCTAACAGCTGAAGTCATTGGCAGTAGACTAGGGTGGAGTGGCAGAAGCAAAGATGAGGGAAAGATGGAACTACCATTGGTTCATGCACGGTGCTTGGATTATCTTTGTTTTCTCCCTTAGTTTCTTTACTTCTTCCATCCCTCTGGCAGTAGAAGGGACTCAGTACATGGGGAGGAGCACTAAATTTAGATTCAGAGAATCTGGATTCAAATTCTAGTTCTGTCAGTTACTTCCTGTGTGACCTTGAACAAGTCCCTCTATTTTGGGCACTTGGGGAGGAGGGTCTTAGTTTTGTCTCCTATAAGGAAGAGAAGGGAATAAGCATTTATTAATCATTTTTAAAATTTATTTTATTATTATTATTTATTATTAAATAAAATAGATTCATTAATAATTATTAATTAGGTACTCTGCTAAGTGTTTTACAAGTGTTTTCTTATTTGATCCTCACAACAATCATGGGAAGTAAATGTTATTATAATCCTCATTTTTTAATTAAGGAAACTGAGGCAAATATATTTAAAGCATACACGTTTCTGGGCTGAACATGGTTTTAGATTATAGAAGCTTAGAGTTATTGATTTAGAGCTAGAAGGGACCATTGCTTCCACCCCCTTTATTTGCAGATGAGTAAACAGAGACTCAGAGATTAAACAACCTGTTCACAATCACACAGCTAGAGATAGGATGTGAATCATGTTCTGACTCTATTTCTAGCCCATTTTCCATAGCAACATGATATCTATTATCTCCAGAGTTCAATATGGAGCTTAGAAGCCATCCATTGAACCTAGAAGAACCTGAACCTTCTGGGCTGGTCTTTGTTCACCTCTGTCATTTAAATATAATTCTTGAGAACTTAAAGACCAGGAAATAGATTTAGAAGCAAATGAAAGGAAATGTGTTGGTGTCTTGGCTGGCATTTCCACCTGAGAATGGTAGCAATTTATTAGATTTTTTTATTAGATATTTATTAGATAACTGAGCCTTGAATGAGAAAATGAGCATTTTTAATTTTTTTTATTTTTTGCTGTTCTTACTTCCTTCAACTCACCACCTCAGAATTGAGCTGGTAACTGATTAAAATTCATCCTCAATTCAGCCACCAATTTACCTGTTCCTTTGGGCAATAAAAGGAAAAACCCTTAGAAGATATGATCTTGCTGGTGCAGTTATATACTATAACAGGTCTCTAATCATTTAAAGATATATAGATCTGCAATAACTGACTTGTTTGGAGTCATATTCAGATGCATTGGCAGAACTCAGGAAAGTTTCCCTAGCATATTTCTACTCTTATTGCCTTTCTGTGAGAAACAACTCTTTGTTGGAGAAAAAAAATCACCCCCACATTTGAATTGAAAAAACAAAAAAAAACTTACTTGAAAACAACTCTTAACTTTTACTGGTCACCTTAATGATAAACTTTAGATATTTACAAGGGTATTTTAAAATTTATAATTTGATGGTTAGCAATGAAACAAGCAGACATTCTTTTTGAAAGCAAAAGGGCACGTGGAACTGGAACATGAGGTTATCCACATTGATCTTTGGGGGTAGACCAGGGGCAAGGAGAGAAAAAAATAGTTACAGAATCCCTCCTACGAATTGCAACATATCTCAGTTTTCCCGAGTCCTCAAAGCTCAGTTGAATTATTAATGTTTAGTACATTGTCTTAGAAGTGTACAAAGTTGGACATAGTAATATGTTCAGTTTTTCTGACACTTACAGATGTCAGTTTTAAAGAAGGGGAAAGCAGAGAGGATTGGGAAGTGGCCTGATTAATCAGAGTGAGATTTAAAAGACTATCCTGAGCAAAAATATCTGAGAAGCAGTGATATGCTTAACTTAAATGCCTGTGAGGCAACCACTATCATTTTAGTCAGAGTAATGGACCCCAAAGAGAGGCAGAGTCAAGATGTCAGCTTACAAGCAACAAATGTCAATTCCACTATGAAAACCCTTCCACACCAATCAAAAATAAAGCACTTAAAGGAGGACAGAAAACCAAATCAAAAACAAGAGAGCTGAGAACTTCCGGTTAAGATGGCGGCTTAGAGAAAGCTGAAGTTCAGATCTCCGGAAAACCCTTCCCGACCGATCTCAAACTAGAAGCTCCTAAGGCGCCGAAATTCAAAACGATCAACAGCACAGACCCTGGGAACCCTCCTCCTGGACCTGGACCCGGTTCAAAAGGTACGGCTCCCCTTAAAAGCCAGAACCCGAGATCCCTCGGACCTCAGGGGTAGGAGCGCAGAGTCCAAGGCTCCCGGAAGCGGCAGCCGCGCCGGGCTCAGAGAGCAGGGTCTGAGGAACAACAACCCTCAGGGTCTTCTACCCAAGTCCCAGTCCGGGTGAAAGTTACTGCCTGGGGCTTCCGCTGCAGAGAGCCGGTAGGTCCGGGTGAAAGTTACTGCCTGGGGCCTCCCCTGCAGAGAGCTGGTCAAAACAACAGCAACCCTCAGGGCGGGCAAGACAGCCTCACGGGCTGGATCCTGCTATCCAAGTCTCAGTGAAAGTCTGTGCTCTTGGAGCTTGGGGAAGCGGCAGCCCATCCCCCCGCAGGCCGACGAAACAGCCTCACGGCCAGGGATTCTGAAGGCAACTTCCGGAAATCGAGCCAGGGGGAGAGTGTGGCCTCGTGGTCCGACCCTTCCATTCCAGTTCCAGTGAGGCATATTCAGTTTAACCCAGGGAACGCTCATAGAACCAACATCTGCCCAGGACTAAAGCCACTGATCACCAGACAAAGACAAGAAAAGCCAATCCTCCACGTTCAGAGATGACAAATTCCACAGAAGCACAGAAGCCCCCAAATACCAAGAAAAATAAGAAGAAAGGGGCGACTCTGGACACATTCTATGGAGCCAAAATACAAAATACAGAGCAGATAGAAGAAGATATACAAGAAAATTCTCCAAAATCTTCCAAAGGAAATAGAAACTCTCCACAAACCCATGAAGAATTTGAATCAGAAAGGACCAAAAAGATGGAAGCCCTCTGGGAGGAAAAGTGGGAAATGATGCAAAAGAAATTCACGCATCTACAAAACCAGTTTGACCAAACTGTAAAAGAAAACCAGGCTTTAAAGCAAGAACTAATAAAGCAAAGCCAAAACACCAAGAAATTAGAAGAGAACATAAAATATCTCACCGACAAGGTGATAGATCTGGAAAACAGGGGGAGAAGAGAAAATTTAAGAATAATTGGACTCCCAGAAAAGCCAGAAATAAACACCAAACTGGACATGGTGATACAAGATATAATCAAAGAAAATTGCCCAGAGATTCTAGAACAAGGGGGCAATACATCCACTGACAGAGCTCACAGAACACCTTCTACACTAAACCCCCAAAAGACAACTCCCAGGAATGTAATTGCCAAATTCCAAAGCTATCAAACAAAAGAAAAAATCCTACAGGAAGCCAGAAAAAGACAATTTAGATATAAAGGAATGCCAATCAGGATCACACAAGACCTTGCAAGTTCTACGCTGAATGATCGTAAGGCATGGAACATGATCTTCAGAAAGGCAAGAGAGCTGGGTCTCCAACCAAGAATCAGCTACCCAGCAAAACTGACTATATACTTCCAAGGGAGAGTATGGGCATTCAACAAAATAGAAGACTTCCAACTTTTTGCAAAGAAAAGACCAGAGCTCTGTGGAAAGTTTGATACCGAAAATCAAAGAGCAAGGAATACCTGAAAAGGTAAATATTAAGGAAAGGGGAAAAATGTTATCTTCTTTTACTCAAACTCTCTTCTATAAGGACTACATTTATATCAACCTATGTATACTAATATGTGGGGAAAATGTAATGTATAAATAGGGGGTAAAGAAAGACCAAATAGAATAATGGTTCTCACACAAAGATTCACAGGGGAAGGGGAGGGGAAGAAAACTCCTATAAGAAGGAGAGGAAGAGAGGGGGGGGGGTTACTTAAACCTCAATCTCAGGGAAATCAACTCTGAGAGGGAAAAACATCCAGATCCATTGGGATCTTGAATTCTATCTTACCCAACAAGGGTAAGGAGAAGGGAAAACCAAGGGGGGGAGGGGGAGAGGGAGAACAAAAAGGGAGGGAAAGAGAGGGGGGAGGGGGAGGGAACAAAAAGGGAGGGACTAAAAAGGGAAACATCAAGGGAGGGGACAAGGGGGACTGATTCAAAGTAAATCACTGGACTAAAAGGTAGAGCCGAAGAAGAAAAGGTTAGAATTAGGGAAGGCAATCAAAATGCCAGGGAGTCCACAAATGACAATCATAACTTTGAACGTGAATGGGATGAACTCACCCATAAAACGTAGACGAATAGCAGAATGGATTAGAATCCAAAACCCTACCATATGTTGTCTTCAAGAAACACACATGAGGCGGGTTGACACCCACAAGGTCAGAATTAAAGGATGGAGTAAGACCTTCTGGGCCTCAACCGATAGAAAGAAGGCAGGAGTGGTAATCATGATATCTGATAAAGCCAATGCAAAAATAGACCTGATCAAAAGGGATAGGGAAGGTAATTATATTTTGTTAAAAGGGACTCTAGACAATGAGGAAATATCATTAATCAACATGTATGCACCAAATAATATAGCACCCAAATTTCTAATGGAGAAACTAGGAGAATTGAAGGAAGAAATAGACAATAAAACCATACTAGTGGGAGACTTAAACCAACCATTATCAAATTTAGATAAATCAAATCAAAAAATAAATAAGAAAGAGGTAAAAGAAGTGAATGAAATCTTAGAAAAATTAGAATTAATAGACATATGGAGAAAAATAAATAGGGATAAAAAGGAATACACCTTCTTCTCAGCACCACATGGCACATTCACAAAAATTGACCATACATTAGGTCACAGAAACATAGCACACAAATGCAAAAAAGCAGAAATAATGAATGCAGCCTTCTCAGATCACAAGGCAATAAAAATAATGATTAGTAATGGTACATGGAAAACCAAATCTAAAACCAATTGGAAATTAAACAATATGATACTCCAAAACCGTTTAGCTAAAGAAGAAATCATAGAAACAATTAATAATTTCATCAAGGAAAATGACAATGGCGAAACATCCTTTCAAACCTTTTGGGATGCAGCCAAAGCGGTAATCAGAGGCAAATTCATATCCCTGAAAGCTCATATTAACAAACAAGGGAGAGCAGAGATCAATCAATTGGAAATGCAATTGAAAAAACTCGAAAGCGATCAAATTAAAAACCCCCAGCAGAAAACCAAATTAGAAATCCTAAAAATTAAGGGAGAAATTAATAAAATCGAAAGTGATAGAACTATTGATTTAATAAATAAGACAAGAAGCTGGTACTTTGAAAAAACAAACAAAATAGACAAAGTACTGGTCAATCTAATTAAAAAAAGGAAGGAAGAAAAGCAAATTCACAGCATTAAAGATGAAAAGGGGGACAGCACCTCCAATGAGGAGGAAATTAAGGCAATCATTAGAAATTACTTTGCCCAATTATATGGCAATAAATACACCAATTTAGGAGAAATGGATGAATATATACAAAAATACAAACTGCCTAGACTAACAGAAGAGGAAATAGAATTCTTAAATAATCCCATATCAGAAATTGAAATCCATCAAGCCATCAAAGAACTTCCTAAGAAAAAATCCCCAGGGCCTGATGGATTCACCTGTGAATTCTATCAAACATTCAGAGAACAATTAACCCCAATACTATACAAACTATTTGACATAATAAGCAAAGAGGGAGTTCTACCAAACTCCTTTTACGACACAAACATGGTACTGATTCCAAAACCAGGCAGGTCAAAAACAGAGAAAGAAAACTATAGGCCAATCTCCCTAATGAATATAGATGCAAAAATCTTAAATAGGATACTAGCAAAAAGACTCCAGCAAGTGATCAGAAGGATCATTCACCATGATCAAGTAGGATTCATACCAGGGATGCAGGGCTGGTTCAACATTAGGAAAACCATCCACATAATTGACCACATCAACAAGCAAACTAGCAAGAACCACATGATTATCTCAATAGATGCAGAAAAAGCCTTTGATAAAATACAACACCCATTCCTATTAAAAACACTAGAAAGCATAGGAATAGAAGGGTCATTCCTAAAAATAATAAACAGTATATATCTAAAACCAACAGCTAATATCATCTGCAATGGGGATAAACTAGATGCATTCCCAATAAGATCAGGAGTGAAACAAGGATGCCCATTATCACCTCTACTATTTGACATTGTACTAGAAACACTAGCAGTAGCAATTAGAGAAGATAAAGAAATTGAAGGCATCAGAATAGGCAAGGAGGAGACCAAGTTATCACTCTTTGCGGATGACATGATGGTCTACTTAAAGAATCCTAGAGATTCAACCAAAAAGCTAATTGAAATAATCAACAACTTTAGCAAAGTTGCAGGATACAAAATAAACCCACATAAATCATCAGCTTTTCTATATATCTCCAACACAGCTCAGCAGCAAGAACTAGAAAGAGAAATCCCATTCAAAATCACCTTAGACAAAATAAAATACCTAGGAATCTACCTCCCAAGACAAACACAGGAACTATATGAACACAACTACAAAACACTCGCCACACAACTAAAACTAGACTTGAACAATTGGAAAAACATTAACTGCTCATGGATAGGACGAGCCAATATAATAAAAATGACCATCCTACCCAAACTTATTTATCTATTTAGTGCCATACCCATTGAACTACCAAAATACTTCTTCACTGATTTAGAAAAAACCATAACAAAGTTCATTTGGAAGAACAAAAGATCAAGGATATCCAGGGAAATAATGAAAAAAAACACATATGATGGGGGCCTTGCAGTCCCAGACCTCAAACTATATTACAAAGCAGCAGTCATCAAAACAATTTGGTACTGGCTAAGAAACAGAAAGGAAGATCAGTGGAATAGACTGGGGGAAAACGACCTCAGCAAGACAGTATACGATAAACCCAAAGATCCCAGCTTTTGGGACAAAAATCCACTATTCGATAAAAACTGCTGGGAAAATTGGAAGACAGTGTGGGAGAGACTAGGAATAGATCAACACCTCACACCCTACACCAAGATAAATTCAAAATGGGTGAGTGACTTAAACATAAAGAAGGAAACCATAAGTAAATTGGGTAAACACAGAATAGTATACATGTCAGACCTTTGGGAGGGGAAAGGCTTTAAAACCAAGCAAGATATAGAAAGAATCACAAAATGTAAAATAAATAATTTTGACTACATCAAACTAAAAAGCTTTTGTACAAACAAAACCAATATAACTAAAATCAGAAGGGAAACAACAAATTGGGAAAAAATCTTCATAGAAACCTCTGACAAAGGTTTAATTACTCATATTTATAATGAGCTAAATCAATTGTACAAAAAATCAAGCCATTCTCCAATTGATAAATGGGCAAGGGAAATGGATAGGCAGTTCTCAGATAAAGAAATCAAAACTATTAACAAGCTCATGAAGAAGTGTTCCACATCTCTTATAATCAGAGAGATGCAAATCAAAACAACTCTGAGGTATCACCTCACACCTAGCAGATTGGCTAACATAACAGCAGAGGAAAGTAATGAATGCTGGAGGGGATGTGGCAAAGTAGGGACATTAATTCATTGCTGGTGGAGCTGTGAACTGATCCAACCATTCTGGAGGGCAATTTGGAACTATGCCCAAAGGGCGACAAAAGAATATCTACCCTTTGACCCAGCCATAGCACTGCTGGGTCTGTACCCCAAAGAGATAATGGACACAAAGACTTGTACAAAAATATTCATAGCTGCGCTCTTTGTGGTGGCCCAAAACTGGAAAACGAGGGGATGCCCATCAATTGGGGAATGGCTGAACAAACTGTGGTATATGTTGGTGATGGAATACTATTGTGCTAAAAGGAATAATAAAGTGGAGAAGTTCCATGGAGACTGGAACAACCTCCAGGAAGTGATGCAGAGCGAGAGGAGCAGAACCAGGAGAACATTGTACACAGAGACTAATACACTGTGGTATAATCGAACGTAATGGACTTCTCCATTAGGGGCGGTGCAATGTCCCTGAACAACTTTCAGGGATCCAGGAGAAAAAAAAACACCATTCATAAGCAAAGGATAAACTATGGGAGTGGAAACACCGAGAAAAAGCAACTGCCTGAATACAGAGGTTGAGGGGACATGACAGAGGATAGACTTTAAATGAACACTCTAATGCAAATACTATCAACAAAGCAATGGGTTCAAATCAAGAAAACATCTAATGCCCAGTGGACTTACGCGTCGGCTATGGGGGGTGGGGGGGAGGAAAAGAAAATGATCTATGTCTTTAACGAATAATGCTTGGAAATGATCAAATAAAATATATTAAAAAAAAAAAAAAAAAAAAAAAAAAACAAAAAAAAAAAAAAAACTAAAAACAAGAGAGCTGCAGGACCCTCCAGCTGGATTCAACTTAAAAGGTATGCAGAGAAAGTTGAATTCTCAGGTTTAAGGGGGAAAAAAAAGAAAGAAGGTTCCAGTATCCCTCTCCAACATACTCTGCTGAGACAAGGTGTCCTTGGGATCTCAGGGTGGTTGCTGGGATCTCAGGCGAGGGCTCCAGCCTGGACGGAGTGCCTTGCTGCCATAACTAGCCAAGCTCAGGGCTCTGATCACAGCTGACAAGGAGGCAGCTAGAGGAGAAAAGCAGAGAAGAGGGCAGGCTGGTCACAGCCTTCAGCCACCACACCTCTATTTTAGGCCTCTGCCTCTGGAAGTTTTGGCCTCGGGGCACATTCAGCTCTGCAGATCAGCTCAAGGGACTTAATTCAGTTTATCAATAGTGCAGAGAAGAAGCTTCCAGAGGGCAGAAAAGCTCAAAATGACAGAACAACCAAACAACCAGAAAAGCAAGTGTACAAAATAGTCAGAAAGCCAAACTCAACAAGACAGAGCCACAGGTCTCTCCTCTGTGAAAGTTTGGTAGATTGACTAAAAGCCAAAAGTTGGAGGGGAAGGTAAGAGAAAAAGCAAAATCAAAGGAGGAATGGAGGGGAATACACAGACAGTACTCATAACTGTAAATTTGAATGGAATGAACTCACCCATAAAAAGGAAACATATAGCAGAATGGATTAAAAACCAGAATCTTACCACATGTTGTATACAAGAAACACATGTGAGGCAGGTAGACATGCACAGGGTAAAGGTGGAGCAGAATTTCCTAGGTTGCAACTGAGAAGAAGAAGGCAGAAGTAGCAATTATGATCTCAGACAAAGCTAAAGCAAAAATAAATCTCATTAAAAGAGATAAGGAAGGTAATTGCATCTTGATGAAAGGAGTATAAATAATGAATAAATATCAATACTCAGCATATATGCAACAAATGTACAGCATTCAGATTTCTAAAGGAGAAAATAAAGGAGTTTAAGGAGAAAATAGATAGTAAAACCATACTTAGTAGGGTAACTCAGCCTTCCTCTATCAGAACTAGGTAAATTGAAGCAAAAATAAACATGAAAGAAGTAAGGGAAATTAGTGAAATGTTAGAAAAAATCTAATATATATCTGGAGAAAAATAAATAGGGATAAAAGTGAATATACCTTCTTTTCAACTATATGGCAATAAATATGACAATCTAGATTAAATGGGTGAATATTTACAAAAATATAAGCTGCCTATATTAACAGAAGAGGAAAGAGAATACTTAAGCAATCCCATCTCAGAAAAAGAAATTGAATAAAGCCATCAAAGAACTCCCTAAGAAAAAAATACCCAGGACCAGATGGATTCACAACTGAATTCTATCAAACATTTAAAGAACAACTAATCCCAATATTATAAAAACTAGTTGACAAAATGAGCAAAGAAGGAGCCTTATCAAATTATTTTTATGATACAAATATAGTATTGATTCCAAAGCCAGGCAGACCAAAAACAGAAGAAAACCACAGACCAATCTCCTTAATGAACAAAGATGCAAAAATCTTAATTAAAATACTAGCAAAAAGACAACAGCAAATTATCAGAAGGATTATTCACTACCATGAGGTGGGAATTATACCAGGAATGCAAGGATAGTTTAAAATTAGGAAAGTCATCCACACAATTGACCACATCAATAATCAAACCAACAGAAATAACATGATTTACTCAATAGATGTAGAAAAAGCTTTTGACAAAATACAACACTCATTCCTATTGAAAACACTAGACAGTATAGGAATAAAAGGGTCATTCCTCAAAATAATAAACAGTATATATTTAAAACTATCAGCAAGTATCATCTGCAATGGGAACATATTAGAAGCTTTCCAAATAAGATCAGAAGCGAATTGAGGATGCCCATTATCATCTCAATTATTTAATATTGTACTGGAAATGCTACCTGTAGCAATTAGAGAAAAAAAAGAAACTTAAGGGATTTAAGTAGGCAGTGAGGAGACTAAAGTAATACTCTTTGCAGATGATATGATGGTCTACTCAAATCCTAGAGATTCAACTAAATAGCTAGTGGAAATAATCAACAACTTTAGCAAAGCTGTAGGATACAAAATAAACCCACATAAATCATCAACATTTCTATATATTTCTAACACAACTCAGCAACAAGAATTAGAAAGAGAAATTCCATTTAAAATCACCCTAGACAATATAATTATTTAGGAATGTATTTGCCAAGACAAACAGAGGAATTATATGAACACAACTTCAAAACATTTCCCACACATTTAAAACCAGACCTATATAATTTGGGAAATGATTCATTGCTCATGGGTAGAATAAGCTAATATAATAAAAATGACAATCCTATCAATCCTACCCAAATTAATTTAGTTATTAAGTGTCATACCTATCAAACTACCAAGAAACTTTTTTTTTAAACCCTTACCTTCCGTCTTGGAGTCAATACTGTGTATTGGCTCCAAGGCAGAAGAGTGGTAAGGGCTAGGCAATGGGGGTCAAGTGACTTGCCCAGGGTCACACTGCTGGGAAGTGTCTGAGGCCAGATTTGAACCTAGGACCTCCCATCTCTAGGGCTAGCTCTCAATCCACTGAGCTACCCAGCTGCACCCTACCAAGAAACTTTTAAATAGAATTAGAAAAAATTGTAACAAAAATCATTTGGAAGAACAAAAGATCAAGAATATCAAGTGAAATAATGGAAAAAAAGTGAAGGATGGGGGCCTAGCCGATCTTAAACTGTACTATAAAATAATGATCATCAAAATAATACTGCACTGGCTTAGAGACAGAAGGGTAGATCAATGGAATAGACTTGGGGTAAATGACCTCAGCAAGATAGTGTATGATAAATCCAAAGATCCCAACTTTGGGGACAAGAACCCACTATTTGACCAAAACTGCTGGGAAAATTGAAAAACAGTATGAGAGAGATTAGGTTTATATCAACACCTCACACCCTATACCAAAATAAATTCAGAATGGGTAAATGACTTAAATATAAAGAGGGAAATGATAAACAAATTGGGTGAACATAGAATAGTATACCTGTCAGATCTATGGGAAAGGAAAGAATTTAAGACCAAGCAAGATAGAGAATATTACAAAATGTAAAATGAATGACTTTGATTATATCTAATTAAAATGTTTTTCTACAAACAAAACCAATGCAACTAAAATTAAAAGGAAAGCAACAAACTGGGAGAAAATTTTTATAACAAAACTATCTGACAAAGCTTTAATTTCCCTAACATATAAGGAACTAAGTCAAATTTACAAAAAAAATCAACCCATTTCCCAATTGATAAATGGGAAAGGGACATGAAAAGGCAGTTTTCAGATAAAGAAATCAAAACTATCAATACACACATGAAAAAGTGTTCTAAATCTCTCATAATTAGAGAAAGGCAAATCAAAACAACTCTAAGGTACCACCTCACACCTAGCAGATTGGACAATATGACAGTAAGGGCAAATAAATGTTGGAGGGGATGTGGCAAAATTGGGACATTAATACACTGCTGGTGGAGTTATGAATTGATCCAACCATTCTGGAAGTCAATTTGGATCTCTGCGCAAAGGGCTTTAAAAGACTGCCTGCCTTTTGATTCAGCCATACCGCTGCTGGGTTTGTACCTCAAAGAGATAATAAGAAAAATGCTTCTACAAAAATATAGCCACACTCTGCGGTGGCAAAAAATTAGAAAAGGAGGGGGTGTCTATCGATTGGAGAATGGCTGAACAAATTGTGGTATCTGTTGGTGATGGAATACTCTTTTGCTAAAAGGAATGATGAACTGGAGGAATTCCATGTGAACTAGGATGACCTCCAGGAATTGATGCTGAGTGAAAGGAGCAGAACCAGGAGAACATTATACACAGATACTGATACAGTGTGGCACAATCAAATGCAATAGCCTTCTCTATTAGCAGCATTGCAATGACCCAGGACAATCCAGAGGAACTTGTGAGAAAGAACACTAACCACATCCAGAGAAAGAAATGTGGGACTAAAAACACAGAAGAAAACATATGATCGATCATGTGGTCTGATGGGTATATGATTGGGGATTTTGACTTTAAATGATCACTCTACTGCAAATATGAATAACATGGAAATAGGTTTTGAACAATGATACATGTATAGTCCAATGGAATTGTTTGTCAGCTCTGGAAGGAAGGAGTGAAGAGGAGGAAAAATCATAAATCACATAACTATGGAAAAATATTTTAAATAAATTAATTTAAAAATATTAAAAGAGTAATAGCCTTCTATTACTCTTTTACACCAGGCTTCCTCTTTAAAATTTATTCTTATTTTTTTCTAGATTACATGTTGATACAATATTTTAAAATAATAATTTTCTGAAATTTTGCAACCCATAATCTTTCTCTTCCTACTACCCTTCCTTTTCACTTCCCAAAAAGGCAGGAAATATAACATAGGTTTTACATGTTATCATACAATTCATGTTTTCTTATTTATCATGTTATAAAATGATACATATTGTTTACACTAGAGAAAAATTTGTGGAGGAAATAAAGCAAAGAATAATGTGGTTTAATCTGCATTTAGTTTCCATGTATTACTTCTATGGTGGTAGATAGCTTTTTTTGTTGTTGTTGAGTCCCTTGAAGTTATCCTGGATCCTTACCTTGTTGATAATAGTTAAGTCATTCACAGATGATCATCATACACTATTAATACTGTGTACAACATTCTCGTGGTTTTGCTCATTTTACTTTGTATCACTTCATATAAGTTTTTCCAGATTTTTTTTTGTGATTATCTTATTTTCCATTTCTCATGATATAATAGTATTCCATTACAATGATATACCACAATTTGTTCAACCATTGCTTGTGGGGAGCCAACAGACCCCCCCACTAGTTGATATGGTCACAGTCTGGGAAGCTGGTAACTGCAAGGCAGCCCCCTGAGAAAAAAACCCCTGATAACCCCCTTCTGCGACTTCTCTCTCTCCAACTTTCCCTACTAAAGGACTTGTTATGATTATTATTCCCTCCCCAATACAGGAGAAATAATATGAGAGCAAACACTTATAGTATATATATATATTCCACTTTAATCCCCTGAGGTTATTTCCCCCAAATGATTACATTTACAGAATTAAAGGCCAAAGATTATTGCCTATTAACCCCCTCCTTTCCCTCTTCACAGAATTACATTCACTCCCATTATAAGCTAGGCAAGCCAAGAACATCAATCACCTCTAAGACACACTCCACTGAATTCTGTTTATGGACAGAAACCAAGCAATATTGCCAGGTGCTTTAAAGTAACATAAGAAAAATAGAACTTGTTAATGGAGAAAAACCCCAAATTTGTCTGTCATTTAATTTCCCTCTAACCTTGTACCTAGCTATGAAATGTTTTATTACCCATCTCCTAAGTAATTGTGATTGATTGTGAAAGCTGTCTAAAAGTAACAATTATTCTCCTAGGTCAGGGAGAAATAACCTCTAGATAACCCTGTTTATGTCATTCATCTATAGCAACAATATTTCATTGACTATCTACTTAGGCTACGCATCTTGTTCTTAAGTTCCATGGAAACATATGTAAAAGAAATGATTATGTGCCAAGGAAGTATGGACTTGAAACCCTATATAATAAATGAACCTCCCTGCTATGGCAGAACACTGTGTGATGCCTATGCACACGGGCCTGAGCACATGGTGTCTCTCATCTCCATTACTCTACCAGATTGTCACATTTAGATGGAGCGAGCCTGGACCCTCAGGGATACTGCTGGCTGGCTCCCAAAGACTGTTCAATTGATAGACATCCCTTCAGTTTCCAGCCTTTCTTCTTGATGGCTGATCTTCTCCTTCTCCTCTTCTTCTCCCACTCTCTCACTGTAGGTAGTGCATTTTCATTGCCTGTTCACTTTCAAATTATCTCATAAATTCATTTTATAGATTTTTATTTTGACTCGAAGATGCACTTATAATTTCCTTCAGCCAAATTTAAACTTCATGAGGGTAGGGCTATTTTATTTTTGTCCCTGTTTCCCCAGTGCCCAGGGTAGCTAGGTGGCACAATGGATAGAGCACCAGGCCTGGAGTCAGGAGTACCTGAACTCAAATATGGCCACAAGACACCTACTGGCCATATGAATCTGGACAAGTCAATTAACTCTATTAATTTCAGTTTTCTCCTCATCTGCAACAACATTCCCAGTGCCTGATAGAGTGCCTGGTATGTAGTAGAAGTTTAATAAATTTTTATTGATTGATTGAATGTACATTATTGTAGAAGTACATTTCTATGTGGATCTTCCACCCAGAGACTATTCAAATGATCTTAATAGTCCATTGAAGACAACTTACCTTTTTTGTTCTACTGAGCTATTGCAAATTTCTTCTAATCTACAAGGCTCTGAAATTTTACTTGCTTTCAGAACCTCATATTTTGAATTTAATAGCTATATTTGATGAAATCTTATGCTTTATAGACCCTTGTAATTATTGAAAAAATTCTATCACAGAACTTAACTGCACATATGCTTGAAGTAAAAAAAAAAACTATACTAAATTAATGACTAATCTCAAGTTCTTCAATTTTAAACAGAAACTATATTATCTTTTTCTTATTAAACTGGCTCACCCATGCAGCATCTTTTAAAAATTTGCATTGCAAAGTATCACAAATCTACTCTTTATTAATATTATAGCAGAAGTCATAGCAGTGGAATCTAAGCACTTAGACAACTGCTGTGGAAGCAAGTTTAAAAATAGCTTTCTTACTTAAGGGCCTAAAACAAATAAATTGCAAGGAATGACTATAAAACATTTGTGCCCAGGAGGAGATATCATGAATCAATATATATTTTATTGAGCACTGACTACATGCCCAGTTCTGTGCTAGGCACTATAATGGGAAGTAGAAATTCAAAACCCAATTCTTATTCTCAAAGGAACATCAATCTGGCTAAAAGAAATTAAAAGATCATTTGTATGATACCATGCAAATAAGTATGATACCAGCAGTTCAGGGGCAGGGAGAGGGGAATACAGGTTTTAATAGCTAACATGTAGTACTTTAAGATTTGCAAAGCATTTGGGCTATTTTATCTCATTCTATCCTCACAATTACTCTAGGAGGTATGTGCTTTCATATTCTCATTTTACAGATGAAAAAACTGATCCTGAGAGAAACAAGACTGATCCACAGTTATAGAGCTGAGATTTCCCTAGGCAGGATTAGAACTCAGCATTTCCTGACTACAAATTCACTTCATTATCTATGATGCCACCTTATTGTCTTATGGAAACTTTGAAGTGTACCTTCCAAACAATAGGTAAGAAATTGGAGAGGTGAAAGGGAGGAGACAGAACCCATAGGTGGTAATTGGCATGAGGAGCAGATGTGTGCATGATGTGTTTTGTTGTTGTTGTTGTGGCTGTTGCTGTTTATTGATTTTCAGTTATGTCTGACTCTTCATGAACCTGATTTGTATTTTCTAGGTAAAGCTACCAAAGTAACTTGAAATTTCCTTCTCCAATTCATTTTACAGATGAGGAAACTGAGGCAAAAAAATCTAAATGACTTACCCAGAGTAACACAGCTAATAAGTGTCTGAAGCCAGAATCAAACTCAGAAAAATGAATTTTCCTTACTCCAGGTCTGGTACTTCTATCCACTGCACTACCTAGTTACTCAATATGTTCTGTACCTTTAATGTATTTGTTTAAATTTCATAAATTTAAAGATTTAATGAGGTAGAAATATGATCTAGTGATTTTTCTTAGATTCACTGGTTCTTTTTAGGTCTTGTCTAGTCTTATCCTAGGCTAACACTTCTTGGGCTGTAAAATCTTGAAAATGAGAATCAGTTGAACTAGTGTTGACAAAACAACAACAACAACAACAGCAACAACAACAACAACAACAACAACTATAATCCAGCTTTTAAGAACCCTGATGTTATCTCTATGAAACAATGAAGCATCAGAGGAGAACTTCAGTGGAGATGCTTAACTCATCAACTTAAAAAGAAACTTACACAAGACACCCTGATGAATCAATACTCCTGGGTTGGCCACATGTGCCATGCACTGGAGACTTAACTGGAGACTTAACTTCCCTCTAGGTCTTTGATAAGGCTGTGCAAAATTCCATGCATGCTAGATTCTTTGAGATAAGGAGACATCAAAATAGGCATTAGCTAAAATGGCAAAAAGTGCCACTATGAGCCATTGGTATGGTCAGTCTTCAGACTTTTGTGACCCTGAGCTTCTTGACCTTTGCTTGAAGGTCAGGATTTTTGACTTCTAATTTCAAGTCTTCTTGCCTTCTCTCCTATTAGAAACATGGCTGTGTAATAACTTGAATTTACATGGTTTCCAATGAACCAGATGATCTTTAAAAAATTCATCATTTTAGTTTGTCTCCACAGACAATTCATGAGGCAGGAAAGGTAACCATTGTCACTTTGCAGATGAAGAAAATAGATCTCAGGCTATATGCTCATTAGTTGATGAGCTAGATCTGAACCCATTTTTTCTCTCTTTAGCCAGGTCACCACCCCATCTCTCCTATGTACCTTCTACTCCCTATTTTTTTCTGACATTCTTTTATCCTAGTTTTCCTCATACTTACCTTAGCACATCCTTTTCATCGTCCTTTTGCTAGGTCATTTTTCATGTCCCTCTTCTCTTTCATTCTATCTTTTTCACTTCCTCCTTCTCTCTCCTCCTCCTCTCCATCCTTTTCCTCCTTGTTCTGATTCTCTGTCTCTCTTTTCTATATTATTGATCTCAACTTTCTTTTTTAATTCAAATTTATTTGTTACATTAAAATACCTAAGAAACTCCTTCTCCCTACCCCCATTCCCCATTAGAAGGCATCATTTGACAAAAGATAAACATTCATATAAAATATGTTTTGCTTATTCTTGTTTACTAGGGTTCCCTTGGTTCTGCTCATTTCACTCTTCATAACTTCATGTAGAATTTCTATGTTTTATTTTTCTCTTGCCAAGATTTCATGTTTTTATGGGTTCCATTAATTGCATGATTGTTCCTTCTAAATAAATCATTTGGGAAGTTAAAGGAACCAAAGAAACACAATTAATTTTTCCAACTCACTGCATTATTATGGAATTATGGCATAGGCATTTTTTAAAAATTTAGAATATTTTCCTATGGTTCATGATTTATGATTCCCCTTCTTCTCTCCCTTTTTCCAGAGCTGACAAGCAATTCCATTGGGTTATACATGTATTATTGTTCAAAACCTATTTCTGTGTTATTCATATTTGCAGTCCAGTGATCTTTTAACATCAAAAGCCTAATCATATCCCTTTGGAACTACATGATTGAGCATATTTTCTTTGGTGTTTCTGTTCCCACAGTTTTTTCTCTGGATGTACACAGCATCCTTTCTCATAAGTTCCTCAGGATTGTCCTGGGTCTTTGCATTGTTGCTAGTAGAGAAGTCCTTTACATTTGATTGTGCCACAGTGTATCAGTCTCTGTGTACTAATGCTTTCCTGGTTCTGCTCCTTTCACTCTGCATCAATTCCTGGAGGTCTTTCCAGTTCACATGGATTTCCTCCAGTTCATTATTCCTTTTAGCACAATAGTATTCCCACATTAGCTATGTTACAAAAATAGACAGAACATTGAAGTGAAAAAATATGCTTCAGTCTACATTTAGAGTTCATCAGATTTTTCTCTGGAGTTGGATAGAATTTTTTTTTGTCATGGGTCCTTTGGAATTGTCTTTAATCGTTGTATTAGTCAGAGCAGCTAAGTCATTCACAAGTTGATCATTACTGAGTACAATGTTTTAAGGTTCTTCTCATTTCACCTTGCAAAAGTTCATATAAGTCTTCCCAGTTTTATCTTTTTTGTCCCAAATTTTTCTAAATCCTCTAGCCTCTTTGCTCATCATTTCTAATAGCATAATAATATTTCATCACAATAACATGCCATTCCCCAACTTATGATCATCTCTTAAATTTCCAATTCTTTGTCACCACAAGAGGAGCTGCTATAAATATTTTGTACATATAAGTGCTCCCCCCCCCCATTTTATTTTTATCTCTTTAGAATACAGACATAGTAGTATTGTTGGTCCAAAGAGTATGCACAACTTTATAGTCCTTTGGGCATTGTTCCAAATTATTCTCTAGAATTGATGGAGCAATTCAAAACTCCATCAATGATGCATTAGTGTCCTTATTTTTCCACATCTCCTTTAGCATTTATCATTTTCCTTTTCAATTACACTAACTGTATCTGGTAGGGTATAAAGTGGCATTTCACCATTCATTTAATTTGCATTTCTTTAACCAAGAGTTACTTAGAATATTTTTCATGTTATCATTCATAGCTTTGACTTCTTCTGTAAACTGCCTTTTGTTAAACTTTGATCATTTATCAACTGAGGAATGGCTCTTACTTTTATAAGTTTGGTTCATTTCCTTATATATTTGAGAAATGAAGCCTTTATCAGAGAAAATTGCTGTAAAATTTTTTCTCAAAAAACTGTTGTTTATTTCCTATTACCCTCTCTATCTCTTTCTTAATCATCAACTCTCTCTTTATCCACAGTTCTGACAAATTAAAATTTCCTTACTCTCTCACTGACTTTTTGTCTCTCTCTGTCTCTATTTCTGTCTCTCTGTCACTGTCTCTCTTTCAACATCCATTACCTTCTGTCTTAGAATTGATAACAAGTATTGCTTCCAAGATAGAAGAACAGTAAAGATTAGGCATTTGGGGTTGTCAATTGCCCAGTGTCACAGAGCTAAGAATTTAGCTCAGATTTTAGGTCAGATTTGAATCCATGGCCTCCTGTAACCAGTCCTAGCTTTCTATACACTAAGACACCTCACTACCTCTCCATGCTATCTTAATTAGCTTATGATATCACTATTTATGACTAAACCCTTTTTCCATTTTAACCTTATCTTATATCATGTGAAATGTTGATCTCTGTCAGTTTCTTAGAGAATGTTTTCCAGTTGTCCCAGCAATTTTGGTTAAATGGTGGGTTCTTATACCCAAAGACCCAGTCTTTGGGTTTATCATATAATAGATTATTATAACCATTTACTAGTGGGTATTGTATGCCTACTCTATTCCACTGATCTATCGCACTATTTCTCAACCAATATGAGTGTTTCGATGATTACTACTTTTAAATATAATTTGAAATCTGATACTGCTAGGATAACTTCCCTCATATTACTTTCATTGACTCTGTGTTATTTTGACCTTTTAATCTTCCAGATGAATTTCATTATTTTCTATCTTTATTAAAATTTATTTTGGGGGTGGATTTGATTGGCATGGCAATGAATAAGTAAATTAACATAGGCAGAATTGTCATTTTATTATTTTGGCATAGCCTACCAATGGGCATTGAATATTTCTCCAAGTATTTAAATCTGTATTTATTTGTATGAAAATGCTTTGTAATTGTGTTATATAGTTCCTGGGTTTGTATTGATAGATATGCTTCCATGTTTTTTATAGTCATTTTAAATGGAATTTGTCTTTCTATTCCTTCCTATTGGATTTTGTTATATGTATATACACACATAGATGCTAATGATTTATCTATATCCTGCAACTTTGCTAAAATTCATTGCTTCAATTACTTTTTAGTTCATTATTTACAATTCTCTAAATATAATAACATATCAGCAAAGAGTGATAGTTTTGTTTCCTCCTTGTTTATTTCTATTCCTTCCATTTCATTTATTATCTGATTGCTAGAGCCAGCATTAAAAAAAAAAACTATTAAGTAATAGTTATGGTAATGGACATCATTGCTTCACATCTGATCTTATAGAGAAGGCTTCTAGTTGATCCCCATGAGAGGTAATGCTTTTTTTTTATTTAAGACAGGGCCAGGAAGGAAGTGTTCATCACAAGACCAACTGCCACTCCCAGTTGCCCCTCTCCCCACAAACTGTCATTCTTGTCAATATCTTCTCTCTCTAATATTCCCATTTGTGTTGTTTCAACTAAGTGGCAGAAAGTCCAGAACTTGACAAAGTTTTCCTTTCCACAATGCTAATAATAAACTTGGCAACTAGGTGACACAAGGGTCAGAACACTGACTCATCTTCATGATTTCAAATCAGGCCTCAAACACATTTTCTGTGTGATCCTAGGTAAATCACTTAAACCTTTTTACTTCAGGTCCTCATCAGTAAAATTAGCTGGAGAAGAAAAGGGTAACCACTTTAAATATCTACCAAGAAAACTACAAACAGGATCAGAAAGAGACAGAAATAACTAAAAAATTGACTGAAAAAAATAATAATTTAAAGAAAGGTACCATTTATTCTTCTGTTTTTTAATGTTTTAAATAGGAACAGATGTTGCACTTCATCAAAAGCTTCCTCCATATTTATTGAGACAATTATTTGATTACTGTTGGTTTTGTTATTAATAATATCAATTATCCTGATATTTTTCTGACATATCATCCTAAATAGCTTACCTCTGTATCCTTTATGTATACTTCTTCTAGCTATTATGATAATCACAACAGTTTTAAGAATTATAGATATTATCTTTCCATATAGGAATTCATGCCATTTGACCTTATTAAAGCCCTTAAATTTTTTCTTTTTTATATTTACCTTTTTATATTTCTCTTTAATTCTGCATTTGGGCATCAAATTTTCTGTTTAGGTCTGGTCTTTTTTTCAGGAATGATGGGGAATATTCTATTTTATTAAATGACCACATTTCCCAGTTTTGTTGGATAGTTCATTCTTGGTTGTATACCCATTTCCCTTGCCTTCCCAAATATCATATTACATGCTTTCCAGTCCTTCAGTGTGAATTCTGCCAGATCCTGTGTAATCCTAAATGTTTCTCTATGATATCTGAATTGTTTCTTTCTAGCAGCTTGCAGTATCCTTTCCTTGGCCTGGGAGTTCTAGAGTTTGACTATCACATTCCTGGGAGTTGTCAGTTGGGGATTTAATGCCAGAAGTGATCTGTGAATTCTTTCAGTCTCTACTTTACCCTCATGTTCAAGGAATTCAGAGAAGCTTTCTTAGATAATTTCCTGTAGTATGATGTCTAGACTTTTTTTTTTTTGGTCATGATTTTCAGGTAGTCTGATGATTCTTAAATTGGCTTTCCTGGATCTTTTTTCCAGGTCAGTTGTTTTCTCAACAAGGTGTTTCATATCATCTTCAATTTTTTCTTTCATTTGATTTTATTTTATTATGTCTTGGTGTCTCATGAGGTCATTAGTTTCTAATTATTAAAGACTGAATTTCTTCCATATCCCTTTGATTCTCCTTTTCCTTTTGGTTGATTCTATCTTTCAAGTCATTCTCTTCCATTTTTTTTTGCATCATTTTCTAGCAGGTCATTTCTGACTTTCACTGCCTGTGCCTCTTTTTCCAGATGATATATTTTGCTTTTTAGGCTATTATTTTTCTTTTGTCATTTTTATTCAACCTGTCTCATTTGATTTTAAAATTCCTTTTTGAGCTCGTTCATAGCCTGTATTCAATTCCCTGTTTTTTTGGTTTTTTTTTTGAGGCTTTGCTTGATATTTCTGGATCTCATTCTCATCCACTGGTTCTATTCTTTGGTCCTTACACCCATAGAAGCTTTCATTTGTGGCTCCTCCTTCCCCTCTTGTTTACTCATTTTATTTGCTTTTTTTTCCTGCTCTATATAGACTTTCCCCTCTGTTGATTTATTGAACCAAAGTGTTTCAGCTGTTCCACCCTGAGGCTGAATCTACTCTTTTCTTAACCCTTTGCTGTTATACTACTGCTTTCAACTGGTTGAGCTAACCTGCTGAGCTGGCCTGCCCTGGGGTGAAGTTTTTACTATAGCCAGTAGACAGAGGGTATTCATTTAGGTGCTCCTCAACTTATTCATCCTTGCCAATCCTTGTTATAGCCCTGGACCATGTATTGTGGGTCAGAGGCAAATCTTTGTGGCTGCTGTCTCTACAAAGGGGCTCACACATTCAGCCTGGTCTTATTGCAGGGCCTCTCCCTTTTCCCATGAAAATAGATGAATCGTGCCTACTTTTCAAGTTATTTCTAGTGGGAGAGTTTTGTGACTTATTCTTGCTGGGTTTGGATTTCTTTTTTCTTTGAAGCATGATATAAATATTGGTTTGGAAGGATTGTCAGAGAGGTTATGGCTTTAGGTGTTCTTAAGCCTCCATCTTGGCTCCACCTGATAGTTTTCTGAATATTGAACCAGCCTTTCATTTCTGATATAAATTCCACCTGGTCATATTATATATTCTTTGTGATTTATTGCTATAATATCCTTGCTAATAGTTAATTTAATTTTTAACATTAATATTAATTAGGAAAATTGATCTATTATTTTTCTTCCTTTGTATTCACTCTTCCTGTATCTTGTATAAATGGAATTATCCTCCCTTGTTCGTTTCATCCATCAGTGACTTGAACTTCCCTTCCCTCTGTTTTAATTTAATTAATCAGGAACCTGGAGGTCTTTTTACCAATGAGCTATGCAGAGATAGACCAACTCACAATGAAGGGGAGTAGAAACCAGAGAGAAAGGAAGTGATGGGGTAAAAGGACTTCTAAAAGGTGATACCAAAGAATTGAGCATTCATTCTGTGTTGAAATCGTTCTGTGTTGGAGCTCTTTATTTTGGGAAGGAGTTCGGCTTTGTTGACTTCCATGGGATAAAGAGACTTTCACAGACTTCTACCTGAAGATTGGAACTTTGTTGGGGGTGTGAGCTAGATTTCTTTGGAGCAGACTTAGAATGGTAGGCTAGAAAATTCCCTATCACCTTCCTACATTTCCCTCTCTTTACTATCTCTCTTTTGCTTTATTTTTTATAATTAAAGCAAGTGAGTTGATTTTTATAAACAGCAACTTCAACTTTTTATAACTCTTAATTTGACCAAAACCAATTTTAACTCTTATGATCAACATATTTGTGCCATAAAAGGAATTTGGTAAGACTTCTTCTTAGCCTATTTTTTCTAAATAGTTTATAAAATATTGTGATTACTTGTTCTTTGGTATAATTCCTTTGTGAATACATCTGGCCTTGGAAACTTTTTGTTATGGAGTTCATAGATGGCTTGTTCAAGTTCTTTTTTTATTTTTTTTAGAGATGGAATTATTTAACTATTGTCTTTCCTCTTCTCTCAATCTGGATAATTTATATTTATTGTAATTTGTAACTTATTGTATTTGTAATATTGTAATTGAGGTAATTTCCCCCTCTCTAATTCTCCCTTCCTTCTTTTCCCAGGGCATCTTTCTCATTCTTTCTCTTTCTCACTCAACCAATATTTTGGAGATCTTTCCAACATAATTGATACCCTTATATGCCTTCTGTGAATAGTACTATTAACTAACCTAATAATGATAATATTCTTAGGAGTTACATATATCATTTTCGCATATAAGAGTATAAACAATTTAACCATTTTGAATTTTTGATTTACTCCACCCTGCTTAGTCTAACAAAACAGGAATGTCTACACCCCTACTTAAGGATTAAGTATTGAGAAGGATGGCCTGTGACAGACATGTGCTAGCAAATGGCAAATCAGAAACAACTGACAGACCCCTGGGCTGTCCTAAGTCAAGGTTAAGCTATCATTGGCACATGTGAGATGCAGGAAAGTGATGTAAAAACAGTCTATATATTTGGCGTCACTTCCTCTCTCTGGACTCTTTTTTAGAGAGGTGGCTGGTGGCAGCGTGCTGAGCATCTTGGCTTCTTGGCGTGGTAGAGGCTATTGTCCAGGTTTGGTGGTGAGTGTCCTTGATACACTACTGGGGGAAGCTTAGTAACCTAGTTCAGGTGAGGCGTCTTCTCTGAGCTCTGTCAGAGTTTAGGCTGATTCCTTTCTCCTTTACCTTCCAAAACACTATCATCTTAGGAAGCCTCTAATCTTCTGAAAAGACCTCGTGGCAGAGGTCTTTGAAACTCCCCCTGGCACAGGCTAGGCCAAAGAAATCCTATACTCTTTCCCTCTCTCTTCTTCTTAATTCCTTCCCTTTATATTAATTAAACCACCATAAAATTTCCAAACTGACTTGGGTATTTTATTTGGAATTGTCCCTGGTGACCAATTAAATTTAGATTGTCACTACCCTAAAATTTACGCTTACACCATATCAAGTACATTATGATTTTTTTCATGTTTATCTTTTATGCTTCTCTTGAATTTTGTATTTGAAAGTCTATTTTCTATTCATATTTCTGATTTTCTTATCAGGAAGGCTTGAAAGCCCTCTATTTTTATTAAATATCCATATTGCTTCCTGAAAAATTGATTATACTCAATTTTTCTGGGTAGGTTATTTTTGGATATAATATTAGTTCCCTTGCCTTCTAGATCATCAATTTTCAAGTCATTCACTCTTTTTAATGTAAGAATTGTGAAATCTTGTGTGATCCTGATTGAGGTTCCATAATGCTTGAATGATCTCTTTCTGGATCTTTGAAATATTATCTCTGACCAGAACCTATGGAATTTTGCTAATGTATTTCCAAGAATTTTATTTTAGAGGTCTCTTTCAGATTGTGATTGATAAATTCTTTCAATGTCCATTTTACCCTTTTGTTCTAGCATATCAGGGCAGTTTTCCTTGATAATTTCTTGAAATGTAATGTCTAGGTTGTTTTTTTGATCATGGCTTTCAAGTAGTCCAATAACTCTTAAGTATCTTTCCTCAATCTGTTTTCTAGGTCAGCTGTTTTTCTTATGAAATATTTCACATTTCTTCCATTTTTTCATTCTTTTAACTTTGCTTTTTTTTTTTTGCTTTTTGATATCTCATGGAAGCATTAGCTACTGTTTGCCAAATTCTAATTTTTTAAGGACTTATTTTTATCATTAGTTTTATATCTTTTTTGCCATTTGGCAAATTCTGTTTTTTTAAGGTTTTTGGGGGGAGCCTCTTTTACCACATTGTTAATTGTCTTTTGATAATTTTCTTGAATTACTCACAATTATTTTCTCAAATTTTCCTGTACCACTCAATTCCTTTTGAAAAATAAGGAATTTTTTTTAGCTCTTACGCAAATTCTTACTAGAAGTGTCAAATTCACATCTTTTTTTTTCCTTTTCAGCTTTGCTTGTAGTTGGTTTGATATTGTTTTCTTCTGAGTTTGTGTCTTAATTTTACCTGTCACCATAGAAGATTTTATGGTGATGTTCTTTGCTTATTTTTCCAGTTTATTTCTTGACTTTAACCTTTATGTTAAAGTTGGGCTCTGTTCCCATGGTGCAGATAGGTTTCAGATTATCTTGCACTGTTCTTTTCATATCTAGTTCTGGAGGGTTAGTAGTTTTCATTGCTTCCAAGGTGCTATGATCCTGGGAGAGAAGTAGTCACTGATCTCTTGCAAACAGAATTGATGCAATTTTTCACATAGCCCCTTCTGTCTTGGAACAGGAAGTAATACCTTCCCTTAGAGTCTCTGCTCCCTTGTGATTGAAAACAGTACTATTTGTCATGAACCCTGTTCCCTTGATACATCAGGCACTCCTCTCTGCCTTAGAATTTTGACCTGGAAGTGAGATGGGGAACGGAGTTGACAAATAGCATCTTGTCCTGAGACCAGTGCTAATATAAGTGTCCTCTGCATTCTCTTTTTGACAAGTTGCCAGATCAAATTAGTGTCTCTGATTTGAGAGCTCTTGAAGTTGCTGCTGTTGCCACTATTGCCACCTACAAGGTTCAGTACCAAAGTGGCAATTCCAGGGTAACCCATACCTAGTATCACAGACCTTTCCTTCTGATCACCAAAGTTGTGTTGAATGGGAAAAACGGTCTCACCTTGACCTTTTGTTGATTCTGCCCCTGCACAATTCCTTTTGAGGGATTTAAAGTTGTTTTGAGTAGAATATTGAAAGAGCTCATCTGCCTCCTCTATTTTGCCAACTTGGGTCTACCTCCTAATGTTTTTTATTGGGATTTTAGAATCTCTTTAATTCCTTGATCTAATTTTACGTCCATTGTAGTTTCCCCCCAAAAGAATTTTAAATGGTCTGGTTTTTGCTCTTTTAGTAATATCAAGGATCTGAGTCATGGATAAGCATATGTGACCATAAGATTTTAATACTCTAATGAATCTGTGACTTCCAAAATGTCATCCATACCCATTTATTCTGTAGGACTCTTGTCCATGTCCTAAAATAATTTCTCCATAGTGGATCCATATAATGTGCCAGGACCCTTCTTGTCTGGCTTCATATTAATAAGGTACTATTACATCCCACAGGCTGTATATGTTATCTTTCACTCTTACTAATTGACTGGTTCATACCCTTTCCCAAGTATATTCTTCCTTTGTTATTTTATTTTATATCTCTTCTCTTGAACAGTCCTTCATATATAGTATACGATAACTTCTGAGTCACATCATTTATGTCTACCATACATATTTCCACGAACCTTTTAGGTGACCTTCAATTTCAATGCTTGAGAGACTAGGTATAGATTCTGAAAGAATCTGTAGTATATAGTGTATCTATAATAAATAATATTTATATATATATATAACCTATATTATATAGCCAGATCATATGTGTTGATATATCAGCTTTTGGGGTTTTCCACTTGAATGTATATCATAGACTTGACAATAAGAATCCTTTATTTTACCTGTGAGAATAGTAACTTTAAATGATTATAGAATTATTGAAAGAATAATAAAGCAATTTTTGATTCAAGGAAATACCTGAAGTCACTGAAATCACTGAACAGATTGTCAAATGAAAATCCTATATGCTCTTTTCCTCTTATTCATTTCTGGGACCAGAGCATGTGCATATCTGTAGCATATGACCAAATCAGAATCTTGGCAAAGAGTTTTCTTCATTCCCTTGGCTTTTTCTGTATAGGTAGTTAGGCTGAATTCTTCTGAATTATAGATATCATTTAGGAAATTAATATTTTAGGCTTTGATGGAATCAGCATTTGCAAATAAGAGTATCTGGACAATTTTATTATCTCTAGTGAACTCTTTTTTTAAATTTTTACTTTGTGTTGGATGTCTTCTGTAATAGAAGCAAATCTCACTCAATAATCAGATTATATTGTTTTATCTTTCAAAAATTCTTTCATGATCTTTACAAATGAGTGGGAGACATTTTGTTGGAGGAGTCTTGAAGGGGGCGTTTTACTGAATTAACATTTCAATGGATCTATCATTTCACTGATCTGGGTATTCCCTTCAATATCTCTGAAAGTATTCAGATATACAGATAATAGTCTTTGGACTTTTTCCATCTTAATCTTGAAACTTATTTTGAATCAAGTTTTTTTTCTGTGTGTGATTTTTACAGGATACTCACTTTTGTACTAAAGTTATTGAGTATTAACAAATATGTTGTTGCCAGTCATTCATTCAAATCATTCCTTTCTATTGGTCCATTTTCTCTTTTGGACATTGAGTGTAGAATGGGGACATTGGCTCCATAAGTGGCATTTTAGAACAACAGATTTATTTTCTATACATTCTTGAGAACTACTATAGGTGTTGTGTATGAATCACACATGATTTTTTCCAGTGTCTAGAATTTCAATTTCAGTGAAGGGCTCACTGTAAAGACCAAAAGTTTCTGGGAAAGAATTATCCAATCCATTGGAAGGTGGGCATCAGTGAGGGGAAGTGACTACTTGTCCATTTCACTGGTATAAAAATAATGTTATCACATCATCATCTTCATCATCATCATCATCATCTCTCTCTCTCTCTTTCTCCCTAATCCATGCCCCCAGAACCATGAAAATTTAATTTGTCAGTGTTATGAATGGAGGGATTTGAGTAAAGAAGGAGTGGAGACTAATAACCTGGCTAGGATTGATAGTATTGATCTAGGCAAGGGCTGATGAAAGTAAGATGGTGATAGTAGAAGTGGAAAAGGGATGGATATGACTGACTTAGCTAATATTGAATTTCGGAGCTGGAACTAGAGGGGAACCAGGAAGGGGTTTTTATCAGGGTTTTGAAATTTAAAGCCCACTGATAACTCTCCTACTCCTTTGGCAGGTTGAAACCACTGAACTTAATGCCTTGTTAGCAAGAATATCTATTCAAGTAATAATGACAATAGCTAATATGTATAAGGTTTATAAAGAATTTTATGTCTGTATGTTATATCTTTGGACCTCATGACCATCTTATGAAAAAGGTGCTATTTTATCTCTAGATAATGGAAATAAAGTTAATTGATTTGCCCAGTGATTTGCTCATATAGCTAATAAATCTAAGGCATTATTCTAACTTATGTCTGACTCCAGGGCCCAAGGAACCCACATGATGGTAAACTTTCTACCCCTCTCCTACCTTATTCCCTGGTGGACATAATTCCAAGTGAGGTACTTCCTAGCCTGCCTTTCTTCTGCTTTTTCCTTAAGGGAGATCACAATGGTTATGTAAATGGTGATATGGGACTGTGATTCAGAGACTAGACCTATATTTGTAGATTTGTGAGCTGTCTGTATAGAGATGATAGTTGAACTCTTGGGATCTGTTGATATCAGAAAGAGAAAGTCTAGAGAAAGAGGAAAAGGTTAGAACTCTAGGTACACACACGGATAAGGGATGGGACTTGGATGAAGGTCTTCCCAGAAGCACTCTCATATAGTTCTGGGTATCTGTGTCTAGTGTCCCTTCCATGGGATCCAATGTCTAATGCCTCATGTCTTTCCCCAGTCAATTGGAATTCTTTAAAAAGTTTGGTTGATGGTTCCATTTATGGAACCTAGTTTTTCTCATAGTTTTCCTTTGTAAATGGAGGTTGCTCAGTTTGAATCCCCAGAAATCAAGGCTAACTGAATTTATGTATCCTTCATGATGGTGTGCCAAGAAATTCTGCATGACTTCTTCCACACCCTTATTTTGGGAAGGTATTTTCTCTTTTGCTCTAGAACTTGATCTTAACTGTTTACTGTAATACAGAGAAATAATCATTCTACCTAATATCCCTGCTTTGTCCTAGCTCCATTTCCTGTAGTCTCTTAATGGTTTTTTTAATGCCCCCAAATCCATCAATTTCTATTTCATAAGTATAGAGTTCCTTTGATGCTTTTTAAGGAGTCTAATTTTTCCTTTTTTCAATTCTAGCCCTTTATTCCCCATTCTACCATCTTGTTTAGCACATCCTTTGAACAGGATTCTGTTTTCTGCTTTTCAAAATACTTTATTTCCAGGAGAGCAATCCCTCCCTTATAGTTTTTCAAGACAGGCAGCTGGGATTTGAAGCTCATCATTCGGTTAAAACATAAAGACAGTGAACTCTAAAACCATTCTGCTTTATGCCTAGCTCTCTCTCTTTTTTCCTATTTTCTTATTGTACTTCATCATTTTCAAGGGTTTTTTTTTTTGATCCTCCTTTTTTCTTCACCAGAACTTGAAATCCAGCTTCTTTGTTTTCCCTCAGCTTTTTTTGGTGAAGCCCCTTCATGATGCTTTTTCTTCTTATAATCATCAACAATTTCCCCAAATTTATTATGGAGTTGAAGGCATCAGGTTATTAAAATAGCCCTATAAAGTAGAATGACTACATATTATTATCCTTATTTTGGGGGGTAGAGAACCAAACCTGTGATTTCATTTATAAAGATAACCCCTAATGGGGGTTATTACCAATTCAGATCAATTCCATTCTCTTTCTTATAGGCATTGAGGGGCTCAGAAGTGTTAAATACCTTGCTCAGAATTACATTGATAGTATGTGGCAGTGGTGGGACTTGACTCAATTTATCTCAACTTGGAATAGTGTCAGAGCCAGGACAAGAATAGAAATATCTTTGGGTCCAGGTCACACCCTACTAAGTCAAATTGCCTCCTAAGTTTGTGTCAATATAGACCAAACAGTATTTTTTATTCATTAATATGGTATTAGTCTTGGAGACAGGGAGTCCTGTATTCTTATCATGCCTCAGGAACTATGTGCTTCTAGGAAAATCACTTATTAACATCTCTGTGCCCTACCTATAAAATGAGGAAGTTCTTCTTGATGATCTCTAAGGTCCCCTCTTGCTCTAAATTTTTGATCCTATTATCCTTTGCCCAAGTGACCCTTTGAAGAGGGATGAGTCTTAGTGAATGAGTCCCATAAGTGGTTTCTGTGACAATTCAAAGAGGGTGGAAAGGAAATGATGCACAGCTAGTGCAGCTGAGCTCAGTCATAAGCATAGACTTTCTGCTTATTTGCTCCCTTGTCAGTGTTCCCTAAGGAGCTATTGGCCTTCCCCTTCTTCAGAAGTCTTGCTTGATCCATGTATATTCATTGGAATGTTTGCTTCTTTTCCTTTATTCCCATTCTCTGCAGACTTTAGTCATACCCAAGGAGGTGATCCTTGGCTCATTTTCTTTCAGTTCTTACTATATTTTCTTCTGAGAAATGAAAAGCTTTGTTTAAACTAGAAGGAGTCTACTGAAAAACTGGTATTTCTCATTTAAAGTCTTCAGACTTGGACATTAGAGAAAAGCTTCACCCTGGTAGAGAGAGATGAACTGGAGAAGCTTGAATAGAAAATGGAGACATGATCAGATACATTTTAAGAAGTGAAATCACATCCTAGTTTTATGTGATAATTGAGACTTTTGTCACTGGCTGTTTATCTTACATAATTCTCAAATGAAAATGCTTCAGGCATTTTAGCAAGTTGGGTATATTCCTATGTCTCCTGAGAGTTAATCTACCTTATCTAGTTTTCTCTGAAAAAGAAAAAAAAGGAAATCTCCTCCAGTTATTTTGATGAAAGTCATGAAACTAAATCATAACGCAGATTTCTGTTCTGTTCCAAAGAGAGAAGCAACAATCTCTTCAAACAACACAAAGTTCTCATACTCTTTAAGGAATGAAAATTGTTTTTGGAAGGAAAAAGAAATATAGAGTTAAAGGAATAAAGTACAATTGGAATTTGGAGACATGATGCATGCAGCTCTAGTTTCAAATAACTTTGTGACATAATGATCATATACTTTTCAAGACTCTTCAAATATAAACTAGTAGTGATTTCTCAACAGCCTTGTTAACATGCAGACTGGTCTTTGTTTAGGAATTCGGTTAAAAGGGTAATTTCGGACAGATTTCTATTCTGAGATTCAGGAAAGATAACTTGCAGTGATGAAGACCTCCAAACCAACAGCTGCTATTGAATTTATCCAGGACTTGAGGAATTGATTTTTAAGAGTGCTCTATGGAGATAGTGTAGTGCTATGAATGAGAACGATAAGGATTTAGCAATTGCATTCACTCAATCAATTCTCTCTTGGCAATTCTCCTTCCTCCTGTACTCCCCAGTTGGGCCCCCACGTTCTTGTCCTTAATCTCTTCTTTGGTCAGACATAAGTCTGGGGAGAATAGCCTTCTAGCCTGGGAGAGAGGAATTAGCACTATCTGCTTTAAGAAAAGAGTTCGTCTATGGCTTCAATAGAGCACAGGGCTGGCAGGTCTGCTCTTTCTAGCCTCAGTAACCTCTTTATCACAGAGTCCCTGCTTGTATGGGGAGGTAGTGACGTGAGAATTTTCTCTTTCTAAACAGTTGATTTGGAAATCGAAAAAGTTACACATTATCTGCTATGGTTTTCCCATGATTGATTAAATTCTTCCGATCGATCATTTTGACATTTTGAAGTAGAAGTGAGATTGTAGCAGTGTCATTGATAGATGTACACATTTAGATTAAAATGTTAGTAAAATTGTGAACTGTGTGTGTATTTATTTATATGTATTTATATTTATATGTGCACTTGGGCATGTACTTGTGTGTGTGTGTGTGTGTGTGTGTGTGTGTGTCTGTGTGTGTGTGTGTGTGACTTATTTTGGCCCTGAAAGCCTTGGGACTGTCCAGAGTAGCAGGTCTTGCATCTAGAGACACATCAGTGATGCAAAGCCAGGAACACAGGGTAAAGGCTAGATCTGGGAATGGGATATATCTGAATGTACAAATGTCAGAAATCCAGAGGCCAAAGCAGTTTGGGGAAGTGTAGAGTTAAGTCAGTAATCTGCATCAGGTTTGTAGAATTAGAATTGGTAGAGATTTGAGAGGCTTCTTAGTTTAATTCCTTTGATTAATAGAAGAAGAAATCCGGACCTAGGGTGGCCAAGAATCTTGTCTCCAAACCATCTTGCATTTATTTTGTATCCACTTATATGTGCACATGTTGCATGCTTGACAGAATGTAAGCTCTGTTTTTTTTTCTTTTTGAACACCAAAAGAGCACTTGCCTATCTCTAGTTTTCTTGCACCTTTTTCGTTCTCTGTAATTATTCAAAGACTGTTGACAGTGGTTCAGCAATTACATTTGTGACTTCTTTCAGTACTCTGTATGTACTTCTGGATGAAGGGAGTGAACTTATTTTAAACAGGAAAGTACTACTTTCTATGCCCTCCAATATTTTTGGTTTCAATTTCTTCCTCATTAAATCTATTCTCCTGTTTTCAGTGGGAAGGTCATTCTCCTGAGAGAGAAAATGAAGCATAGAGATGTTCAGTCCTGTCTTCCTCTTCATGACCTCATGGACCATAGCAAGCCAATAGTGTCTCTGGGGTTTTCTTGGCAAAGCTACTGGAGTGGTTTGCCATTTCCTTCTTTAGTGTATTAAGGCAAACAGAGTGACTTGCTCAAGGTCACACAGCTAGTGAGTGAGAACAAATTTGAACTCAGGTTTTCCTGACTTGGACCTAGTACTCTATCCACTAAGCCATCTAGGTATGTCTTAGGAGATGAGTAGTTTTGTTATCTTTCTGCCCTGTTTACTTTCCAATGTCTGTTCCAGACAGTAGGTATATCCCTTCATGCTACTTCTCTTCCCTCTGAATATAAGTTAACAAAATAAAACAACAAAACAATAACAACAGCCTTTTTTATTGCCCGTAGCATTTTATATGTCTTAACTTGGGCTTTAGTTCCAATAGCTGGCCCCCTGTCTTATGTCCAGACCCAGCAGTGCTATGGCTGGATTAAAGGGTAGATATTCTTTTGTTGCCCTTTGGGCATAGTTCCAAACTGCCCTCCAGAATGGCTGGATCAGTTCACAACTCCACCAGCAATGAATTAATGTCTCTACTTTGCCCCAACCCCTCCAGCATTCATTACTTTCCTTTGCTGTCATGTTAGCCAATCTGCTAGGTGTGAGGTGATACCTCAGAGTTATTTTGATTTGCATCTCTCTGATTATAAGAGATTTAGAACACTTTTTCATGTGCTTATTAATAGTTTTGATTTCTTTGGCTGAGAACTGCCTGTTCATGTCCCTTGCCCATTTATCAATTGGAGAATGGCTTGATTTTTTGTACAATTGATTTAGCTCTTTGTAAATTTGATTAACTAAACCTTTGTCAGAGGTTTTTATGAAGATTGTTTCTCAATTTGTTGCTTTCCTTCTGATTTTAGTTATATTGGTTTTGTTTGTACAAAAGCTTTTTAATTTGATGTAGTAGAAATTATTTATTTTACATTTTGTGACTCTTTCTGTGTCTTGCTTGGTTTTAAAGCCTCTCCCTTCCCAAAGATCTGACATGTATACTATTCTGTGTTTACCTAATTTACTTATAGTTTCCTTCTTTATGTTCATGTCAGTCACCCATTTTGAATTTATCTTGGTGTAGGGTGTGAGGTGTTGATCTAATCCTAATCTCTCCCACACTGTCTTCCAGTTTTCCCAGCAGTTTTTATTGAATAGTGGATATTTGTCCCAAATGCTGGGATCTTTGGGTTTTTCATATATTGTCTTGCTGAGGTCACTTGCCCCAAGTCTATTCCACTGATCCTCCTTTCTGTCTCTTAGCCAGTACCAAATTGTTTTGATGACTGCTGCTTTGTAATATAGTTTGAGATCTGGGACTGCTAGGCCCCCTTCTTTGTTTTTTTTTTCATTATTTCCCTGGATATCCTTGATCCTTTGTTATTCCAAATGAACTTTGTTATGTTTTTTTCTAAATCAGTAAAGAAATTTTTTGGAAGTTCTATGGGTATGGCACTAAATATATAGATAAGTTTGGGTAGGATGGTCATTTTTACTATATTGGCTCATCCTACCGATGAGCAGTTAATGTTTTTCCAATTGCTCAAGTCTAGTTTTAGTTGTGTGGAGAGTGTTTTGTAGTTGTGTTCATATAGTTCCTGTGTTTGTCTCGGGAGATAGATTCCTAGGTATTTTATTTTGTCTAAGGTGATTTTGAATGGGATTTCTCTTTCTAGTTTTTGCTGCTGAACTATGTTGGAGATGTATAGAAATGATGATGACATGCGGGTTTATTTTGTATCCTGCAACTTTGCTAAAGTTGTTGATTATTTCAATTAGCTTTTTGGTTGAATCTCTAGGATTCTTTAAGTAGACCATCATGTCATCCGCAAAGAGTGATAACTTGGTCTCCTCCTTGCCTATTTTGATGCCTTCAATTCCTTTATCTTCTTTAATTGCTACTGCTAGTGTTTCTAGTACAATGTCAAATAGTAGAGGTGATAATGGGCATCCTTGTTTCACTCCTGATCTTATTGGGAATGCATCTAGTTTATCCCCATTGCAGATGATATTAGCTGTTGGTTTTAGATATATACTGTTTATTATTTTTAGGAATGACCCTTCTATTCCTATGCTTTCTAGTGTTTTTAATAGGAATGGGTGTTGTATTTTATCAAAGGCTTTTTCTGCATCTATTGAGATAATCATGTGGTTCTTGCTAGTTTGCTTGTTGATGTGGTCAATTATGTGGATGGTTTTCCTAATGTTGAACCAGCCCTGCATCCCTGGTATAAATCCTACTTGATCATGGTGGATGACCCTTCTGATCACTTGCTGGAGTCTTTTTGCTAGTATCCTATTTAAGATTTTTGCATCTATATTCATTAGGGAGATTGGTCTATAGTTTTCTTTCTCTGCTTTTGACCTGCCTGGTTTTGGAATCAGTACCATGTTTGTGTCATAGAAGGAGTTTGGTAGAACTCCTTCTTTGCTTATTATGTTAAATAGTTTGTATAGTATTGGGATTAACTGTTCTCTGAATGTTTGATAGAATTCACTTGTGAATCTGTCAGGCCCTGGGGATTTTTTCTTAGGGAGTTCTTTGATGGCCTGTTGGAATTCATTTTCTGATACGGGATTATTTAAGAATTCTATTTCTTCTTCTATTAGTCTAGGCAGTTTGTATTTTTGTACACATTCATCCATATAGCCTAGATTGCTGTATTTATTGCCATATAATTGGGCAAAGTAATTTTTAATGATTGCCTTGATTTCCTCTTCATTGGAGTTGATGTCCCCCTTTTCATCTTTGATGCTGTTAATTTGCTTTTGTTCTTTCCTTTTTTAAATTAGATTGACCAGTACTTTGTCTATTTTGTTTGTTTTTTCAAAGTACCAGCTTCTTGTCTCATTTATTAAATCAATAGTTCTATCACTTTCGATTTTATTAATTTCTCCCTTAATTTTTAGGATATCTAATTTGGTTTTCTGCTGGGGGTTTTTAATTTGATCGCTTTCCAGTTTTTTCAATTGCATTTCCAATTGATTGATCTCTGCTCTCCCTTGTTTGTTAATATAAGCATTCAGGGATATGAATTTACCTCTGATTACTGCTTTGGCTGCATCCCAAAAGGTTTGAAAGGATGTCTCACCGTTGTCATTTTCCTCGATGAAATTATTAATTGTTTCTATGATTTCTTCTTTAACTAAACGGTTTTGGAGTATCATATTGTTTAATTTCCAATTGGTTTTAGATTTGGTTTTCCATGTACCATTACTAATCATTATTTTTATTGCCTTGTGATCTGAGAAGGCTGCATTCATTATTTCTGCTTTTCTGCATTTGTGTGCTATGTTTCTGTGACCTAATGTATGGTCAATTTTTGTGAATGTGCCATGTGGTGCTGAGAAGAAGGTGTATTCCTTTTTATCCCTATTTATTTTTCTCCATATGTCTATTAATTCTAATTTTTCTAAGATTTCATTCACTTCTTTTACCTCTTTCTTATTTATTTTTTGATTTGATTTATCTAAATTTGATAATGGTTGGTTTAAGTCTCCCACTAGTATGGTTTTATTGTCTATTTCTTCCTTCAATTCTCCTAGTTTCTCCATTAGAAATTTGGGTGCTATATTATTTGGTGCATACATGTTGATTAATGATATTTCCTCGTTGTCTAGAGTCCCTTTTAACAAAATATAATTACCCTCCCTATCCCTTTTAATCAGGTCTATTTTTGCTTTGGCTTTATCAGGTATCATGATTACAACTCCTGCCTTCTTTCTATCAGTTGAGGCCCAGAAGGTCTTACTCCATCCTTTAATTCTGACCTTGTGGGTGTCTACCCTCCTCATGTGTGTTTCTTAAAGACAACATATGGTAGGGTTTTGGATTCTAACCCATTCTGCTATTTGTCTACATTTTATGGGTGAGTTCATCCCATTCACGTTCAAAGTTATGATTGTGACTTGTGAATTCTCTGGCATTTTGATATCTTTTCCTATTTCTAACCTTTGTTCTTTAGCTCTAACCTTTTAATCCAGTGATTTACTTTAAATCTGTCCCCCTTGTCCCCTCCCTTGATATGTTTCCCTTTCTAGCCCCTCCCCTCTACTTCCCTCCCCTTTTGTTTTCCCTCCCCCCCTCCCCTCTTGGTTTTCCCTTCCCCCTAATCTTGTTGGGTAAGATAGAATTCAATATCCCAAAGGATCTGGATGTTTTTCCGTATCAGAGTTGATTTCCCTGAGAGTAAGGTTTAAGTAAAAACTCTCTTCCTCTCCTTCTTATAGGAGTTTTCTTCCCCTCCCCTTCCCATGTGAATCTTTGCGTGAGAAAGATTATTCTATTTTATTTTTCTTTCCCCCCTATTTACACATTACATTTTCCATATATTTATATATAGATTGATATAAATGTAGTCCTTATAGAAGAGAGTTTGAATAAATGAAAAGATAACAATTTTCTCCTTTTCCCTTTTCATCATATTTACCTTTTCATGTATTCCATGCTCTTTGTTTTTCGATATCGAAGTTTCCACAGAGCTCTGGTCTTTTCTTTGCAAAAAGTTGGAAATCTTCTATTTTGTTGAATGCCCATACTTTCCCTTGGAAGTATATAGTCAGTTTTGCTGGATAACTGATTCTTGGTTGAAGACCCAGCTCTCTTGCCTTTCTGAAAATCATGTTCCATACCTTACGATCATTCAGAGTGGAACTTGCAAGGTCTTGTGTGACCCTGATTGGCATTCCTTTATATCTAAATTGTCTTTTTCTGGCTTCTTGTAGGATTTTTTCTTTTGCTTGAAAGCTTTGGAATTTGGCAATTACATTCCTGGGAGTTGTCTTTTGGGGATTTAGTGTAGAGGGTGTTCTGTGAGCTCTTTCAGTGGATATATTGCCTCCTTGTTCTAGAATCTCTGGGCAGTTTTCTTTGATTATATCTTTTATTATGATGTCGAGTTTGCTGTTTATTTCTGGATTTTCTGGTAATCCAATTATTCTTAAATTATCTCTTCTCCCTCTATTTTCCAAGTCTGTCACCTTGTCAGTGAGATATTTTATGTTCTCTTCTAATTTCTTGATCTTTTGGCTTTGCTTTATTGATTCTTGCTCTTTTACCTGCTCGTTGTCTTCCAGTTGCCTAATTCTGACCTTTAAAGCCTAGTTTTCCTTTTCAGTTTGGTCAAACTGGTTTTGTAGTTGCATGAAATTCTTTTGCATTAATTCCCACTTTTCCTGCCAGAAGGCTTCCATCTTTTTGATAATTTTCCATTCAAATTCTTCAAAAGTTTGTGGAGAGTTTCCATTTCCTTTGGAAGGTTTCGTCGCATTTGCTTGTGTTTCCTCTTCTATCTCCTCTGTGTTTTGTATTTTTGCTCCATAAAATGTGTCCAAAGTTGCCCCCTTCTTGTTTTTCTTGTTCTTTTGAGGCTTTTTTTGCTTCTGTGCTGTTTGCCATCTCTATCTGAGTGAGGGGGCCTGGCTTTTCTGTTATCTGTCTGGTGTTCAGTGGCTTTAGCCCCAGGCAAATTGTCTGTCTTCCCCAGGAAGCCCAGAATTGCTGGTGTTTCGGTGTTTTGTGTTACTACCCTCCTAAGTTCCCTCCCGATGCTTCTCTGTTGCCTTACTTCTATGCTCTGAGCCTGGATTGACACTCTTAGATGTATTTCAATGCCTTTGCTGGCCAGAGGAGCCTGCACACTGAGGGGGAGGGGCCGTGGCTTCCCGGAGCTCCAAGGGCTGGTGATAGGATTAACCTCAGACTGAGTATGCCCTGAGGCAGGGATCTTCGGTGAGACTCAGATGGAAGGATCTGGTCACGAGGCTACAGGCTCCCTCTCTCTCTGTTTCCCTGCTGTCTGGGTGCCCCCAAGACTGGCTCAGGTTGTTTCCAGGGTGCGATCTTCAGAATAGCCGGCTCCCAAGGCCCTTTTGCCTGCCCTGAGGTTCCTGCTGCTGCCTCGGATTCAGAGCTCTGGGTTCGGGGGATGGATCCTGGGACCTTCCTTTTGCCTATCCCCTAGATCCGAGTGATCTCAGGTTCTGACTGTTGGGGTGCCATACCTTTTGATCCAGGTCCAGGAGGAGTGTTCCTGGGGTCTATTCTGTTGTTTGTTTTGAATTCCTGTGCCTTAGGAGCATTCAGTTTGAGATCAGTAAGGAAGGGTTTCTGGTGCCCCGAACTTTAGCTTTCTCTAAGCTGCCATCTTGACCAGAAGTCTCCTAACTGGTCATTTTTAACTACTTGTGCATAGACCGTGGGTTCCATATTATTTATATTTCTACTGCAACAATTCTTTCTCTGGAGGTGGATAGCATTCTTTTTCATAAGTTCTCAGAATTGTCCTGGATCATTGTATTGCTGTTAGTAACAACGTCAATCACATTTGATCATTCCACAATATTTCAGTTACTGTGGATAATGATCTCAGGGTTCTGCTTATTTCACTCTTCTTCAGTTCACATAGATCTTTCCAATTCTTTCCAAAATCATCCTGTTCATCACAGGGTATATTTCATCACCATCATATACCACAGTTTGTTCACTCATTCCCCAATTGAGGGACATCCCTTTAGTTTTCAATTCTTTGCCACCACAAAAAGTGCAGCTATAAATATTTTTTGTACAAACAGGTCCTTTCCCAATTTTTTTAAATCTCTTTGGGATACAGATCCAGTAGTGGTAATATTGGATCAAAAGGTATGCATTCTTTTATAGCCTTTTGGCTAAAATTCCAAATTGCTCTCCAGAATGTTTGGATCATTTCACAACTCCACCAGTATTTCACCTAGATTATCAGATTTATTAGCATATAATTGGGAGGAATAGCTCCTAAAAATTGACTTAATTTCCTCTTCATTAAAGGTTATACTAGTGGGATATCAGGAACCAAAGTTTTGACAGGTAACCGAGAGGGAGGGAACAGATAAGGCGGAACTCCACTTTTCTCCCACCCTCTCCCCCAGGCAGAGCTATTTAGATAAAATGGAGTTGGATCTGACCAGAGGTGAAGGGTAAGAGAAAAACTCCTTCAATCTCTGTTCCTATTTTCTTCTTTAGCTGATTTTATCTATGATCCCCTTTAGTAAATTGAAGATATATGATTTCTCAGTAAGTTGAAATATGTATTTATTAGATAAGGGGTTTGGTATAGTAAGTTAGGAAAGAGGGAACAGGAAATCCCTGAACTATTCTCCTCCTATAGTTTCTTCAGGGATTTGAAGCTCAAGTCTAGGGACTAAGTCCCAGATGATCTTACTATCTTTCCATGTTCAAGATGATGTATTTCTTGGCACAGAGATATAGCTTCTGAAAGAAATCTTCTAATGGATAGGCTATTGCCTTCCTCAAAGGGGAAAAAAAATCTCTTATCCAATCACTATAAGACAGATGAGTTGTCTGGATCTCTTTTGTTCAACAAGGGATTTGTAGCTAGATAAATTCAGTGATAATTGCTCCTCCCCAGTTCAGAAGGGAAAAGGCCGAATCTCTAACTGTTCTTAGCAGGAGGTTCCATTCCTGTTCCCTGTTGGCAGCCAGAGTTCTATCTCCTTTTAGCATGAGACACCACTGCATATCCAATCCTTCAGTATTTCTCTCTTCTACAAAATGAATCACCCTTTTCATTTTTGATAGTGGTAATTTTATTCTCTTCTTTCGCTTTTTAATCAAATTAACCAATACTCTATTTTCCCCCATTAGAACCAATTCTTAGTCTTATTTATTAGTTTAATAGTTCTTTCACTTTATTAATTTTTCATATGACTTTTTAGGATTTCCAATTTAGTTTTTATCTGGGGCTTGTAATAAAGGGTAAAATGGGAGATATTTGATATAAGGGGGAAAGGGTGATAAAGGGAATGGAGTATTCCACCCTCTAAGGCTGCTTTCAGCTTTGACTTCTGGATTCTATGAAGGAACTTATTGAAGAGGCTTAAATTCTCTTCTTCTTGGGGAGAGAAAGTCACTTCTCTCTCCCTTATTCTCAAGTTTCCCTCTAGTAATATTTGATTCAGTTCTTGAATCTTTCTTAACTGAAGTTTATTGGAGGGAAACAGAAAAGGGAAGAGGGCAGAGGGAAAATATAGTGTTCAGGAAGGAAGGATGGTGAAGGGGTCCCTAACTAGCTAATATCTTTCCCTTCAAAGTCAAGGCAGATCAGGTTTGATTCACCTGATCCCTTTGGGGTCAGAATAAAGAGGACTCTAGTTCTTGGCTACACAGTAAGTGTCCCAAGTTCAGATTCAAAGAGGTAGATGGAAATCTTCCTTGTTGGACAGTTTATTTATCAAATTCCTGTCAAATCAGCTTGTCTCCTGGTGATATCTGGGTCAGGAATCACAGGAAAAAGATCACTGGATCAAGGAACCAGCTGGAGCTACCTATCTGTTCTGTGGTACCAGACAGAAGTCAGTTTCCAACTGTTGGATCAGTTCAGCTCTCCTCCCTCTCCAAAATTCTGAGTTCATTTTTTTTGTCCATTCCCCACTTCTGTAGGATTCTGCAGCTCTTTCCAATACATTTCTCTCCAAGATGTCAAACCTTCTCTTACACTGGGGATTTTTGATTTGTTCTTTTTCTTGTTTTTTTGTTTGTTTTTTAGTTCCATGCCCAATTCATTGATCTGCTTTTTCTGTATTTTTATTGATATAAGCATTCAGGGATATAAATTTTCCCCTAAGTACTGCTTTGTCTGTATACCATAAATTTTGATATATATTGAGTCCTCATTGTCATTGTTTCCAATAAAATTAGTGATTGTTTCTATGATTTGTTCTTTGGTCCACACATTTTGAGGAATTGGATCATTTAGTTTCTAATTAATTTTTAATTTTCCATTCCATGAACACTTATTGATTATAATTTTTATTGCATTATGATCTGAAAATTTCATTTATTATTTCTCCTTCTCTGCATTTGTTTGTGAAGTTTTTATGCCTTAGTACTTTGTCAATTTTTGTATATGTACTATGTGCAGCTGTAAAGAAGGTGTATTCCTTTTTATCCCTATTGAATTTTCTCTAGGTATCTATGAAGTCAAACTTTTCTAAAATTTCATTTACTTCCTTACTTCTTATTTATTTTTTGGTTAGATTTATGTAGTTCTGATGGGGAAAGGTTGAGGTCCTCCACTAGTATATTTTTACTATTTTCTCTTTCAGCTCCTTTAGTGTTCTCTTTAAAAGATCTCAATGTGATACCAATTGGTACATATATGTTGAGTACTAATATTTCTTCATCATCAAAACTACCTTTCATCATGATATAATTATCTTCCCTATCACTTTTAATCAGATCTTGTTTTGCTTTACTTTTGTCTGAAGTCATGATTGCTAGTCCTGCTTTTTCAAATCTCAATTGAAATCCAACAGATTCTGCTCCAGCCTCTTACCTTTACTCTGTGTGTGCCTACCTGCCTCAATTCTGTTTATTGTAAACAGGGCATGGTAAGATTCTGTTTTATAATCCACTCTGCTATTTGCTTCCATTCCATTTATAGTCACAGTTAAGATTACCATCTGTGTTTTCCCCTCCATTTTGATTTACTCTTTTAATCCTGCCCTTTCTCCTTTCACTCTTTCCCTCTACATCAGTGTTTTGCTTTTAGTCACCTCCCTCTCCCTCCCTCCCTTATATTACTTCCCTTCCTGACACCACTCTTCTTATTCCCTTCCTACATCTCTATATGATCTTTTTGTCACCTCCCCAAATTCTCCCTCCCCTTCCTACAACCCACTTCTTTTTTTCCCTTTCTCTATAGGGTAAGATGGTATTCTATACCTCAGGGAATCTGGCTGTTCTTCCCTCTCTGAAAGAATTCCAATAAGAGTAAATTTAAAGTATTACCTGTCACCACCATCATCCTCCCCTCCACTATAGTAGTACTCCCTCACTCTGTGCCTCTTTACATGATATAATTTACCTTTTTTTACTTCTCTCTTTCTATTTCTCTTAGTATAATTCTCTTTTTCACCCCTAGATTTTTACATATCATCCTAAACAGCTTACTGTCACACTCTCTGTCTATTTATACTTGTATACTACTATAATAATGATAACAAACTTTAAGAGTTACAAATACAATCTTTCCATATGGAATAAATGGAAATCTTCTATTTTACTAAATGACCATATTTAATTCTGAAAGAATATAGTCAATTTTTATGGGTGGGTGATTCTTTGTTGTAAACCAAGTTCCTTTGTCTTTCAGAATATATTTCAATCCTTATGGTCCTTCAAAATGGAAGCTGCCAGGTCCTGTATAATTTTGACTGGGGATCTATAATATCTGAATTATTTCTTTCTTATTCCCTTCCTACATCTCTATATGATCTTTTTGTCACCTCCCCAAATTCTCCCTCCCCTTCCTACAACCCACTTCTTTTTTTCCCTTTCTCTATAGGGTAAGATGGTATTCTATACCTCAGGGAATCTGGCTGTTCTTCCCTCTCTGAAAGAATTCCAATAAGAGTAAATTTAAAGTATTACCTGTCACCACCATCATCCTCCCCTCCACTATAGTAGTACTCCCTCACTCTGTGCCTCTTTACATGATATAATTTACCTTTTTTTACTTCTCTCTTTCTATTTCTCTTAGTATAATTCTCTTTTTCACCCCTAGATTTTTACATATCATCCTAAACAGCTTACTGTCACACTCTCTGTCTATTTATACTTGTATACTACTATAATAATGATAACAAACTTTAAGAGTTACAAATACAATCTTTCCATATGGAATAAATGGAAATCTTCTATTTTACTAAATGACCATATTTAATTCTGAAAGAATATAGTCAATTTTTATGGGTGGGTGATTCTTTGTTGTAAACCAAGTTCCTTTGTCTTTCAGAATATATTTCAATCCTTATGGTCCTTCAAAATGGAAGCTGCCAGGTCCTGTATAATTTTGACTGGGGATCTATAATATCTGAATTATTTCTTTCTGGCTGCTTCCAGTATTTTCTCCTTGGTCTGGGAGCCCTTGACTTTTGCTATAAACTTCCTGGGAGTTGTCATTTAGGGATTTATTGCAGGCAGTGATCTGTCGATTCTTTCAATGTCTATATTACTCTCTTGTTCAAGAACATCAGAGCAATTTTCTTTGATAATTTCTTTTAATATGATGACTAGGATTTTTTTGGTCATGATTTTCAGGTAATCCATTTATTCTTAAATTGTCTCTCCTGGATCTATTTTCCAGGTCAGTTCTTTTTTTTTTTAATGAGATATTTGATATTTTCTTCTCTTTGCTCATTCTTTTGATTTTGTTTTATTGTTTCTTGGTATCTCTTGAAGTCATTAACTTCTATTTCCCCAATTATAATTGTTAAAGACTGAATTTCTTCCATCATCTCTTGATCCTCCTTTTCTACTTGGTCCATTCTATTTTTCATGGTACTCCTTTCTTCACTGGATGTTGTTTCCAGTATGTCAATTCTATTTTTTTAAACCTATTTTCTTCATTGGATTTTTGTGCCTCTTTTTGTAGTTGGCCAATTTTGCTTTTTAAGTTGTTATTTTCTTTCATTTCTTTTTCTCACTTTTTTCAACCTATATCATTTGATTTTTAAAATTCTCTTTTGGGTTCTTCCAGAGTTCTAGACCAATTCCTGTTTTTCTTTGAAGTTTTGCATATGGTTGCTTGGATCTCACCATATCCTATTGGTTCTGTGCTTTGTTCTTTGTCCCATAGAAATTTTTTGAGGGTTAAGTTTTTCTTTTGCTGTTTGCTCATTTTCCCAACCTTGTTTTGCCTGTGGCCTGGAGACTCTGAAAACTTATGATACTGTTTCCTCTGCTGTTAGCTTACAGGACTGGGCACTGTGACCTATTTTTCCTTTGGGCTAGGTCTTCACCACAACAGAGCAGGTTTGAAAGGGCCCAGCACTAGGAGTTTCAGACTTCACTGCAACCTGCTTCCAGAACCTAGGATTTCAAGGGATGGGTCTGAGGTGCTCTTTTGTTGGTGTAGCTCTGTCCCAGGCTCCCAAAATTAGCCTATATCAAGTTGTGGAATCTGGTGCAGTAGGTGGTGTGGTGATTGGCCAACACTCTTTTGTGTGCAGTTTTGCTTCCAATTTCCCCTTATTGTATGAAAATCAATTCTCTCTGACTACCTTTCAAGTTGTGGTCAGCAAGAGAAGCCCCTCACTCCATCTTACTCTTGGTTTTTGACCCCTGTCATTTTGAGGTACTTTTTAAAGATTGATTTGAAAAGATTGTCAGAGTGGTTTCAGCTTTTGATTCTACTAAGCTGCCATCTTGGCTCTGCTCCATCATGGTTAAGTTTAAAATCTATATTGAGGATTCTTAACCTAGAATTTGTGAATTTTTAAGAATATATTTTGATAGCTACATTTCAACTTAATTGGTTTCCTTATTACTTCATTTATATCAAAAGCATTATTCTGTGTAAGGGTTAAAATAGGGGTTTTGACAAAATAAGAGAGCAACTTTTAATAACTTAATTTTTATGAGATTATAGTAGAGTTGTAAATTAATATCATCACCTTAAGCCAGAGAAAAGAATACTTCTAGCAGCTTTTAACAATTAACAATTTAGTTAAATTAAAATAGAGATAATAAACAAATATAACAAAGGAGGGAAAGATAGAAAAGAAGAAAGGGAGATTACTAATCTTCTACCCTATAAATATACCTAAACTTCCTAATACTGCTGAAAATTCCCAATAACTACCTCTAACTGTCTTCTGAGAACAGCTTCTTGCCTGACAAACATCAGGCCTATCTAAACTACACTGTCTATAAATGATTCACTAACTACCTAACTCCCTAAAATAATAGACAGCCACCAGTCACTCCTTCAATCAGTTTTCTATAATAGCCAAAATTGTCAGTGGCCAACTGACAGTGGATCCTTGCCTATAAGACAGACCTCCTTTTCTCTAGAGATCCCAGAGGCAAAAAGCCATTTAAAGGCTAAAGCCACAAGCCCTCTCAGTAAGCTCAGGCCTACCTTTATATTCCAGTAACTAAACACCAATCACAACACCAGCAACCAACCCCCAATGACTAACTCATGCCCAGCAGCGAAATTCCCCACAACTGCCAGCCATAAGTGGTAGCAACTCACTGACCAACCACCAGCAACTGACTCTCCTGTCAGCAACTGACTAACTGCAACTGATGCTCGCTCAGCAGCCTTCTTAGTTCCTACTTCTTGTCACTGTGGTCTGGTTAATCACTACACATCTCTATGATAAGAAGACCTCCAGGTGCCCCGTTAAATTAAAAAAAATAAAGAATTCCTTTTTACATCTGTAAATAGGTCCCTAACTTTGAATAGACTGCCAAAGGAATCAATGATACCAGAGAGGTTAAGAACCAAGTAATGTTGGATGTGTTGCAGAGATGGGGCAGGCAAGGGGTGTAGGGAGATGAATCTCTCCCTTGAATCTCAGGATTACTCAAGCTAATTACAAAGACAAGTGCACCCAGGAATTGTAGGAAGAAAGGACATCCTAAAACTCTGGTAATGCACTGCTCTTTCATAGAGTGGGTCATGCTTGAAATTCTACTTATTCAATTGGTTGTAAATCTACTTCCTGTTTGTAGGTGGTTCTAGCCTTGTATGTACTGGCTAGGAGTAAAGTGTAGAGATTTGGAAGAGTTTTTTCCCTCTTCCCTAGGGGTAAAAACATCAGGGAACATGTAATACCAAGTGGGAGTGTTAGGGTACTAGCTGAGGGGCAACTAGACCTTGATGCTTTAGACACATGGGGGCTTAGGAAAGGCCATAAAGAGAGAACAAACCTCCAGGAGTAAGATAAGGCTAAACTTTCTCAATTTAGCCCAATAATTAATACTTCTAATAACAACAATAACAAACCTGAGCTGAAAGTATCAACTTCATCCAACATTCTGGGATTCTGAGCTGTTACATGGTAGCTTTTGGAGGCGGGGCAGGGTTACTCACTCCAGGTGAAAGGAGTCAGGAGGGTTAGAGGCTAATTGTTGCTAAAAAGAAACACCTGGGCTTCCAAGGCAGCAGCATGCATTCAGCTTTTAGCAATGTAAAGGAAAGGGGGCAGTTATACTTGTTATACTTTACCAGCCCCATGGAAAGTGGCTTGCAAGGACCCCCAGCCAGTGTCTGGTCAAACATGGAAGGCAGCAATAGTAGCAGCAGCAACAGCAACAGTGGGTGGCAAAGGCTTTTAAAACTAATCTGTCTTTTTGCCTATTTAAAAAACTGTTCTTCTCACTTGGAGAGAGGAGTAAGGGTCCTAAATTTTGAGGCTTCCCTGACACCCCAACTACATTTAAAGACCTGATGGAAATCCATTCAGAATTAAGTTTGCTAAGACAAATCTGGATGCTATGGTATCAAATAAAAAGTCATAATAAGTGCCCCTTGTCTTAAAGGTATTAGGATTAATATTATTGATTAAGCCATAAGTTTTGATACGTTGAATGGACGTCAGAATGGAAAGCAGGAGATTCTATCACAATCTTTATGTGTTTTTTTTTTTTAACTGCCACTCTGAGCTCTGAAGATTCTGAGCAGCAGCTCTGTTTGGTGTCTTTGAACTGAGCCCAGTTCAAGATAGAGCTGTTTCACATCCTCTCTGAGACTTTTCCTCTAAAAACTTTGGAAAATATTTGGAGTAACAACTTTTAAAGAAAAAAGTGACTTCATGTTCAGGGTTCAACCTAACAGAAGAAAAAGATCTTTTTTCTGTTTTTAACCCCAAATTAGGCCAGATGTAAGGTCCAGCCTTGGTCAGGACAATTTTGACTGGCTAACACCGAATTTATCAATTTGGGGACTTACTTTTACGAAGATAAATATATTATCTATAAGTTAGTAGGCATAGGATATTTGGATAAGGAAATATGGGTTTTTAGGTAGAAATAGGAAGTGATAGATTATCCTGGTTTTCCAGAAGAAGGCAGACCATGAGTTCTAGTTTGGAAGCTGGTGAAAGCTTAGTACCCCTTAGTATTCAAGATTCCCTGTTCATTTATCACCTTCTTAAAACATTATAAGCCTTAATGAATTCAGAATAAGTTTTTTTCATCTGTCTCCTGTGCTATCCATTGTGCTGGCCTACAACCAAGGTCCACTATTGTTACCTTGGGCCTTGTATTTAAGGTAGCTGAGTAACAACAATAATCAGATAATGAGTTTAATATTATCCCTAAAAAGGGTTACATAAGGCTCTGTTAAAGGAGGGGAGAGGGAGAAACAGACTGGAACAAGTGGGAGTAAAACATCAGAGTCTACGGAAGAAAAGTCACTAGCAAAGACCCTAAAGTCCCTTCCCCTCCTTCATACCATCATAAATCATGATTCCTCTGGCATCCTCTGTGTGTCAAGGAAGTTCATCCCCTCCCCCTCCTGAGTAGCTTGACCTGTCCATCAATATTCCAGACATTACACAGTTGCACCAGGCTTTGTGTCTGTGAACATGCTGTACATCAATAAAAGTCAAGGCTTTGGGCTTGAGGAGAGGGAGAAGCAAGAAGAGAAGGAAGAAGGAAGAAGTCGGGAACAGAGCAGGCAGGTGAAGGGAAGGAGGAAGGGACTTGCAGGCTACGCACCATGTGGTCAGGTTCCTTAGAGGAATAATTGTCTACCCTTTCTAATAAACTTTATAAAATATATATCTGGGTAGAAATATTATTTTGATTCTTACACCTGAAATGACTACAGTTTCCCTGAGGAGCACTATGGTCATTATTCTGAGAAGTACCAGCTTTACTAGTCTCTATTATTATTCCAGTTTCTATTTCTAAACTCCTAATTCTTTCTGTTGCAATTTATTGCCACATGACCTGGCCTTCCATAGAAAAATAATGATTTGACTCTCTAGGTTGGGGGCATTATCATTTTCCTGAGTCAGAGCCTAAGTGTCTTCTTTTAAGGGAACTGTGAGTTCCTCAACTGCAGATTTCAGAAGAGGAGCCAAGAGAGATGTTTTGCTTTCTCTGTCTTGCTAATTTTTTCCCTATTTATCCTCCATTACCTTGTCTTTTTCCTCTCTCTCATACCCTTCAAAAACATATACAGCTGTATGTTTCAACTGTTCTATATTCATAAGACAGCAGTCTGGGCAATGCTTATAAAAATAATCTCATTTTTGGGGAGGAGTAAGACATGAAATGAAGCATATAATATGAGCATCAGTGGGTTTAATGGGATCTAAACCTGCATATTGCTTAGCTGCTCTGCATACACAATCATAAAACTGGTTGAAACGTTCATTATCCTCTTGACTAACATATTTGAATTCATGCCAATTTTCTGAGTAAGTAGAACAGTCACCCATTCCTTTCAGCAAAGCTTCCCTAGAATCACATAACCTCAGGATTATTGAAATCACAATGGCAACTGCTTCTCATTCTTATTCTCAAGATTATGGGTGGCCTCAAAATTGCCTGTCTTTCTCCCTCAGAGAGTAAGGTAGGCACCAAATCTATTGAATCAACTCAGATTAAATCCTGTAAAAATGGCTTTAAACTGAGCTATCACCATGACAAGGTCAGACCTAAGAGGGCCCCCCAGAGCTACCGATAATCTAACTCTTTGGAATTTCTGTCCCTTATAACTGATTTTTAACTCTTTCCATGTCTTTAAGTGGAAATACCCCAAACAGGGCCAAAGTGGGTTCCTACCTGGTATAATCACAGTTTTAAATGATTTCTCATAAAGAATGAATAACACCATTTTTTTCCAGTTTAGATGCAGGAGTATTTCCTCTCAATCAGGGGGCATGATCACCTTCCTTCCCCACTGATCAGTGATTTATCAATGACTCAGGAACTGGTTCCAATTGAGTGAAGATTGTCTGTTTGCTCTCTCTATATTTCTTTCTTTTTAATCCTACCTATGATTTCATTGTCTTGGTGAAGATATTCATTTTTACCTATTGCAGATTGACAAATTCAACTTCTGGTCTTAGAGAGTTGCCTGGGGAAGAAAAGATGTGAGAAATTCAACCATCTACCCAGGATCACAATGCCAAAATGCCAGGCTTACATCCATGTCCTCCTTACCCCTAGGCCATTTCTTTTCCTACTCCATACTGCCTCTCTATTTGGTAGAGGATCTTACATATTGTCATAGCTTTTTGTTATCTGTACCTATGCATTGCTTCTCTTCCCAGGCTGTAAATTCTCTGTGTACCTTACTTATCATCATATGTACCATGACACCAAGCTCTGGGCCTTCAATATGGTAGGTAGTCAGTAAAGGTTTGTTGAATGAAAGAACTTGATCAAATTATTTTGATAAATTTCATTTTGGCACAATCTACATTTCCCAACAAATATTCAACCAGAACTTATCCCCAAAGTATGTTCCCTCCACAAAAGAATGGATCTTGTATTTATTTGGTACACATTGAATATATGCTGATTTATGTACGTTATTTATCCTAGTTGAGTGAACTAGTGGATTGAGTGATGGACCTAGAGTAAGGAAAACCTGAGTTCAATCTAGTCTTAGGCAATTACTAGCTATGTGACCCTGGGCAAGTCACTTAAGTTTACCTACCTTGGTTTCCTGAATTGTGAAGTGGAGATACTTTCCTGGGTTACTATGGGAATTAAATAATATTTTGGAGTGCTTGATACCACCTTTCTTTTAATAGAATATAAGCTCTTTGAGGGTAGGAACTATTTCATTTTTTATTTTTGTAATTCAAGTGGCTACATATACTAGGCCCTTATTAAATTCTTGTTTATTGGTTGATTAAATAAAAAAGATGATAAAATTATAGATCAAGAGATGAAAAAAACCTCAGAAGTCACATAATCCAATCTGCTTGTTTTGGAAATACGGAAATTGAAGCCCAGAAAGCTGTTACTTAATTAAGGTTATACAGGAAGTAAGCTTTAAAGATAGGTTATGAAACCAGGTTCTCTGACTCCAGAGCCATTAATTTCTTTATTTTTAATTACATGATATCCATATTAACCATTGTTTTTGACAAGAGTCTTGCCAAGTTAGTCTTGACATATATATGACTCATGGAGAGATTTAAGCAGTTCTTCCTGATAACGAATCCTATTTTGGCTTAGGTAACACAATTTAAAAAGGAAAAAGTCAAAAGAAAAATAGACTAAATAAAAGGAGTGGCAAAAGAGAAGATGGAAAGAAGGATAAAGAAAAAAAAGATACACATGCTGAGACAAAGAGTCATTAGATGGTATTAAAGTTTTTTGGAAAAAAAATTTGGGTCTGAGAATTATCCTCCTTTTACCCCTAAATGGCTATATGACTTTGAGCAAGCTTCTCCTTCTCTTTGGCTATAATTTTCCTTATCTATAAAATGCTTTGGTTGAAACTGCATACTGCTAAGGTTCCTTTCACCTCTCACCTCAGCATTTTAGGATTTCTCCAACCAAATATTACAGCATTGTTTCATCAATATTCTTATTAAATGTTATTTGATACTATGACACCAGATTTCATGGTGGATTCCAGAGTGGAGATCAAGGGTCAATCTACACCCAACCGAGTCTCTCTTCTAACTGACTAGGCTTCCTTTTTCTATATAGTTTCTCCAACTTAATCTTTACTCCCCTTAATGGAAGCAAGTAGCATTAGACTGAGGGGAAAGGAGACTCATAACTGTTCTAAGACAGGACTAATAGTGAATATAAGGCATGTATCAAAATAAATAAAAGAGAAAGTCAGAAGAGAAATGGCCTCTCAACCAAGAAGAATGGAGACCAAGTACATAAAAAGGCTATGTAACTTAAGGCAAACGATTCAATCTTTGACAATGCTTTAAGGCTATATAAATTACATAAAAGTGTCCTCTTGCATTGGGACAAAGAGTTTTTTCATTTGGGAATTCACTATGAAATTATCAGTTCAGTTTCCATCCTATCAACACAAAGATAAAGAGATACTTAACTATCACTTACACCAAACCATTAGAACTTTTAGGACATTACTAAAAGTCTTTGTGTATATTTCTCCCCAAGAAATGAAAGGAAAGGGTTCTGTGGTTGTATTTTTATCAGCCTTCCTTAGTTGTTTTCAAACTGATCTCCAAATAATAAATCCACTAGAGGATTTTCTCTCCTTTTGGAGAGAAAGATTGATCAACAAAAAAATTGCAAGTGTTTGCTTTTTTCCTCTAAGCAGCATATCTTCCAGACAAGATGGTAAATGACATGTGCACCAAGATGAATTTGACTGAGGGGTACTGATACATCTAGGTCAAACAGCTGTCTTTGGGGTGTATTCATTTGCTCTCTCTAGGCATTTCAAAAGGCAGCAAACATTTTCTTTCTCCAGAACTAGAGGCAGGATCAGAATTAGCATTTGGATAGTCCTTATTCATGAGCCTCACTCAGGCTTTACCAAGCAGGAAAAATGCAAAATTGCTAAGATGAATAAACCCTCCCCCAGCTGACTTGTATTTGACAAACCTGCATATTGGACCAGCACCATGTAAATGAAGACATGGATAAAGGATCATTTGTCCTGGACTTGAGGCTGACTAGGAAGAAGCAGATATCTCAGTTGGACTTATCTTTAGTATTGTCATATTGCTGTATTTGGATGTCTGATCCATGAGTATGCTTTAGTGTTCCTGTTGTGGCCTCATGTTTAGGAAAGAAAAGCAGAAAAAAAAAACAAATGAACAGTGCCAAGAGTTCTAAAAGATAATGACATATATTATTATAGTAGTTAGCAGCAATTCCCCTAATGGTAAAAGATATGGAACTGAATTAGAATTGTGCTCAGTCCTTAGCTCTACTATTTACTTGCTATGTGACCTTGGGCATTTAATTTACCTTTCTATGCTTAAATTTCATTTTCTGTTTAGTGGAGATGACAATGCCTATTCATATAATTTACAGTTAGTGTTAGGGTTAAGAGGAGATGGCACTTTCATTTCAAATTGTAGGGTTTTCTCTTTCCTCTAGACAAGTGATTATCACCACACACAGTTAATAGCTTTCAATCAACAAGCATTTATTAATATACTATTGTGTTCCAGGTTCTATGGCAGATGTTGGTGGTGATGATGATAGCAATAATAATAGTTAACATTGTATGCATCTTAAATTTTACAAAGTGTTTTAAAAATAGTATTTCATTTTATCCTCATAACAACCTTGAAAAGTAAGTGTCACTATATTAAAGATGAGGCAGAAATAAATAAAATTATTTGCCCTGGGTTACATAGTTAGGAAGTATATGAGGCTGGATTTGAACTCAGATTTTGTTAACTCCTAGTTCAGCACACTAACTTACTTACAACTTAGCTACAAAGACCAAAATGGAATAATTTCTCTATAATTTCTACCAGAATTCTACCAGAAGGTATTCAAACTTTTTTTAAAAGGTCTTCTTATCACAGACTTACTCTTTTAACATATGGGAATCATACTGATGGTACTCTGAGAAACTAAGTATTTGAGGGATGGATTGGAATTTGTCCAAAGAAAACTGATGAGGGTTTGGACAGGACTTGTAACAATATTACATGTAAATGGCTCAAGGAACTGAAAGTGTTTGGTCTGATGTAAAGAATACCTATGGGAAATCATGGTAGTTGTCTTTAAATATTTAAAGGCTACCATGTCAAGGAGAGGTTTAGCCCCACAGGACAGAATTAAGGTCATTGGGTGAAAGTTTCAGAGGGACAGTTTTGGCTTGATAGTTGGAAAGGAAAAACAAACTTACTATCAAGTGACACTATCCAAAATTGGGATAGATTGCTATAGGAAGTATTCATTCTCTTATCACTCAAAAGCAGGTTGTAGAAGAGATTCTTGTCAGGAACAGCTGTCTACAGAGGTCCTCTGTAACTCTGATATTCTGTAATTCTATGAAAGGGATATCAACATATATATTTTAGCCTAACTACCTCTCTGGTCATTCGTACATGGAAAAAAGAGCAGAAACATTCTCATGTCAGAAAATATTCTCCACTGTTGCATTGTAGTATAAATATTAACTCAGGGATCAGGGGATCTGGATTAAAATTTTGCCTGATACTTGATACCTATATGGCTTCAATTATGACACCTGTAAAATGAAAAGGCTGGACTAAATGGTTTCTGAAATCTTCCAGCTCTAGACTTAAGATCCCATGATCTTCAGAAAGGAAAATAAATGTAGTAGTGCCTTCTTAAGTCCCAGATGCTGATCTGGATCTTACTTTGTTAAAAATCCAAATCTCCTAAAAGAACATAATAGGTCAGTTGATTGTGCATCTTTTCCAACCCTCCCTCAAGTCCTTCCTCTACCTTAATGTTCTGAAGTAACTGTCACTGCTTGCTTTTGCTTCAGTGTTTTGTTTACTTTCTTCTTTAATACTGCTGACCATGGTGCTGATTCATTTTCTGTTAAATGTTAAGACAGGCAAGAAAACACAGGTTTCTGGAATTGGAGTAAAGGGAGATATGAACCCAAAACATGGAATGGGCATAGATATCTACATCAATATACATGTCCAGATTTAGACTCTAGGTTGAGCAAGGCGATAGTTCCCTATGTTCATCTAATTGCTAGGTTTCATATGATTTAGATTCTAAGAACCATCATATAACATTTCAAAAAGATAATGTGTACATTCTAAAGATATTGTCTGAAACTTACAAAGCAGCATGAAAGTTATGGAGGAAAGTTGAGGTCCTGAGAAATAGCTCTGATCCTAATGGAAATGGCCAGAAATGTAAACAATCAGTCTTTCACAGGTTTGGCTATGAGCTTTCTATTATATAATATTTTCTTTCAGGAACCTTACAAAGACTGAAACATTTTTCAGAAGCAGGTTCAAAAAGATGATCTCTTATATAGCTATGTAGTGCCTTATGCATGTCAAATAATTATAGAATACTTTTTCTGGTTTAATCTTCACAACAATCCTGTAAAATGAGTGGGGCAAGTATTGTTGATTTTACAGATGGGGAAAGTAGGCCAAAGAAGCTAAAGGAATTGCCCAAGGCCACATAGCAGTAGCAGGTCTAGAAATGAGATCTCATTTTTTTCTATTATATTATTCTTTACTCTAAAATTATGTCCAGATTTCTCCCATCCCTTAAAAAAGTTACTTAATCTTGCTTTCTTTTCAAGCTATCATTATGTTTTTCTTCTGTTCACTGCCAAACTCTTCAGGAAAAAAAAGTCTACATTCATTGACTCCACTTCTTGATGACCACCCTCCCCACTTCTTAACTCCTTGCAATTTTCTTTAATCCCATCACTTGATTTGATCTGTTTTGTTCAAGATTTCCAATAAACTTAATTGCTAAATGAAATGTCATTTTCTTAATCTACACCCTACCTGATATCTCTGCAGTTTTTGAAAATGTTGGACAGTCTTTCCTTCTGGATATTTCCTCTGTGTGTTTTCATAACATTGTTTTTTTCTATATCTCCTGGCTCTCCTCAAACTTGTCAGGCATCCTTTCTCAGTTTCATTTGCATGATTATTGTCCATATTTTGTCCATATCTCACTTTCTAAGCTTAGATATGCCCCAAGTATATATCGTAGGTCCTTTTTCTCTTTTCTTTCTACATTATTACCTATCTGTACTCAAGGATTCAAGGATAGCCTATTTATGGAGTAGTATTCCATTTATACACATTTAAACACCCTTTTTTCCCTCTGAGATCCATTCCTCTATAACCAATTACAAGTTGGAGAGCACTACCTGGATATTCCACAGTAATATTAAATTCATCATCTTTAAATGGAACTTATTATTTTCCTGCAAATGACTCCTCCTTGAAATGTCCCTATTTCTGTCAAGGATACCATCCAGCCTTTAATCAGTCATCCTTAACACTTCATTCTTCCTCATCCACTATACCTCATATCTAATCAGTTACCAGGTATTGTAGACTCTTACCTTAATGATATCCATTTCTAGAATTTATTCTATTCTCCCTCTTTCCATGACTACCACCTAATTGTAGGCTTGGACTGTAACTAATTTTAAAGAATTTTACTGAACAGATCCTAAGAGAAGTAAGCAGAACCAGGAGAACACTGTACCCAGTAACAGCAGTATTGTATAACAATTAACTGTGAATGAGCTATTCTTAGCAATACAAGGATCTAAGACAATTTCAAAGGATTCATGATGGAAAATGCTATCCATCTCAAGAGAAAGAATTGATGGAGTATGAAAGTAGATTGAAACATACTTCTTTCATTTTATTTTATTTCCTTCATGTTTTTAATTGATATGTGTCTTCCACAACATTACTAATATGGAAATACATTTTACATGATCACATATGTACAATCTATATCAAATCCTTACTGTCCAAAGACAGGAAGAGGAAGGAGAGATAGAATTTGAAATTCCAAATTTTAAAAAATGAATGTTAAAAATTGTTTTTTTTACATGTAATTGGAGATAACAAAATTTATTGGAAAAAAAAAACAATGCTTCTAGTCTTTCTACTCTATCTTCCATACTGCTTCTAATTTATATTCCTGAAGAATTAGTCTACATTCTTCTCTCCCTCCCTTTCACTCAAAGATATTCAATGACTCTCTATTATATCTGGGATGAATAAATTGACTTTTAAAGTCTTTCATAATCTGGATCTTACTTAACTTTCCATACTAATTTCACATTGCTCCCTGTCACATAATCTGTACTTTAGTCAGTGTCCTATTTCCTGTCCTTTATAGAGCATTTCATCTCCCACTTTCCATAATTTTGCAGAAATTCCTAATGCCTGAAATACTTTTTCTTTTCTCTGTCCCTCAGAAGCCCCAGTTCCCTTTAAGTGTCAACTCCCATGTGAAGTCTTTCGTGATCCCTTCCATTGTTGACTCCTTGAAATTATTTTGTGTATATTTTATACTAATTTATCTGTGAATATCCCCACTGGCTCTCCCAGCTCCTTTCCCTGTAAAATGTAAGGTCTCTGATGTGAGGGATTGTTTTATTTTTGTCTTTTTATTCCAAGCCCAATAAAGTTAAGAGATTTGCCCAAGGTCGTTAAAGAAATAAGTGGGAGAGTAACACACTGCCTGGCACATGGTAGGCACTTAATGAATGCTTGTCATAATGAACTAAATTTCTCAACAGAATACTTTTCCAATGGTAATTGAATGATGATGAAGCACTTTTCAAAAAGATAAGGCAAGTATCTTAAGTTGCAACTGACCAGAAACTCTCAGGAAAACTTTTGGTCTGTGTAATGAAAGGGATTGATGAGGGTGATCTGGGAGTTAGAGCTCCTGGCTTGAGCTTGGAATACTGCCAAGTTTGCTTAAAGGATGGCAAATAGCATTGGAGTTGAAATTATTCCAGAGAAAGCAATGGGTTTTTCTTTTAGATCATGTCAAAAAATGTAAAAGAAGCTGTTTATTCTTCATGGAATCAGCTGTCAAGAGCACTCTTCTCTGCAGTACCTTTGCTGTGTATCCTGCAAGGCTGCTGAGAGCAGCTCCAGATTTTGCAATTCAACAAATGACATTTCTTTTTTGCCCATCTCTGCTTTTGTAGGCAAATTAAGCTGATTTTCAAAATGCCAAAATAGAAACACTGGAAAATCAAGGCAATGATGTGTTTTAATTCTTTACTTGGATATCTTTTTCTTCTACTTTGCTTGTTGTGATGCATGTGAAGTGAACCATCCTCATACATCTAGGACCACACAGGTGGCCTCCCTGTTGTGGCTTTGTCTCTGTGGGAGATCAAAATTGTTATTCAAATGCAGGACTAAAATAAATCAGTGTGTTTCTTTGGATTGCTAAACCTAGTGTCACCAGTCCTGAGTTCAAATTCAAGTTTTGCAAAAAGGCCACCTGCATGACCCTGAGCAACTTATTTATTCTCTCTAGGCTTCAATTTCATTGCAAGGGTGTTGGTTTAGATGATTTATTTTAAATATTATTTTCCTTTAAAAATTTTGCATTCCAAATTCTCTCCCTTTCTCCCACCCACTCCTCAACCCCCTGAGAAGCCAAGCAATATGATATCAATTACACATATGAAATCATGCAAAAACATTTCCATAAATAGCCATATTTCCAAAAAGGCAAGAAAAATAGATTGAGAAAATTGTACTTCAATTTCTACTTACTGTTTATCAGTTCTCTTTCTGGATATAGAAAGCATTTTTTCATCACAAGTCCTTTGACATTGACTTGGATCATTGTATTAATCAGAGTTCCCTTATGACTTATCTTATTTTTCTTTTTTTAATCTTCTTTTGGGTCTTATATTTCAAAGTCAGATTTTCTATTCAGCTCTGGTCTTTTCATTAGAAATTTCTGAAAGTCTATATCATTATCCATTTCCCCCAATTAATTATACTCAATTTTGTTGGGCAGGTTATTCTTGATTTTAACCTAGTGCTTTTACATTTTCTGGAATATTATAATATAAGCCCTCCACTCCTTTTACATGGAAACCACTAAATATTATGCAATCTTGACTGTGACTCCATGATATTTGAATTGTTTATTTCTGACTTCTTATTTTCCCTTGTCTTGGGAACTCTGAAATTTGACTATGATATTTCTGGGAGGTTTCATTTTAGGTTCTTTTTTAGAAGGTGATTCATGGATTCTTTCAATTTCAATTTTATCCTCTGTATATATTGGGGCTGTTTTCTTAGTAATTTCTTTAGGTAGGTATATATATATACATATATATATATATATCTTAGATCTTTCTTTAAGTATGGTTTTAAGGTAGTCTAATAATTCTTAAATTATCTCTCATTAAACTATTTTGCAAGGCAGGTGTTTGTATCCCCCCCCCCATTCTTTTGACTTTATTTTATTCTCTTGATATCTCATAGGTCATTAGCTTCAATTTACTGATAATTTTTGAGGAATTATGGCCTTCAGTGAGATTTTAAATGAGTGCTTTTTTTCAATGACTTTTCATACCTCCTTTTCTATTTGACTTATTCTGCTTTTTAAAAATGTAATTTTTCCAGGGAATTTTTATGCCTCTTTTACCATTTGGCCAAATCTGTGGGTTTTTTTAAGGTGCTGTTTGCTTTAGTATTTGTGTGTATGTGTATGTGTATGTGTATGTGTATGTGTATGTGTATGTGCATGTGTGCCTATTTTACCATTCTTTTTTAATTCTGTTTACTCTTTTCATAATTTTCCTGAATCACTCATTTCTTTTCCAATTTTCCGTCTATTATTCATTCCTTTGTTTAACTCTTCCAGGAATTCTTATGGTACTTGGGTTCAATTAACAGTTGTAATTGAGCTTTTTTGGTAGCTTTTTTTCACATTGTTGCTTCCTTCTGCATTTTTTCTTGATCTTCTCTTTTACCATAGTAGTTTTTAATGGTCAGATTCTTTTTTTGCTGTTATTGTTTTCTCATTTTTCCATTCTATTTCTTGACCTTGAACTTGATGTTAAGGTTGAGCTGTGGACCCCTTGAATGGGAAAGCACTCTCCCAAGTGTCAGGCTTTATCTTGCTGCTGTTTTCAGAGCTACTTCTGGAAGTCTGCAAGTTTTTGGTGTTTTCACAGTGGTGTGATCTTGGGAGAAGTGTGGAGACTGCCCTCTTGGTTTATGCTCTGTTCTTTATGAAGGAAGGGCCCTGTCACATACAGCTGCATAAGTCAGTACTACTCTCTGCTTTGCTACTGTGTTCAAGGCCCCTGCTCTTTTGCAACAATGCCTAGCATTCTTCTTCACTCTGGACCTGTGACCCAGAGCTATGTATGGACAAAGAGTTACTAAGAAGTGCCAGCTGTATCCAATGCCAGCAAAGGGTCCCCTGTAATCATTTTCTGACTGGATGTCTGACACCCCTTACTACCTCTGGGCAGAGAGCTCCTGAAGCTACTGCTACTATTTTATTGGTATTTTTGTCACTGTAGTGTGTGAGTTCTGGTAAAAGCCTCATCAGACTTAACTCTGGTATTATAGACTTCTGACTATCTCTTCAGTTTTCTTTAGCTGGAAAATATATTCTCTGACTATGTCTTGACTCTCACACTCCAAAATTTGATTTGACTTATTATTTTAAATTTGTTTGGAGTGGAATTTTGGGAGAATTCAACTGGATGGTTGCCCTAATCCACAATTTTGGCTCTGCCTCTAGAGGACCTCTGAATTTCTTATATCCTCTAACTTTGGCATTAGACTCTATTAAAGTAACAGGACCTAGGAGGCCTTGTAGATTTTTCTCTAGGTACATTGTTATATTGTAGGTAAAGTAAGGCCATGGAATTTCAGTTTTCCATGCAGGTTCAAACTTCTCTATAACTTTAGGAATAGTATTAAAATTTTTATTACCCTAGAGTCCACCCTCTGATAATGCACTCTTCTCATCGTATAGATGATTACAGATGTTTATATAGAAGGAGCTTTATATAAGTAGGCAAAAAGAAGCATTTAACAAGTATTTGCTATTTTTCCAGGCATTGTGTTACAGGCTGAAGATAAAAATACAAACAATCAGTCAGTTCAGTCCCTGTCCTCAAAGAACTTTTATACAAATGAAGGTATACAACCCCAAAAAAGTGATACTGTTTTCAGCAAGGTCAGAGCTAGTAGACCATTCCTGTATTTTACAGATGAGGAAACTGAGGCTTATTAAGGTGCAATGGTTTGCCCAAAGTTATATAAGTAGTCAGCACCATAGACAGCATTTGAATCCAAGTTCTTTGACTTTGAAGCCAATGTTCTTTATATTGTGCTTTATCCAGATTGACCCCAATAGATCAATACCCAGTCGGACACGTAGCAGATCTTGGAAGTCCTACCAGCTTGGTGAGTTCTCCCTGGGTTTTGCTCTGCTGGCTTTGCCTTTGAGGGCTAATTCCATGCAACAATGAGGTATTAGAATAGAACTTTAAGAGTAAATATAAAAAAAGACTAAAAAAGCTTTTTCTAAAAAAAGCAACTAAAAAGACTAGAAGAATATTGAATATGATTGCAGAAAGCATTATAAATAACACAGCAACATTATCCTGTCTCCTTATATAAATAAAGCATTGATGCATCTATCTGAGATATACATGTACAATTCTAGTCATTGAGCCTCAGGAGTTATATCATGAAGGTTGATAAGTTCTAAAACAAGAATGAAGGGAGAGATAGAAACATAATCTTCCTTATAAGTGTAGACTACAGAGATTGTGCATCTTCAGGACAGGCAAAGGCTTAAAACAGAACTATATCTGGGGCTGCATGAATGGGTTTTATCCCTGGTGTAAAATTTAGACAATACTTTCTCTGATGCATTTTCGTCCTATAATCATTCATTCATTAATTCTGTCAATGGATAAGGAAAATGAGGTATAGAAATACTTAAATTACCTGTTCAAGGATGACATGGTTTATTAATTACATAAATTAATCTAGGTCTCTTGGATCTTGATATTCTTTCCATTAGATAATATTCCTCTTTCTACTGTTATCATTACAAATATGCACATAACTTAGGTGAAATTTTAGAATTTAAATCAGTGCTTGCTTCTTGGATAGTTAAAAACAAGGTCTTTCCACAATTTTTTTTAGAACTGTTAGCGATATTCCCTATGCCCTTTGGAGAAACTGAATTTTCCTATATGTAGGAATGTTTTATTATGTCATAACAAATTCCATTCACGTCTGTAAGTAAAATCAATTGTTAAGATTGCCTTTTAAAAATTGCCTATATATCGAAATCAATAAACTTTTTATTACCATTTAAAAATTAATTTTGTCAATGAACACTTATGTTGTAGGCACTATGCTTACTGCTGGGAATGCAAAGAAAGGCAAAAGACAATTCCTGCCCTTCAACAACTAATAATCTAATTCATAACCACTACTCTGGCTATAATCTCATTTCCCAGTTACTGTCTCTTTAGTACTAACCAGCACTTAAAAAGCACAGAAACATTATGATGTCCTGGGGGCAAGCTTTTTTTTTTTTTGCCTCAGAGGCTGTACCTTTAGTGACACTTATCCCTATCCTTACTCTTGCTTGATTCATATATAACGATTTCTAGTTATGGATCTCAGACATGTACAGGACAAAACTGAATACCAGGAAATGCTGAATGGCATTGATGAAGTGAGTTACAGGATTAACTTTTGAAGCTTTTGATGGGGGTGAAGTTCTTAACTTTTGTGTGTGTGTGTGTCATAGGACGTTGGGACAGTTTGATGAAGCTAATGAAATTTTATTCCCAGAAAACTGCTTAAATTCATAAAATCAAGCATCTAGGATGACCAAGGAAACAAATTATATTGGAATATAGTTATCAAAATATCAGGAACAAAAGCAATCAAGTACATGGATCCTATATTAGGAACTCCTAGGAAAGCTAACATGGAGAACTCGCCTTTGTTTTTATTGAAAAGGAGAGAGGAAAGAACTCTCAGGCTATCAGACTCTACAATAACTAAAGAAATCAAAATGGAAAATGTCATTTGCTTTTACTTTCAAAGCCACATGCTCCAATCCATGTCAAATAAAAAGATATTGTCTTTGTCTTTGCCTCCCATCTCAGAAGTTATATTTAAAGAAGAAGAAAAAGCCCTATTCCACCTGCCCTCAATCTAAATAGGAAAATTCTCTGACAAAGGGCAGCCACTTTTTGCATGAATGGTTTAAAGGATTTTAAAAATAAATGTGTGAGCTGAAGTTGTTTTTGAAAATGGAGCTTTTCCCTAAATGATACCTGAGGCATAAGAGGCTCCATAAAGGGTGGTTGGGTGGCAAATGGCTGTTGGATGTATAAGAGAAATCAATAGATCATCAAATTATCTTCTATATTGTTAAGTGGATTTTTCTTGTTTCTCTTGCAGACCTGGTTCGATTGAGATATGGGATAAAAGACCTAGGAGTAATAGAAAGCAATGAATGAAACTCTAGCTCAAATATCTGCTCCAATCAGTTTTCACTGACTATTTCTCCCAGAATTCATATTTGGAGAGTTTTGAAACTGCACTGAAATTAAACTTTTTGGTTTTTGTTTCAGTTAGTCAGTGGAACACTTAGAACATAAGTCATTAGAGGAATGACTTTTTCCCTCAAAAAATTTTTTTTAGAAAATATATGAGTTTGCATAGGGTGTTAGTAGATCCTTTTCCTTTGATTATTGCATTTCATCAAAGATGTCCTCTGGATCTCATCAGAAAAGGACTTAAAAATAAGATTTTCTTTGTGATATTGTATCTCCTACTCTTATTGGTCTAGGAGATTGTTGGATATTATTTACTGTTTGGTTAAGTTTGTGTGTGTGTGTGTGTGTGTGTGTGTGTGTGTGTGTGTGTATGTTTGCATATAAGAGTATTTGAACTATGGAACTTTAGGTCTAGAACCTTCAAGATGGTGTTGATGGTAGGCAAAGGAGATTTTGGAAGAATCTGAAAATGAATCACTAATCTGGGTGATAGAACAAACAAAAAATCTAGGAAAAGATGTCCATTGTATATTGGCCCCACAATATGTCTATTATTTCAGCTTTATAGATGAATAAACTGAAACACATAGAAGTAATGTTACATGTTTAATGCCATTCAATAAAATAAAGGCAGAGTGAGTATAAGAACCCAGGTCTCCTGGCTCTATTACACCACACTGCCTGACAGAGATTAGCTAACTTTGGACAGACACATTTATTACTGACTTTCAAAGTCACACCCCCAAGGAATGACTGGATCTCTGAGGTTCAAGATACTCTGTGGGTCTTTAAGAGGAATATTTACATTTAATGCTCAGATCAGGGACACAATTAATTCAAAGCAAGTCATTAAGGAAATGGCCCAATAAAAAATAAAACTGTGGTAAATTCTCCTACAGGTACACACAACTATAAGATAAATGATTGATTTCCAATTGATGACAAATTCAATTTCCAATTGGCTCTTTTGGGAAAATGAGTCCCTGGGGATCATTCATATTTTATTTTCCAAAAAATTAAGCCTACTTGTTGTAATATGGAGTGACTTTGGACAACTAATCTGGATCTCCATTTTGGATCATGCTATGCATTGCAAAAATCTCCTGGAGAATTCTCTTCTGAGGTAAAAGGGTTGATTTCTGAATCCAAGTACTAATATCACTTTGGGGAGAGATCCAAATGTCTCTTGTCACTTTCCTACCCCTCCATTCTCCTCTTTCCATTAGCCACTTTAAAAGACAAAAACAAGTAGAGAAGCTTTAGCAGTGTGACTGGAAAGTGGAACAACAAAAAAAAGACATAGAAGAAAATATCACCAATACTTATTAAAAACTCTCTTCATTTTTCTATCTCAATCCTTAGCTGAACCAGATAGCTGCTCTTCTTGTGCCTGTGAACAACCTTCCCCCCTTTTCCTTTTCTTCCTTTACCCTGAAGATCCCCTATTTGATTTCTGATTTTTAAAGCTACTGACTTAAGGCTGCTTGAAGCTGCACCATAATGTTTAAAGAGAGCACCAAACCAAACTTCCTAAAGTCAAGTGTTCTAAGATTCAACACAGGGTTTCTGTTTCTCCTTCTGTCACTTCTGGGCATAGGGACAAAGCAAATGGGGATTGATATCTTTATCAGGCTTAATCATGGCCTCTGGAATCCCTCCCTAAAAAGAAACTTTCTGACTAATAGTACTTATATGTGGGTAGAATAAATATTAGGCATTTCTATGTAGGACCAAAAATAACTTCAACTTTCAAACATCAATTTCTTTGGCTGTCATTTTACCATCATTGCTCCACCACTTTGAACCTTAAAACCCTCTGGTTTTACAGATCTATTATTAAAGGAAAAAAGGGTGGTGGAGGTAGAAAGGGGGTCAGTAAAATAGGTGAGAAGGCTACAATCTGGTTCATGCCCTCCTTAATAACTTTGCTAGTACTAAAATGAAGGATAACCTAGGAGAAGAGTGTAAAGGGGGAGAACAGAGGAGGATGAACAACAAAAAAAAGGGTGTGAGAATGTAGAATGAGTATAAGAATGGGAAAACAAATAAGAACATGTAAAAGAGGAACATGAACAATGGGATGTTAGTTATCCAAATATTTCCAAATAACTCAGGCAGATACCTTGATTTAGGTACTGAATTCTTAAGTTTTAACTTGAATGTGTAGTGTTGGTTCAATCAATCAATCAATACGGTTTTAGCAAATGCCTACTACATGTCAGGCACTGTTCTTGTTGCTAGAATTTGACCCAGAGAGAGTGGATAATAGTAGGAGGGAAATGAAAAATGAATTTTTGTTTATCATGGTCAAAGAATGAATGAGTCAGTGAATGAGGAAATTTGAGCATGAGAAAAACATGAGAGTGCTAGTTAGGTAGGTGAGAGAGGGTTAAAGGGTAGTCTAGAGACAGGGTGACCAAATGGTACCAGTAATTGGAAATCAAATGTTCAAGCCTTATGTAAGATACTATGTTGCTTACAATTTTCTTTCCTGAGCTTTTAGTTTCAGGTAAGTAGTGTTCGGAGTATGATTCTTTTGAACAAAGGAAACAAAGGACTCTGAATCTAATGGTGTTTCAACACTCTAAAGAAAAAAGGATGAAAACCACAATGTGTTTGTTTGAGACTTGGCTTTTTATTTGCAAGCTGAAGCAATGGAAGATTTTTTTAAAAATTGATTTGAAAAGACACTCAGAAGCAATTGTTTAATTGCTTGAAGGTAAGAATGCACCAATTTCCTTGAAATATGCTAGGAAGACTTTGAGGAAAACAATGCACCTGTAATATGTTCAATTATTCATAGAAATTTATATAAGTAATGCAAAATTCATCCCTCTCATATTGACCATGTCCACGTGGCTCAATACTGTGTAAAATAACGTTGCTGCCTAAGATAATAGAACTTCTAGATGCTCATTACACAACAGTTAGCCAAGAATGGGTACACAGTAAGTAGGTGTATAAAAGTGTCATTGCCATGAAAGGCTAAATAAATAGTAATCAGTGATGATGATAATGACCTTTTGAAAGAAAAAGGCCTGTGTGGTACCAGGCTCTTTGCTCTAAGATTATAAGTAACAATCTAAAAAGGAAATTTAGCTTCTTAGAGAAATCTCAATTTTAGAACCATAGAGACTAAGAAATGCAGAGTTAAATTAGAGTCAAAGAAAAAAATAAGATATTGGAAGAAGAATGATATGTTCTAACCCAAATTTAAACCACAGTTGAATCCAATTTTGAAAGAAAAAATAAAAAAAATGATAAAAGCCATCTTTGTTATATCTTATACATTAGGATTTTTTTTGAATTTTATATTTTGTATATTTTTTATTTCTCTTGCCAATTGTTTCATATACCTCATAACTTGGCCATGCATCCCAAAGTGATTCCTGTGTTTTTCAATCACCTTCTTCAGGGGGTATATATAATTATTAGTATTTTAAATTTCAAAGTTTAAATTCCTTTTGAGAGCAATTTTAGGTTAAGGAACATGCTACCTCTCCGAATCCAGAAAATGAACTGTTTGGAATGAAGATGCCTCCACAGACCACAAACTTCACCAGAAGATCCAGAGTGAACTTTGGGATGTGGCGATTTGAACTGTGTGGGGTTTAAATGCATTTGTTTTGTATGTATACTCTTATGCTGAAGGGGACTGCCCACTAATTGGCTTTTTGTCAATGTACCTAGCAATTATTGGTTTTGTTCTCTTTTTCTCTTATCCTCAAATTATTGTAATTTCATAATTGGTATGTTTACAAGACTCACTGGAGAGACTATTCTTCCTCGGGTCTCAGGGGGGGAATGTATAAATGGAGATTTTGAACCTTTGACTTCATTCCCCAGAAGCCCTTGGTATTTCCCAGAATGCGCTATAATCTGTCCTGAGTCACTATGTTGGCAAGATCACATTTTTGGTAATTAACTGGCAGTAATGCCTCCCACATCCTCTTTTTTTTTTTTTTTGCATGATGTAGCATCAGCAATGATGGTGGTAAGGTGTGGAAAATTTGAAAATGGCTAACCACCCATGGTCACTTGGTTTTTATTTTGTATCCTCTTTATTTGTGATTTCCAATGATCCTTAATAAACCTCATCAAATATAATATTTTTATTATTACAGATATAAATTTAATTTTTATAGTATCATGAAAAATTAGATGGGACTGAAAACCAACCAAACAATAACAACAACAATCAGTTGTTGACAACTGCTGTTGTTCAATGGACTCCACCAGTTCCTGCCCTTTACCCCACCAGAAAGGCAGAGACATGGACAAAGTATGAAATACCCAAGCCTTGAAAGTAGACATGGGTTTGAATCCTAGTCCTATTGTCTATTGGTTGTGTGACATTAGATAAATCACTTAACTTGTCTGGACCTCAATTTTCTTATCTATAAAATGGGGAAAATAATGTTTATACTACCTACATAGGATCAAAGACTTGAAGATGGACGAGGCTTTAGATGCCATTGAACTTTTTTAAAGATGAAGAAACTGAAGTTTAGAAACTTCAAAAATGAGTTTAAAAACTTATCCAAGGTCACACAATTAGTAACTGTCTGAGGCAGCCACCCAAATATTTCTGATTCCAAGACCCATGCCATATTTATAGGTGTGTTGGTGGATATTTAACAATACCCCCCCCCAATATGTATCTCAAACACAGTTCTAAGTTTGATCTGCATAAATAATATTTCTCTGTAATTTTCTATAACTAGAAATCAGCAAAATAATTAAACCAAGTCCTTATTTATAGCCTTTTCTGATTTCCAATATAAAAATGCTCAGAGTGAAAATTTAACAATCATTTCTTGCAAATTCTTATGAATTGACTCTAGCTGCTTTGGCTACCTTCTATACCATTGCTATGGAGTAATAATATATATTAGCTTCTTTCCAGAGTCCTAATCTTCTTTCAGCAACTGAAGTAAGGTTGGTATTATCCATCTTTTCTTTTGGGGCTGGAAGCAGAAGTGTTTGAAATGACAATAGAATCCCCCAAAACTCTAGAATCCCAAGAGATTTGAAGAGAGTGCAAAGAGAGATGAGATCCTCTGGATCTTTTGTCAAATCTACTCTGCCCCTCACTCAGGCACAGGGCAATGTACTCTACCAATGAAGAATGAGTCCCATACCTGTGGACTTTGGGACTTGCGTTAAATACACAAGATACTTTGTAATATTAAATACTTTAATATGCTTTTAAATTTATAAATTAATCTGGGGAGCTTCCTCCAGTGATGACCAAGTCTTACTGATCCAAGTCTTCTTATCATGTGTGATGGATTTACCATAAATCTTCCATCAAAGATCTTCACATTTGGGAGACCTTCATTTGAATCCATTGATATTCCTGGGTCTCAGCTTCCAATTGTAATTCCTTGTTCTGTTCTAGGATAAGCACATCTCTTTTTTTCATGATGCAATTTTAGGCAGCTGTTATTTATTTAATTTATTTAACACAAATTATTGTTGGTAAATAACGAAAGGTTGCCTTTATTTCCTATACAACTCCCCAGTGTTTCTAGGGAACATATAATTTTGGTTCTGTGGAGACTAATGTTCAATGATTTTCAATCATAGAGTGTCAATGAAAGAGTGCCCGTTTTAGAAAAATGGGAGTGTTTGTATGATGAGCATGTGCTTAAAAGTATATCTCTGTGTGATGAGTGTTTTTGTCTTTCATTTGTTTCAGTTGGGTCCAACTCTTTGTGACTTTATTATGGGTTTTCTTGGCTAAAATACTGGTACGGTTGGCCATTTTCTTCTTCAGTTCATTTTTACAGATAAGAAAACTGAGGCAATCAGGAGTAAGTAACTTCCCCACGGTCACACAGCTAGTTAGCATCTGAGGCCAGATTTGAACTTTGATCTTCCTGACTCTGGGCCCAGTCCTCTAGCCACTGTACCACCTAGCTATCTGTGAGAGTCTAGGATGATTATAAGCATCGCACAATTCTCTGAAGGCAATTGAATCTATTTAGTTCTTTTCTTCTAGATATTTTGAAAAATAGTTCTTGAATGCTTTCAAAATTGTGTCACTTCCAGCACAGCTATGACAGTCTGTTTATTTATGTTCACTATTCATATCGCATGTCATACTACAAGTTGGGATAACCAAATGTTCCATGAAATTAAATTGCGCATAATAGAACTGACTAAACTAACTCTTTTATTCATCTCTCTAAGGAGAAATTGTGATCTATCCTAGCCTTTAGCTCCAACTTCCTGATGGCTTCTGGCTCTATTTACAATGAGAATAACATTATTAATGATTCAGTTCCTCCAGTAGTGAATCAACACATTGGACACTGGATAAGAATATCATATTTAAAGTACCAAACAGTTAAGTCTGTGGCTTAAATACTGTATGATTTTAAATATTTTTGCCTCCTTTTCCATCATTCTGTCACCATCATGATGAAGGAAAGAGGAACCACATATAACCCGGAATAATTACATGTAAAACATATATGTTTCGTGTGCATACATATGTAAAATTATATATGTATACATGCATGTATAGAGTTTTGTTAATTACCTTGGTAAAAATAAAAAAAATTACCATATAGTGGCCAGTCTACTGGTTATGAATCTTCCCACATTTAGTTAGATTCATTGTCAGGTAGCAGGCAACCATTGACAAAGTAGTATGAATATGTATACATACACATATACTTGTCTATATTATATATATTTTTCAGGGCATCTAGGTGGTACAGTGGATAGAACATTGGGTTTAGGGTTAGGAAATCTCATTATTTTAGCTCAAATTTGGTCTCAGACTCTTACTAGTTGTGTGACTAATTTGCCTCAGTTTCTTCATCTGTGAAATGACCTAGAGAAAGAAATGACCAACAACTCCAGTATCTTTGTCACAAAAACTCCAAATGGGGTCACAAAGAATTAGACATGACTAGATGTAGACAAAAATGTATTTTCATATAGATATATACACATACAAACATATATTTATATAATACATGAAATATATAAAACCATTACTTATGTCAGTACTGAGACTCAGAGTTTCAGTAGGCAAGTGCCTACTGAAAGTTCCTATAGTTGTCTGAAATAAAAGAATGGTATACATTTCAAAGTAATGTTTAAAGATACCCATTAGAATGGGTCCATGGGGACATGATCAGGGATGTAGACTCTACACAATCACTCTAGAGCAAATATTAATACTATGGAAATAGGTCTTGATCAATGACACTTGTAAAACCCAGTGGAATTGCTCATTGGCTATGGGAGGGGGATAGAAGGAGTGGAGGGAAAGAATGCGAATCATGTAATCATGAAAAAAATTCTACATCAATTAATTAAATAAAAATTTTCAAATAAAAAATAAATAAAGATACCCATTAGAGCTCTTAAGACAAGGCCTTAGTTTCAGTTTTAAATCCATTGTGGGGTTGGAATTTGCTCATCCGTTCTTTGTTTGTATGCATTATTTGAGTGATCTGATGTATTGTAGTTGTAATATTGAGATATATTAGAAACATAGTGGGGGCAAGTCTGATCCTCTTCTTCCTTAAAAAAGCAAAAGTCTCAGAGAAGTCTCTACTTGTTTTTAGAGGCATCATGGTTTAGTTGGAAGAATACTGGACAAGGAGAAAGGACTTCTGAGTCTGAACCTTTCATCTGTCACTAACTAGTTATGTTTTGGTTGTCATATTTTCAGTTGTGTCTGACTCTTCATGACCCCATTTGGAGTTTCTTGTCAAAGGTACTGGAATGGTCTATAAAGATAGTGGAACAGAGCTAGATATGTGACCACGGACAAATAACTTTTCACAGAAACGGGGGGAAAGTATACCAGTCTACTTAAAGAGAGTCAAACCAGCATAGGTCAGAAATGGAACAGGTCAAAATTCTAATTTTAATCATGAAATGAACAGTGGGATTGAGCTCAATAATGGCTGTTGCACAACCTGCCTCTATGAGATAGAGATCCATTATCAAAACAAAAACAAAAACAAACAAAATAAAGTAAACACAAACACAAACAAAAAAAAAGGAACAGACCAAAGTTATCCACTTTGTCCCAGCATATGGCTACAAGTCAAGACCAAAGTGGAAGGATAGTTGTTTTTTTTGCTAATTTTGGTTTAACAATTAATTCCAAGAAAATAGAGGTCCTTCACTAGCCAGCATGACCTGATTTGCACATGGAACCATTGGTCATAGTCAATGGAGAAATTTGAAATGCTGAGGATAAATTAATTTACTTTGACAGTATGTTTTCCAGGGATGTCCATAAAGACGATAAGGTTGATGCACAGATTTGAGAGCTAGCTCAGTGTTGGAGAGAATTAGAAAGAAAGGTATGGAAGAGAAGTATCAGGCTGCAGATGAAAGGGATGAAGGTATGGTGGAAAACTGAACTGCTTCCACCTAAATTGTCTCAGGAAGATCATGAAGATTACATAGAAAGCTAAGGTACTGAGCACTAAGGTCCTCTCTAGGGCTGAACTGCTAAGCATTCTAACTCTATTGCAGAGAAGAAAACTCCAATGGGTTGGCCATATGGGCCAAATGCCAAAAGCATGCTTACTCAGAAGATTCTTTTTCAGAGAACGTGCCCAAATCAAATGTTCATGAAGTGCTCAAAGAAGTAGCATAAGGACACTCTCAAGCTATCTCTGAAAAACTTTAGTGTTGACTGAGAGACATGGAAAACATGGTACAGGACTGCCTAGCATGGTGTGCTTGTATCAAAGAAGGCATTGTATCCCATGAGCAGAGAAGAATCATAGAAGCACAAAGGAAACATGAGCTATGCCAATGCAGAGCCATTGTCATCCAAAATGTTCTGATGGCCCAGTTTGGGTTATTCTGTGGTAGTGCCTTCTGAATTCATAATGGACTAATAAGACATTGTCGAACACATTGTCCTCTGATCTCAACATCATAATGTCATTCATTATTCTTCAAAAATGGACAAACCACACAAATTTCACTAGCTAATACTCAGATCTTGTCTTGAACCCCAAAGAGAAATCTATGTTTGAAAAGGAGCCTTATTTAGAGAAAACAGACCTAAAGAAGGCTAGGGTTGGGTCTTAGGGAATTTTTAGTATATAAATTCAAGCATTTTGAGTTAATGTAAAAACATGTTGGGGTGAGGGAAGCTGTTAGATCCAGGGTCATCCAGGGATCCAAGATATCTTTAGGGTGTATATTGTTCCTTTCTCCCTCTCCTTTTTTGCAACCTCAACACATATTTTTACAAAAGTGAAAAATCAAATATATTGGGGGTAAAGGGTGGAGCAGAGTTTGTTTTAGAGGATAATAAGAGAAATGAAAGAGAGAGAATGAGAGAGATAAAACATTTAAAGATATATACAGAAGAAAACAGAAGGAAGTGCCAAAGGAGATACAAATAGAAACATTTTGTTGCTACTTTGATAAATCGAAAATATGTTTAAAAAATAACAGAACTTCACAGTTATGTAATTCTTTTTCTTGTTCTTTATATAATGAAATGCTTGTTGATAATTTTTAAGTTCATAATAAAAAAGAAAAAATCATGAAAAATAATATTGGTCTGAAAGGGAAAAGGAAAGCTCAGCAGGGTATGAGGAAGGGGAGAAGATGATGGTGTACATAAGAGCCATAGGCACTTCTGTTTACCTGCACTGGTGATCATCTCCTTTTCTCTAGCAGGTTTTTGCTTTGAACTTTAGCAAATTACTAGCTGTTTAGGAATATATCCTTATCCTCTAACCCCAACCTCTACAGGGTCCCTAAAGAACATAGTCATTCCCTGTCCTTTTATATAGTCCTGGTATAGCATAGACTAGACTTCTAATGCAAGACATGGACATTCATCCCTTTAAAGACACAAATCCATATTTCTCATGGAAAGTGAGAATCTCAGGAGCTGAATGATCTCCAGAAGGTATAGGGCATAGTCAGCATTCCAGGCGTCAATAATGGATTGAGAATGGGCTTTTTATTTTTATTTTTTTCAATTCTTGTTCTATGAAATGGCTGTCTGGGAGAAGCAAAGGGGAAGGATAGAGAGAGAAATTTCATTGATTTAGAAACAAAAGATATCAATAAAAACATTTTCAAAATGGACTTGTCTTTTCTAAGTGGCTCTCAGATCTGGGGAGCAGAGCTCATAAATATTTTTTGGAAGGGGTTGAAAGTAGACCTGATGGGGGGCAGCTGGGTGGCTCAGTGGATTGAGAGCCAGGCTCAGAGATGGGAGGTCCTGGGTTCAAGTCCGGCCTCAGATACTTCCTAGCTGTGTGACCCCGGGCAAGTCACTTAACCCCCACGGCCTAGCCCTTATCACTCTTCTGCCTTAGAACCAATACATAGTATTGGTTCTAAGACAGAAGGTAAAGGTTTAAAAAAAGAAAGTAGACCTGATCTATATATCATTTTTCTTACTTTGTTTCATTTCTTCATAACAAATTGAATTATAAGGTAGGTTGAAGATCAGGGTGGGGGAGTCAGGAAAGGTAGAAAAAAGCTTCATGAGTTCAAATCCAGCCTCAAACACTTACCAGCTGTGTGGCCCTGGATAAGTTACTTAATTTTTTGCCTAAGTTTTCTCATCTGTAAATTGAGCTAGAAAAGGAAATGATAAAGCACTCCAATATTTTTGCCATGTAAACCTCAAATGGGGTCACAAAGAGGTGGACACAACCATAAAATGAATGAACAACCACAATAAAAGTAATGGCAAAGCCTTCATAGAAGATATGGGATTTGAGTGGAATCCTATAGGATAAGTAATCTTTGAATATGAAAAAGGAAGGAGGGAGCCATGCCAGGAAAGGAGAAGAGCATGAACAAAGAACAAAGAATAAACAGAGGCATGTAAAAGTTAGGAGCCTGGCCTTTAAGACAATGAATTTTTGCATATGGCAAGAAAAGGTAAATGCTGAGAGATTAAATTTTGGATGATCTGGAAAGCTAGCCTGGGGAGTCTGGGCTTTATTCCCAGGGCAATGCAGACGTGATGAAAAAAAAAAAAGAGTTTTTAGGAAGATTTCTCTAGCAGATAGATTGTAGAAAGACTTTAAGCAGAAAGATCAAAAAAAAGGTTAATATAGCACTGTGTGTGTGTATATATATATATGTGTGTGTGTGTGTGTGCATGTATGAGGGAAAGACAAAGAAAGACAGAGAGAAATTGCAAAGAGAGAAATACACATAGAGACCGAGACAGAGAGTGATAGAGGCAGAAAGAGACAGAATGATAGAGAAGGGAAAGAGGCAGAATCATAGAATACAGGATGTCAGAGCTGGAAGGGATCCCACAAGGCATTTGTACATAAAAGAGAATAACCATCACATGCCCCAAAAGTTTTCATCCTACATTTCTTTAAAGATCTGCATAGCTCTAATTAAAGGAATGTTTTACTGATATCATACCTCAATTCACTTCTTCAAAACTTCTACTCCTTGCTCCTAGTTTTGCCCTTATTAGAATAATAAATTCTAATAATAATAATAATTAATAATAAATAAAATATAAAACAAAATAAAATAATGATAATAAATCTAATCCCTTTTCCACATGATAACCTTAGAGATAGTTGAAGAAAGCTATAATGTCCCAGCCCAGCATCTTCTTTTTTAGTTCTAACCCATCTCCATGTGACATAAGAGTTTACTAAGGGGCTAAGTGAAAGTGTTAGCAGTGAAAAGAAAAAGGAATTGAATAGGAAAGCACTAATAGTATGAAGATTAAAAAAAATAAGGACATGGTGTTATTATTAATTTCCTGGCATTTAAGTTCTTATTTCCTCAGGATCTGATTAACTCTGCTTGGCCCAAGTTTTTTCATACTCTTGGCCTGAGAACCCATAATCATTTTTGCAGCTCTTCTGGCATGACCTGACTCAGCTTGAAGTCTTGGGATAGAGGGGACTTTTCTGTCTAAAGGATTATTTTTATGTTTAAATAAAATGCTACCTGGGAGATGGAGACCTCAGGGGCACCATTACTTGATTGATTGATTGAGTCAACAATTGTTTGAACAAGATTATAGTAGAAGAGGAGGTACTCGGTGCTTCCTATTTCTTTTGTATTCTAGCAAAAAAGTCATTTTGGTTTAATTGAAATCACTGTTCATTTAGGTGAAGTTCTATCCTTTTAAAAATGTTGTGATAGGCAGAGGTGTTGGTATAAGACTTTTGGGAAAGTTAACATTTATCTGAACCCCTCTTTTGCCCCCCCAAAATAACCTTTTGAATTTAAAGCAAAAAATCTTAGGTCCAAAGCTCTGAACTATATCTCTCTGAGGCCATGGATGAATTTCTTCTTTATCCTCTCTGCCACACTAGGAGACACTGTACATGTATTCTGCAACCAGTCTAAACACTGAATGGTTACTCTGAGAGTCTAGACCCAACTCTTATCTAGAATGAGGTCTGAGTCCACCAGTTAGAGGGGTTTGAGAAAAAGATGTCACAAACAACATAATTTGGTGGAGGGAACAAGAAGTTGCTCTTTTCCCTTGGAACCACAGACTAGAAAGGATGAACAATATGGCTCAGGGTTGATCTGTTTGCTCACTGGGGGAGGCAGTAGAAAGAGCTAGTCAGTCATATGTGACTTGTGTTTCTTTCTTGCTTTGGTCTGCTTTTTTTTTCTCTTTAACAATTATGAAATTAACATACTGTTTCCAGATAATATTAATCATAATAATTTCACTCATCTGAAATAATTTTTGAAGTAAATCGACATGAAGGTATCAGTGATTACAAAAAAAAACCATAAGTGCTGATCAGTCTTTTAAAAAATTACTTTTTTATTGATGTCTTTTGATTTTATATTACCTACATTTATCAATGTGTCCCTTTCCCTTCTCTCCCTCTTAGAGAGCCTTTCCTAATAGCAAACAATAAGAGAAAAATAAATGGTCTATGACATCAACTTACTCAGTAGAAAAGTCTGACATTATATGCAGTTTGCTACACTCAGAGTTCTCCAACTCTGTAAAGGAGGATGATCAATCTTTTCTTACTGTGACTATTGGGAGGTGACTAACAGAATACCTGCTCAAAGATCTGATACAGAGACTTTCTTATTAATATTGGCAAATGCCTTGCAGATAAACTCATATCTTTTGCAAGATCAAAAACACTCGCCAGTCTTGCTGATACCAGTGATCATGCATTTAGATAATCAATCAAATGTTTATTAAGCACCTGGCATGTGCCAGGCACTGGGGACACAAGTGCTATGAATGCAATGATTCCTACTTGAAAGAGTTCAGTAGATGGCCAGGAACACTAGTGATTTGAGAGGAATAAATGCTTTAGGACAATATTTAGCATTTTTGATAGCAATCCTTATTGCTCGTATCCCCACCCTAATTATTTTTGGCCTGATCCAGTTTCTTTTAAGGCCAAGGCTGATTCAAATGGCCATTTAGGGTCATTTAATCTTCATTAAACAATGAGACAAAAGACTCATCTATGAATGAAGAAGCCAAATTTGTCATCATCATTGTCTTCAACAATAAAACATTATTGAATACCTATATAAGTGGTTCTATAGACTGAATGATGAATTTTCACATAAAGAGATGATCCTGATCTAACTAGGTATATTAACATAAATGTAGTCGATTAAACAAATATTTAGTAAAACATTTCTAGTGTCAGAAACTTGGGAATATGAATATAAGCAGAAAGACAGTCCCTGCTTTCAAGAAATAGTACCTCCTTTGAGGACTCTCATCCTTCAAATAAAGATTCTGGGAAAAACTAGCCAATCAGAGGAAAGGTCTGCAGGAGCAGAGGGTACTTCTAGTGTGAGAAGACCAAGGATGCAGTGAACTTCCAGAGTCAAGAGGTTTCTATCATATGAAAGAAAAAGTCTAGAGAATCAAGGGTGTAACCTGGGAGGGAATGAAGTACTAGGCTTTTCACATTCATGAGAAGGAATATGTATGGTGAATAGAACCCTGATGGCATTTTTAACAACTTTCTCATTAAAAAAAAATCACCTTTGCTTATTTCTATCAACTATCATAGGATTCCATGATACTGGTTTAATAATGAGTACATTACTTTAAGGAATAAGTTTGAGTCAAAGACATGGTGACATTTGCAATAATAATAATGTCCAATATGTAAGCTAATTTGTAGTCATGCAAATCCTCCAAAATATTTCTTTAAGTTTTCCAGAAATACCATGTAAACTCTCTAAGCCAGATCATCTTATGATTGCTGAGCCTTGCTTGGTCATAATTCTCTCAATGCCCAAATAATAAATTTCCTTATATCTCCTCATTATCATTGTATTTTCCTTTTGTGGTGGCAAAGAATTGGGAACTGAGGGAGAATATCAAGTGGGAAATGGCTTAATAAGTTATCACATATGAATGTTATGGAATACTATTGTGCTGTAAGAAATGAGTATGAAGGGGATGGTTTTGGAATGACTTATATGAACTGATGCATAATGAAGTAAGCAGAACCGAGAGAAAAAAATTCTACAACAGCAACAATTTTATGAAGAAAAACACCTTAGACTTAGGATTTCTAATCAATGTAAAGATCAGCCACAATTCCAGAAGACTTATAATGTAATATGTTACCTTCTCTTAGAGAGGGAAGTGATCAATTTGAGGTAGATGATTTTTTTTGAGATATATGATTGATGTATATTTTTTTCTTCATCAAAAGGTTCCCAGGTCAATTTTGGAATATATAAGCCAGGGAACATATGATGTAACTCACTCCCCATGCTATAGATTATAAATTTACTTCCAGCCAATAGCCTTCTGGCTTTCTGTGCTCTACACAAACACCTAACTAACTAGATGTCTCCACCTCTTTGTCTCAAATGAGGGAGAGAATAGAAATAATGATGAAATAATATTATCTCCATAATCTAAATGCATCAAAATAATTTGCTTCAACATGTAGGTAACACATAATATGCCAATAAACAGTCTTTTTCTTTACAAAATTCAATTGGAGCACACTCAGTGTTTCTCATATTCAAAGAGTTTATTGAAGGAATTATTACCTATTGAATAAAAAATTAGGAGTGTCATTTTGATATTGCTATAGGGATCCCTGGGCCAGAATGGTCAACCCCCAAAACTGAGCCAGGTAGGTTGGCATTGAGGGTAGCAAAATCATAAGAAGTAGCTGTGAGGAAGTGATTGAGCCTTGCATTTGGAGATTGTACTCAGGCTTTTGATCTCTGGCTCTGCTATTTGTTACTCCCAATGACTGTGGGTAAACCACACTATTTCTATGAGCATGTTGTCTCTTCTATGAAATGGGATTTGGACTAGTTGACTATAAAGACAATATGGTATAGTGGACAAAGCACTAGACCTGGAGTCAGAAAAACCTGGGTTCTGATCCCCATCTTAAACCCTTACTAACTTTGAGTCTCTAGACAAGTCATTTAACTTAAATGTGCCTCAATTTCCATCTTTTTAAAACATAAAGGTTTGAATCAATAGCTATTAAGACTCCTTCCAGCTTGAAATATGATCTATCTGTTAATGGAGACTTCTTGTTGTATTGCTGATGGGAAAAAAAGCAAATTTTTAAAAATTATGTATTTTTATATATGAGTATAATAGTTGCTGCTCTACAAATTGCCAGAAAATTTCAAGGGAATCTCTAGGATTTTCTTTTGAATTGAAATCAATGGTTCATATTTGGAAGCAATATCTTACTATATACTAGGGTGTTTAGATTTGTCTATTACTATAGTAGACTAAAAGTCTACAATATTTGTCTAGGTCTTTATTTGATACACAGCAAAAGCTAATGTCCTGCCTATATCCCAAACTGCTTAAACCACATGGGAGGGTTGTGCATGAGCTTTTGTGAATGAGCTTCTTTTGATTATTTTCCCCATCTAAACGCCTAAGAGTAAAAGCAAAAGTAATTTATTGCTTATGAGGTTCTGAATTTTTTAAAGAAAAAGATGGTTTCTTTGGAGTCAGGATGACAACATGCTAATTTCATTCTCTTTAGAACAAGATTTGGGAGATCACTTTGGGACACATTCATCCACTGCAAGTTGCTGATCAGCTGTATTTGCCAAAAGGATTCCGTGTAGTTTGTGATCATTGGTGTGAGACAGATCTCCTAAGCTGTTTCTGTTGGGAAATCTTACTGTCAGACTGGTTGATGGGTCAGACTTGGGGAATGCTTGTTTTAATGTCAGTTGTTGACAGAACTTGACACATAATGCTGTTGCCTTTATTTAGATATTGCCTTAAGAGTCAATATGGCAATACTGTTAAGCAGTGTGCCCTGAGCTGCCTACCACCCCTGTTGCCTCTAGGAAAAAGTGGCCCTGTAAGCTACAGGAAATAGAATTTACTATTTATATCAAAGAGATGCTAATTTCTTGAACCTACAGAGAGAACATTTTTCACTCTTCCAAAGTGCTTTGACATTCCTAGTGATTCATTGTATTCTCATGTCAGTGTGGTATAGTAGATAAAATAAGTAACCTTTTTATTTTAAACATGTAAGAAATGGACAAGTCCAAGCATAAAGTCTTGCCCTGAAAATCTACATATTATCTTACATTGAAGATCTATAATATAATACTTAAATTCGTTGACTTAGTTATTCCAGCTGTAAAATGGGGTACTATTATTATCTACTTCCCATGATTGTTGTAAGGATAAAATGAAATAATATTGGCACTTTGCAAATATTAACGTGTTATATAAATGCTAGTTATCATCATCATCATCATGATCTTTATCATCATCATTGCGAACACCTTTACATTTATCTCTCCCAAGGATTCCAGAATTGTGCATAGTGCCTCCTACATGTAATCAGTTGCTAAACTTTGATTCTCTCTTTGAAATGACTGCATGTCTGTCTTCTTTTCCACTTCAGGTCTGTATTATCTTACTTCAGGATTATTGCAATAGACACCTAACTGGTTTCCCTACCTCCAGGTACCCCCTAAAATTTACTATTTCTGTGTAAGGCATTTTTCCTAATCTTTGAAACTTTGTAGCCTTCCTTTACTTTTTTACTTTTCCCTGTCCTTTGACCCACCCACCCAAAGAATTGTCATGTTGATGATTCTACTTCCAGAACATCTCTTGAATCTTCACTTTTCTCTTCCTTCACATGGCTAGTGTTCTAGTTCATAAAGCCTCTGGTTGGGAACCATGAGAAGAAAAACAAAACACTATCCACATTCAGAGGAAAAACTGTGGGAGTAGAAACACAGAAGAAAAACAACTGCTTGATTACATGGGCCGAGGGCTTATGGTTGAGGATGTAGACTCTAAATGAACATCCTAGTGCAAACATCAACATGGAAATAGGTTCTGATCAAGGACACATGTAATACCCAGTGAAATTGCACTCCAGCTTAGAGAAGGGTGGGGGGGAGGGTAGGGAGGGAAATAATGTAACTCTTGTAAGCAAGGAATAATGTTCTAAATTGACTAAATAAATTAACTAAAAAAACAAACAAACAAACAAAGAAATAAAGAAAGCCTCTGGCTGATTTCTTTGCTTCTAGGCTCTCCGGTCTCCAATTCCTTTTCTTCATTTCTGTCACTCAAAATTCTGTTCTTTCTTCAAGGCTCATTTGGTGTGTTGGAAAATTCTACCACCAAGATTTCCCTGATCAGTCTAGTTGATCATGCTTTCCTTTTTATCTTACCTGCACACTAACTAATATTCCCAGGAAAATGGGGGAAATGTAAGTGCCTTGAGGGCAAGGACTGTCTCTTTTTGTCCTTGGATTCTTTTCCTAGATTCTCTAAACTCTTTTAGGTTAACTTTTGACTCCTTGCCAATAACCAGGTCTATGTGCTGATTTCTGGACAACTCTTCATTATATTGATTACAGTAAATTCAAAATCCTTAACTTCCTACACCACTCTCCTCTACCTTGAACCCTGGGTCCCCTGGCTCTAATAGTTGAGTTTTTGTTTTATGTTTTAGAAACTAAGCTTTTTACCATTTTCTGTCTTTCTCTAAACCCTGCCACACACATCCTTCCAGCTCCTTTTATTTGTCTTTTATTATTAGAAGGTAAGCTCCTTATGGGCAGCAATCATTTTTCCCTCTTGTATTTGTATACCCAGTGTTTAAAACTTTAGAGCTTGAAAATCTTCTGGCCCAATCCAGTCATTTGTTAGTTGAAGAAACTACGGGACGGAGAGGTTTAACGACTCATCCATGATTACACAGCTGGAACAAGAACTCAGGTGTCCTGCCTTCCAGTTAAGTGGAATTGGGTGAGAGGGGTCAGGCACGTGAAAAGGGGAGGGTATGGGTCAGTATAACTAGCATTTCTTCTCCTTGGTCCTCCAACCTACTTTGGCTTACTCCTGAAGAAGAAAGGAGGTGGGTATAAGATTGTAGAAGGTGGCAGAGATAGCGGTAGCAGTCTATGGGCAAGTCTCAGTAAGGGACGGTGCAAGACATGAGAAGGTCTTTGTAAGAGGACAAGAAGGGATGGAGGAGGTAGGAGAGATCTTTCAGGTATAACTTTTTAATGGAGAGAGGTAAAGTAGGGGAATGCCCTTCCTGGATCTGCCAGACACCTCTGGTTGTCTTTGTCCTAGGCATGTGCCATTTACATTTGCTGGGCCCCTTTGAGGATCAAGTAAGACAGAACACATAAGAACAATTCCATAGTTACCATTTTAATCCAACTCTTCATTTGAGGAAGGTCATGTAAGGTGACAAATCAATTAAACTGAACAGTGATTCCAAAACTCTTGATTTCTAAAAATCTGCTGGATGAGCTCCTTTAGTGAATATGTCCATGCTGCTCCCAACTAAGTAGTTAAAAAAATTTTATTCTTTCAAGACAGCATATTTCTATGGATAACTGCATTTTTGATTGCCCAAAACTGTTTACAAAGAAAAAAAATGTTGGAAGGAGCAGACCCCATCTTGTCTTGATATCTAGAGGCTGGTATGTCTTTGTAACTGCCTCATTTCAGAATTTCTTTTGTCATTTAGTGCCTGTATCTCTTCTGTAATTCTTTCAACCATTTCAGTCCTTTCAGTGTTTGGGGAAGAGGCATGCTGGGTTGAGCAGTAGCTTAACTAAAGTCCCATGACAAAACGATGGGGAAGTATTTCTTGTATGGGTAATATGCCTTTTTTCCCCAACACAATGACAAAGGAAATATGTATTGTATAATAGCATGTATTTAATCAGGGAGAGGAAGGAAGGAATTTGGATCACAAAATGTCAGAAACATGTTAAAAATGGCCTCAATTTATAATTGAGAAAAATATAATAAAATTATTTGGGGAAAACCCCAAAATTATGGGAAGGTAAACCCTCTTGGAACCCAAGATTTATTTTTCCCTGAAGGAAAAAACTGATGATTTTGAGAAACATGTCCTGGGGCTTTAGATCAGAGTGATGCTAGCTGATATGCTTTGGCTTTTATGTGCTGTTCCTTTATTCCCTTTAGTTAAACTTACTCCTGAGCAGAGCTCTGCTTAAAGCACAAGATGGTTCCTTTGCATAGAAAAGCAGTTTTTTTTCTCTAACTCATGTGAGGCCTCGGGTTCTTATTGCTTCTGCTAGTCAGTAAATGGGAGAATATAATAATGTAGCAGTTTGGGGTTCCCCATAGGATATAAACACCATTTTCCAATAGTTTTTTGAGAGGAAGACCAATTTGCTGAATGTTTTATTATCCATGATTATCCCCCCTCCCAAAGAATAATTTGAATCACCAATAAACAGGACTTTCCTGAAAAAATAGGGTCCTGTGTTTGCAGGGTGTGTGGGAAAATGCTGCTCTGTGAGTATGACTTTTGCAGATATATCATTACTTTCCCTGGAGTCTCTGGAGTGGGTGAGGCATGGCAGTGGGAACAGAGACCTAGAACTTTGAGCAACCTTAGAGATCATCTAATAAAGATTCACATATCAACTATAATCAGATTTTAATGCTCTAAGGGACCTTAGAGATCTTGGAGTCCAATTTTCTTATTTTATAGATTAGAAAATTAGGTCCCAGAGAGGCTAAGTAATTTATCCAGGGTCATACAGCTAGTAAGTATCAGAAACAGGATTTGAATTCTGGGTCTACTGGACCCTTAAGTCCACTGCACTATAAACTGCTATATTATGGCTAGTCCACTGGGACTTTTGATCTTAAGGCTAAAATTAATGATAAAGAAAAGGAGAATGTGTATCAACAAATGCAGATGAACATTTTCTTTCCTTTGACATCACTGTAAAATGTCTCTTTAATACCCTTCTTCCTTATTAATTACCATTCCCTGCTGAAAAGAATGAATAAGGAAGAAGGATATTACTTTCTCTTAAAATTTTCTTTTTTCCAAAATCTATTAACTATTAATTTTTAGTATCCATTAAAATTAGTTCCAAATTCTCTCCTTTCTTCTTGACCCTCCTCTATCCATTGAAAAAGCAAATAATATATCAATTACACATCACAACCTAATGATCACATCATACCCTCACATTCTCCATTCAGTTAAGATTCAGATTTTCCTGAATCATAAAGATTACCTGACTGCTTTAATATTGTTATTAATAAATGTTATTACTATTTTTACAGATTCCATTTATTTTTGTTACTTAATAGGGAGCAAATTGTAAATGAGGAAAATAAGCCCTTTAGTATTTTTTTCTACATTCATTGGATTTCCAGGATGATTCTGGTTTCTTTATCCTTCTTGTTCTCAGTTTCCCTCATGGAAAAGGGAGGAGGTTATTCGACACCAACAGTTTGTGAAACACTGTGAGGTCCTTGGGTGAAAGACCTTTGTGAGTACAAACTGCTCCATGTAATGCCCTTCTGGGTCTCCCCTTGGAGCAGATCCCCTCCATTCACCTTCAGCTGAATTGCTTGTCTTTGATGGGGAGCTAATTCTTCACCACTGAGGGGAGTTGCTATGCTTGGAAACGCTGATTTAATGTAGCTGAGACAAGGTAGATTGTCAAAAATCGAAGCAGGAAAGATGTTTTGCTAGCATTCCAATAAAGCTTGAGGGGATAAAGGAAAATCCAGAAAGCAATGGAAAGCAAGGGAAGATTTCACAGTTGAACTCTAAATATGATAATAATGGTAGAAAGAAGTATAACTAACAATTGGGTCACCTGGGGCAATCTGGTTGATAAGGGAAAATCAAACCTGTTTTATGTCAAAGCTGCTTTGGGTATAGACTCCTGCTGGGAGTGAGGTTGAAGGGCTGCTCAGGAATTCAGTGAGTTCACAATAGCAGGAAGATGCCAATGGATAGCTTCCTCTTTTAATTAATTATTCTTGACAACAAGTACCAGGTTCAGGTGTTTCCATACTGTAGAAGACATGAAAGTGCTCTTAGCACCCACCCTATAGATTGCAGCACTGGGAGCAAAATGCTGATAGCCCATGCCCAGTGATGGCTCTGATGAAAAGGAAAAAGGCAAGTTTAATTTGGCTTTGCTAAGGTAGGGGAAAATCCTCTTATGCCATCAACAAGAATGTGGAAAGGCAGAGGATTATAATTGTAGAGAAAGGCAGACAGGTTTAGAGGTAGTACAACTTGATTTTAGACCTGGGAGTTTAGACCCAATCAGACTTACAAGTAGAAGGGTAGGCAGTCCTCAGACCCAACTGCAGGGTACAGAAAGACTCCTATTGCCTGCTCACTGATGCCTGAAAGGGCAGCATATGAGCTTTGTTACTTTAAAGTAAAGTCTTATATACTGTTAAATTGCAATTTCCTCTGAGAAAGGTAACGCATTAAGGCTTAATCAGTCATATACATCTTAACTTGAATGATTTCTTCCTTTCTTGAGACTACACATTGATGAGGATAAAGTAGAGTGAGTAAGGGGATCCTGTGTGCCTGAGAGAACTGCAAGGACACCACAGAGGTAGGAAGAGATCAAAAACAGGGGGATTGAGAGGAATTGAAGATATAACACAGTTTGGCCCAATCCTATTCTGATTAATGCTTTTGATTCCTTCTTTCCTTCCTTCCTCTTTACCTTGTTCCCTCCCTCCCTCCCTTGCTTCCTTCCTCCCTTGCTTCCTCCCTCCCTTGCTTCCTCCCTCCCTTGCTTCCTCCCTCCCTTGCTTCCTCCCTCCCTTGCTTCCTCCCTCCCTTGCTTCCTCCCTCCCTTGCTTCCTCCCTCCCTTGCTTCCTCCCTCCCTTGCTTCCTCCCTCCCTTGCTTCCTCCCTCCCTTGCTTCCTCCCTCCCTTGCTTCCTTCCTCCCTTGCTTCCTTCCTCCCTTGCTTCCTTCCTCCCTTGCTTCCTTCCTCCCTTGCTTCCTTCCTCCCTTGCTTCCTTCCTCCCTTGCTTGCTTCCTCCCTTGCTTGCTTCCTCCCTTGCTTGCTTCCTCCCTTGCTTGCTTCCTCCCTTGCTTCCTCCCTTGCTTCCTCCCTTGCTTCCTTCCTTGCTTCCTTCCTTCCTTCCTTCTGTGGGAGAGACATGAAGAAAGAGAGTATTTAAAGGACAAGCCAGGCATGTAGAGCAAGCTGGGGACCTGATCTGCAAAATGAAGGTGAAGATTCCAAACAAAATGTTCCCAGGAGGAGGCAGTTGAAGCTGGCCAGGGGGAGGAATTGATTCTCTCTCTCTGGGTTTTCCTGACCAAAGAGACTGGCAGAGAGAGAGACAGAGAGACAGACCTTTGTGGCTTTGACAGAGTCTGGACATGAATTACTCAAGCAGAGATTATCTGACTAAAGAAAGAATAAAAGAAGAAAATTCTTGTCCTCCATCTCTCTGGCTGTCTCTGTGTCACAGATGTGGAAGAACTGAAATTCCCCCAAATCCTCCTTATAGATTAGGGACACCCTCATCCCTTTCACCTCAATCCCCATCCTGTTTGTTTCCAATAAACCCCTTTGCTTGAGAAAGGAAGAGTGAAGAATATTTCTCTGAAATCTCATAGCTCCCCTGAGTTACTTAAAGGTGGCTGACTAAGACTCGGGGAGAGGAAAGGGAGGCAAAAGGGCAGGGTGAAAGCTGGGAGGTGAAGTGTGATATTGAGGGAGGAAGGGTAGAAAATATCTTGACTTATTAGCCATTAGGAATTAATAGGCAGCTACAGAATACCCTTCTAGCAGCATCTCTCTGTGTCTCTCATCTATCTCCATTATAACTAAGCAACCTCAGGTGTTCCCCTTAGCAGCTCTCCAGTAACAGCAAGCTAGAATACCCATTACCACAACCTGAAATAGTTTCCACAGATTACCATATTTTTTATTACCCTTCCCTCCTTCCTCCCTTCTCCCCTCCTCCCTCCCCCTACCCCCCTCCCTCTCTCTCTACCTCTCTCCCTCTTTCCCTCCCTTCCTTCCTTCCTTATTAAATACCTACTAGGTACAAAGCACAGTTTTAACCCCTGTGGGTGATTGAACTAGGGATAGGAATTGGATCTGTTATTTCACTGGGATGATAGAAGGATTTCCCAGTGATAATGCCATCTACTAATGTGGACTGGCACATTTTCTGCAATTTATCATCTAAGAGTTCACTAGAATACTGAGAAATGATTTTCCCTGGGTCATGAAATCACTAGATGTTAGGGGTGGTTCTTGCAAGTTGGTCTTCTTTACTTTTTGTCTAGTTTTATCACTTTTAGTCTAGTTCTGTAGCTACTACTACTTTCCACCTGGGAATAATACAAAGATAAATAATATATTCTTGTTGTTGTTGGAGTTTACTGTGTAGCGTAATGCTGAATTTTCTGAGCATCTACAAATAATTTATCAAACAAGCTAAGGGAGAAAGAATATGTCTTCTTGACTGAAAGTAAACCTGCTAAGATAAAGGATATATTCCCTTCCAGCTGATATTCCTTTTTTTTTTTCTTCTGGTGGCTATTTTGACAACCAAGTACTTTTCCTCTCATGAGGACCTTCCTTATTCCCAGCACACATTTCCATGAACACCCTACCTCCTGGGCTTTCAGACAGCAACTCCAACAATAAATTTAGTTGTTGTTGTTTTCCTGTTCTGTTAAAGGCAAAGGATCTTTTGATTACCTCTATTCCTAGATTATCCTGAATAAAATGCTCATATCATAGAACCTTAGAGTTGAAAATTATCTTAAAGGTCATCAAGTTCAATGTTTCAGTTGGTATAGAGAATGATAGTAATGGGCCCTCCCTCTTTTCCTCTCTCCCTCCTCCTTCCTCTCTCCACTTTTCCTTTCTTCAATCTCTCCCTTCCTTCATTCTTTTTCTGATAAGTGAGAGGCAATAAACTGTTACCTCTTTTATTATTTATTTTTTCCATTTGAATTAGTTTATCTAGTCAATTTAGAATGGTATTCCTTGGTTACAAAAATCACATGATTTCCCTCCCACCCCTCCACCCACCCTTCCCACAGCCGACACACAATTTCATTGGGTATTACTTGTGTCCTTGATCAGAACCTATTTCCATGTTGTTGATGTTTGCATTAGGATGTTCATTTAGAGTCTACATCCCCAAGCATAGCCCTTCAATCCATGTATTCAAGCATTTGTTTTCCCTAAGTGTTTACTCCCACAGTGTTTCCTCTGAATGTGGATAGTGGTTTTTCTCATAGATTCCTCCAAGTTGTTCAGGGTCACTGCCTAGCAACCAATGGAGAAGTCCATTGCATTCCATTGTACCACAGTGTATCAGTCTTTGTGTACAATGTTCTCCTGGTTCTGCTCCTTTCACTCTGCAACAATTCCTGCAGGTTGTTCCAGTTCCCATGGAATTCCACAGTTCACTATTGCTTTGAGCACAATAGCATTCCATCACCAACATATACCACAATTTGTTCAGCCATTCCCCAATTGAAGGGCATCCCCTCATTTTCCATTTTTTTTTGCCACCATGAAGAGGGCAGCTATAAATATTTTTGTACATGTCTTTTTCCTCATTATCTCTTTGGGGGTACAAACCCAGAAGTGCTATGGCTGGATCAAAGGGCAGACAGTCTTTTATCGCCCTTTGTGCATACTTCCAAATTGCCCTCCAGAATGGTTGGATCAATTCACAACTCCACCAGCAATGAACTAATGTCCCAACTTTGCCACATCCCCACCAGCATTCATTACTTTCCTTTGTTGTCAAGTTAGCCAATCTGCTAGGTGTGAGGTGATACCTCAGAGTTGTTTTGATTTGCATCTCTCTGATTATAAGAGATTTAGAACACTTTTTCATGTGCTTAATAATACTTTTGATTTCTTTAACTGAAAATTGCCTATTCATGTCCCTAGCCCATTTATCAATTGGAGAATGGCTTGATTTTTTGCACAATTGATTTAGCTCTTTATAAACGAGTAATTAGACATTTGTCAGAGGCTTTTGTAATGAAGATTGTTTCCCAATTTGTTGCTTCCCTTCTAATTTTGGATGCATTAGTTTTGTTTGAACAAAACCTTTTTAATTTGATGTAATCAAAATCATTTATTTTACATTTTGTGACTCTTTCTGTGTCTTGCTTGGTTTTAAAGTCTTTCCTTTCCTAAAGATCTGACAAGTATACTATTCTGTGTTCACCTAATTTGCTTATAGTTTCCTTTTTATATTCAGGTCATTCACACATTCTGAGTTTATCTTGGTGTAGAGAAGTTGATCCAAACCTAATCTCTCCCATACTATCTTCTAATTTTCCCAACAGTTTTTTATCAAATAGTTGGTTTTGGTCCCCAAAACTGGAATCTTTGGGCTTTTCATAGAATGTCTTGATGAGGTCATTTACCCCAAGTCTATTCTATTCCACTTATTCTCTTTTCTGTCTCTTAGCCAGTACCAAATTGTTTTGATGACCATTGCTTTATACTATAGTTTGTGATCTGGGACAGCAAGTCCTACTTTGTTTGAATTTTTTTTTTCATGATTTCCCTGGATATCCTTGATCTTTTGTTCTTCCAAATGAACTTTGTTATGGTTTTTTCTAAATCAGTAAAATGTTTTTTGGTAGTTCAATGGGTATGGCACTAAATAAGTAAATAAGTTTGGGTAGGATAGTCATTTTTATTATGTTAGCTCGTCCTTCCTATGAGCAGTTAATGTTTTTCCAATTGTTTAGATCTAGTTTTAATTGTTTGGAGAATGTTTTGTAGTTGTGTTGATATACTTCCTGTGTTTGTCTTGGCAGATAGATTCCTAAGTATTTTATATTGTCTAGGGTGATTTTAAATGGAATTTCTCATTCTAATTCTTGCTGCTGGAATGTTTTGGAGATATATAGAAATGCTGATGACTTATGCGGGTTTATGTTGTATCCTGTGACTTTGCTAAAGTTGTTGATTATTTCCACTAGCTTTTTGGTTGATTCTCTAGAATTCATTAAGTAGACTATCATATCATTCACAAAGAGTGATAGCTTGGTCTCCTCATTGCCAGTTTTAATACCTTCAATTTCTTTTTCTTCTCTAATTGCTACTGCTAGTGTTTCTAGTACAATGTTAAATAATAGAGGTGATAATGGGCATCCTTGTTTCATTCCTGATCTTATCCCATCTCCTTTGCCTCGCCTCCCATCTCCTTTGCCTCGCCTCCCATCTCCTTTGCCTCGCCTCCCATCTCCTTTGCCTCGCCTCCCATCTCCTTTGCCTCGCCTCCCATCTCCTTTGCCTCGCCTCCCATCTCCTTTGCCTCGCCTCCCATCTCCTTTGCCTCATTTTCAAGCTGGTTGATTTTGGCTTTCAAGACTAGTGTCTTGTTCTGTTCTGTTCTGTTTCCAGATGACTTATCTTAGTTTTTAAATTCTTTCCCCAATTGTCTTCAGCCTCTCTTGGGTTTTGAATTTCATTTTGAATTCTTCCAAAGCCAGTATCTAATTCACTGGGATTTCTCTTTTATTGCTTCCTCTGTTCTGTTTGCTCTTTTTTCTTTGGCTTTATAGAAGCTGTCGATTGTAATTTCTTTCTTCTTTTTCTGTCGTTTGCTCATATTTACCCCTTCATTGCTCCCCATATTTGTCTGTGCTCTTGCTGCTCTCATTTTTTTGGTTTTGGGGATTTCTGTCAGTCTTCCCTCTTGGAGCTTTTTGAGATCTCTCTGTGAAGTCTGTGGGGGAGGGGTTTTGATATTTGAGCTTCCCTGTCCTCTGGAAGCTTTTGATTGGATTAAAGTACAGCAGTTAGTGAGGGAGGGGTGTTGGAGCTTGGGTTTCCCTGACCTATGAAGACTTTTGATGGGATTAAGTTCAGCTGGCTTGGGCTGGATATGCTCTGAGGCCAAAACCTCCTGGAAGGCTGGAGCAATATGGAGGGTCTCTGCCACTCTGATCAAGCTGCTAGCTCTGCGCTCCCTCTCTAGCTCCTTCCCTGCCACCTGTGTTCAAGTTTTGAGCCTGGCACATCCCTGCCTGCAAGGTACACCTTCCAGAACAGTGCCTTTGCCTACCCAGAGGTTCCCTCTGCCACTGGAGGCTTAGCACTCTAGGTGCATGGGAGAGGTCCTGGGACCTTCCTTCTGCCTTCCCCTTAAACTCGAGTGTTCTCGGATTTTGGCTTTGGAAGGGGGGAGCATACCTTTTGAATTGAATCCAGCAGGAGGGTTCCTTTGCTCTCTCTTGTTGTTAGGTTTGATTTTCAGTCCCCTGAGAACATTCAATTTGTGATTGGTAAGGAAGGGTTTTCAGAGGTCTGAACTTTTGCTGCTTCTATGCCACCATCTTGACTCCACCTCCCTGTTACCTTTTTTATCTGTTTATCTGGTTAAGCAACTAGATAGCCAATAAATTTAAAGTCTTTAAAATATGGATTGGAGCATGACAATTGAAGAAGAATCATATTGGCAGTCAGTGTGAAGTTCTGTGTTAATGGGATCATTTCCTAACTTCCTTGGTGTGCTTGTCCAATAATGAAACTCCTGGTGCTAACTTCTTCATTGGACTATTTTGAGAATTATTTTTGTGTTCATGTTAAAAAAACTGCCTTCTACAAAACCATGAAATGAGGCCACAGAATTGAAAAATATATTGAGTATTAAAGTTTTAGATTGTCCAGTTCAGATGCCAAATTCTGAGAAAAGTGTTATTTGTCTGGTCTCCAAAACTCTCAAATTTTGAGACATTTCAACTAACCAACTGTCCTCTTTGAAACCTTGCTAACAATGCATTGTAGAGAATAAAGAAATGATAGTCTTTGCCCTCAGAAGGTCTATAATCTCACTGGGAAAACAACATAATTTATTCTACAATACTACATGGTAAGAGTTGGGCAGGTAGATGGTGCAATAGCTAGAATTCTGGGACTGAAGTCAGGAAGCTAAGTCTTTCTGAGTTTAAATCTGACCTCTGACACTTTCTAGCTATTTTCTCATCTGCAGATGAACTGGAGAAAGAGATGACAAACCACCCCAGTATGTTTGCCAAGAAATAAAAAACACACACAATAGGGTCTCAGAAAGTTGAACAGGACTGAACAACATCATTAGTCTTACTGTTTTTATTGACATTTGATTATGAAATTTCAGACACTAAAAGGACTACTTTGTCCTTTATCTTTGCAGAATACTAGAGTAATTCTTGGAAATAGTTGTAATGATTCTGATAATAACTTCTGTTTTTATAGCACTTGAAAATTTACTGAGAACCTTCCTCATCCTAACTCTTCAAGTTGGGTAGTTCAAATATAATTCCCCACATTTTGCGAATGAGGATTATTACACTGAGGTTTAGAGTAACCAACTGAGTTGTTAATCATTAAAAATTAGTAAGTAAAAACACTTGATTATATGGTATATTATTACATAGTATATCTGAACAAAGAAAATACTGTCTTAAGTCATGTCTCCAGAACCTATAGTAAAAACCTCAAATTCAATATCAACCTTATTCCCAGATTTCAGTGTTTTCAAGGGCTTTCTCTAGAGATGACAGTGCATGGCTGCCTTGTGTCCCTTTATGTAGAATACATTTTTCATTATTTTCAGTCATCACTTTTCTTGTGCTGCTTTTGTCAGTAAATTTGTGGGAGACTAATTGTACTTATTTGCATGAGGAATTTGGTAAAGCTGGTCTGAAATTTAAATATATATCATTAGCCTGGTCCTCTTCAAGGACAAAGGTTGACTTTTTTTCCTTTTTATCCACAGTACTTAGTTCAGCGCATGGCGCATACTAGATGCTTACCAAACGTTTGCTGATTGACTGACTAAATGGACAGAGTCATTTTGATCTATGACTATGAAGAAAAAATTCTGGTTCCTCTAATTTTGTCCTGACTGTCAGTAATGGCATTTTTAGGGTGGCTTTTTCTGTATTGTCATAAAAGACAGAGTACAGGGACTCAAGTAGGCAATGCCTGTTTGAATCCTCTACCAACTGATGTGTAAAAATTAAATTATATCTCTAATAAAAATATTATATTTTATGAGGTTTATTAAGGATTATTAGAAATCAAGCAATAAGAAAATACAAAATAAGAAAACCATGTGCCTAGAGCTGATTAGCCCATTCAAAGCTTACTTACTACATCTTGCAAAAGCCAAGCAGAGAGAGCAGGAGGCAGAGAGCCAGTTAAATACTAATTGTGATCTCACCCAGGTGGAGACTCAGGTGATATTATAGGGAATTCTGGGAAATACCAAGGACTTCTGGGATTGAAGTCTATGGTTCAAATCTCCATTTTACAGATGCCATCCATGAAAGAGGTAATAATCAAAAAATATATAGGCTTAACTTCATTTCTTTGTAGATGATTCCCAGATCTATACAATTAGTCCCAGTCTCTCCCTTGAGCTTAATCTCACATCATCTATTACTATCAAATATTTCATGTTGGATATCCTGGGAACATTGTAGCCAACATATACAAAACTGTCAAACCTTCCCATCTTCCAAATTTCCCTTTCTTTCAAAGGCATTCCTATTCTTCCAGTTTCCCAGGTTTGCAATCTTATAGCATCCTTGACTCCTCATTCTTCCTCACCCTTCATATCCAATCAATTGCTAAATCTTGCTGATTCTACTTTCACAACCTCCCTCCATTCCCAAAGCAACCACCTTCTTTCTGGCCCTCACCACCTCTAACCTACCTAGCTAGATAATGACAATGGTCTCCCAAATGGTCTTCCTTCCTCAAGGATTCTGACCACTCCACCCCATCATTCACACAGATGCCATTGATTTTCCTTTAGTGTAGATCTGACCAGGTGACTTGCCTCCTCAGTCAACTCTAGGGTCTTCTTATTGTCTCTATAAAAAATACATTTTTCTATTTAACTCAGAAAGCCCCACACTCCTTTGCCTCAACCAGCTTTCCAGCTTCATTGGACATTTCTACCCTGCCTTCACTATTGACGTCAGGCAAATTTTCTGCCTGTTTTACACATACTACAACCCTCCATGTCCTGAGGTTGTTCCTAGAATGTAGTCCCTTCCCACTTGTTCCCCACAGAGATCTCTTTCTCTAAGACACAGCTTAGAGATAGATCGTCTTCTGCAGGAAGTCTTTCCTGATTTCTACCCCCCCAACTCCCTTGGAAGAAAGTGTTCTTTCCAAACTGCCTTATATTTAACTGCTTTCTCTCTCTGTGTTCACACACACACACATGCATATATTTGTATTAATTGAATTTCTGTTTATGCTACATTTATTTATGTACTTATTTTCTCCTTTAGTACCCCCCCCCAATTAGAATGCAAGCTCCTTGAGAGAAGAAACTATTTCATTCTTTGAACTTTCATCCCCAGTACATAGCAAAGTGCCTGGCACATAGTAGGTACTTCACAAATAATTTTAGTTGATTGAAAGATTAAACTTTATATATATATATACCTATCATCTCTTCCTGTACTTATTTCACATCTCAAATCTGTTGAGCCCTGATACATATTGTGTTTCTTGTAAAAGTCTCCAGGGAAAAATTTAGTCTTCCTTCAACCACCCATCTAAATTTCTCGTGACTTAAGAATTGCTTGCAAATGACTAACCTAAATCTTTTCCAGTGTAAAGTAATCCCATTTTGGCTTATTGGGCCTTTGGGACATTTGCTACTTCCATTATTTCTTCATTTACTTGAAGATACTAAGAGTGAGAGAGAATTTGTTTCCGTTTTAAGAACAGGTAACAGACATTGGTCAATATAGCAACTGGAAAGCTGAAATCCCTTAATTAAATTTGACAAATATTTAATCCTCACAACTCTGGGAGTTAGGTGCTATTATTCCCCTTTTACAATAGAGGAGACTGAGGCAGAGGCTAAAAGATTTTCCCAGGAGTACACACTTGGATTTGGAGGGTAGATTTAAAATCAATTCTTCCTGACTCCAGATCCAGCCCTTACTTATCCACTGTACCACCTAGCTGCCTCAGATACTTCTTAAACTGGAATCTGTGAACTTAAAAATAATTTTTTTTGATAACTATATTTTGAAAAAAATTTTTTCTACTTTGTCATCCCATGTATTTTAATGTATGCATTAACAAAACACTATTCTGAGAAAAGGTTCATAGACTTGATTTTTAAAGGGGTCTCAAAGTTGCAAACTTCTGAATTAAAGATACTTTTGCTGGAGAAGGAGAGAGGTATTTAATGAGAATTATTCAGCAAATGGACAAGGGGAAGAAATTCTTAGCTCAATAATAAAGTTACAAATATACTACAAATGGAGAACTATTAAGCATGGACTATTGGGGAAAATTCCTATTTGGCAAAAAATACATATCCCTGCTGAAAATGATTCTTTTATAACAAAGATATAATTCTGAATAAGAATACTAAAAATATACTCAAATTCTTTAGTGGATCTATGAATTCATTCTTGTGGCTATTCCCTCCAATGATACAGATTCAACTGACCCACTTCTATCCATCTTGTGTGACTTTTTGTTCATGGCTTTCTATATGTAGGGAAGAGATCTATGTAGGAGAGACCCTAAGTGTAGAGAGAGTTCACTTATGGTAAGGGCTGTCATAACATATATCAGAAGGAGGCAGAGTAAGTTCTCTCCCAAACTTTCTTTAAGGGAGACTTGAATTCCTGCCAGGAAGGAAAGTAGGAAATTGCGGCCAGAGGTCACTTTTCTGTCCTCAGAGAAAGGGGTGAATCAGGCTAAAATTATATACTATCTTCTCTCTTAAAAATTATTAGTCTAGGGGATGTGATTGGGTTCAATTTAACTTTTGATCACTTTGTTATTATTATTGAGGAGGGATCCCATGCTCTATATTTAAGGCTTGACCCATTTTCCCATCAAATATCAGTTCTACAATGAACATGCCTAGGAAATAACAAAGAAACTTATTTCCCCAAATCATAGCAAAACAGAAAGCATTGAAGGTTATACATAGGAGGACAATATGGAATGAAGGAGCTTGGCTATTGGAAGCAAGATAGATTGACTTGACCAAGAATTCTAGATCTCACCCAAGGGAAACTTCCTAGTTTCTAATGTACTAAGCTAAGGATAGGGACATGATAGAGAGAGCCAAATCCTCTTATATCTTTCTAGAGTCTTTTTCTTCAGTAGCCTAAAATAGAGTTGACCTCTTCCATCTTCCTTCTCCAACTTGGAAGTTAAAAATGTCCAAAGCAACTCAAAACTTAAAGAAGAACTGAAGCATGAACGATCAGGTAAAGAACTTAAGCTGGAGCTCTCTTACTCTTGTTAACTCTACTCTGTTTCCACACGGGGCAGGACATTTATCTCCACCAGTGAGAAAAGAATTCCATATCAATTGGCTTTGGGACTAGTGTTACACATAAATATCCACAGCACACATGCTTAACAAAATGGTGGCCTTGGTCATGTCCTCCTGACTATGCCAATGAAGCACATGGTCTGTCCACTGGATATGCTAAACTTTTACTCTATGATGAATATAACTTTCCCCAACCCCCTTCATAAATTTCTTTGATCACATCCTTTACTTTCCTTTTCCTATGTAATTGCAACATGTAATTTGTTCCAAACCAACATGTTCTTCTCCATTACCCTTTGGGTCATTCTATTTCTTCAATGACTTACATTCCATGACTTACAGTCATGGAACAACAATAGAAAAATATTGTTATTAGTTGTGAACAACTGCATCTTTTTTGTTATAAGGGAGGTTTGGGGAAAAAAGGGGGTAGGGGCTATTATCAGGAAGTGACAATGATACTTAAAAAGCATAAATTAAAAATAGATTTAAAATGAATACTATTATTAAAGGAGGACTTTAAAAGTATATTGTTCCTGAGAATAGGATAACAAAGGATCACTAAGTGTTATCTGACCCAGGTTAAGCAGGAACTATAGGGTAGTCACCTGAAAATAGTAAAAGTGAAAAGAGGCATTTCTTGGCTCACCAAGAAAAGAGCACACACACACACACACACACACACACACACACACACACACACACACACACACACACACACTGATTGAGAGAGAGAGAGTGTTTCTGTTCTTGCGCTCAAAAAAGGGAAATGGGAGAAAGATCTAAAGGAAATCCCTCCACAGACCTTGATCTGAAGTCCCTCCTAATTTTCTCAACAAATAACTTTACAAGCTAGGAACCAGACATTACTCCACAGCTCTTCCATAGGGTTAATAGCACTAGTATACTTAGTCCAATCCAAAGTTTTCCAGCTTTAAGTGTCAATCAATAAATCCTAGGCACTGTGAATACAAAAGTCAAAACAAAATAATCTCTGTCCTCAAAAAGCCTAAATTCTATTGGGGGAAACAAAATACACACATGTATAAGTAAAAACAAACAAACAAAAAATATATATAATATATATATATATATATATATATATATATATATATATATATATATGGGTATATATATATACATATCCATGTAAAAAGGGAGGCCCACCCTATTTGTAAATAGAAAGAGAAATACTTTAATCTATGGTACCTGAATCCTACTGTTCTAACTGGGACAAAATGAAGAAGATTGATGTTATCTTACTCTCTCCATATTCCCATCCCAAACAATCAAAAAGTAGCTTGCTGTTAGTTGTTAGAAAACTGTTTCCAAGGATGACTGAGCATGTAGGCTGATAGCAACATGTCACTCTGTTTTGACCATCAATTGCGATTAGAAACTAGAATGTCTGTATGCAGTTGCATATCTCTTCTATACTCTCCCCAAACAATATTCAGAGCTGAGGAGCAGAGCCTGAATCTGCATGTGACCTGATTGTACTTTCTACAGAAATAGGATGGACAGCTATGCCAAATCTAATCTATTTATTAAATCCATGAACCATAGGAATTCTCCTGCTGACTGTGTCAGTCCCTACACTAGGGCCATTTTGAAATTCCCAGCTCATTAAGAATGTTGCTGCTCTGAATGGTATACAGAGCAGACAGAACATCAATCACTCATTTTCTTAACTTTCTGGTTTTTCACATTTCCACCACTTTTATCCTACTGTATCACTGGAATGACTTTTTCTCCTCAGAATACTAGATATTTATGTTGCCACCAGATGAAATATTCCTGAAATATTAATTCATCATTCTAATATTTCCTGTAATCAAATGCATTTAGATTATAGTAAGATCAAAAAAAGAAAAACTCATATCAATGCTTTAAAAGGTCTGGCATGTCACTGGAATGCATAATCCTTCACCAATGCAGATCATGACTCCTGAACAAAATTATTCCTCCCATTATGGTCAGTTTTCTGCCACAGATTGATTGGCCCTCAATCATCAGACAGACAACCTGATTTTAGACACAAAATTGAATTGTTAACATGTTGTAAGAACTACCAGAGATTGTATTGCACTCATATAACTTTCCAGAAGACTGGGTGACTTCCAAGCTATACTCACAGGACAGAATAGCATTCATTTCACTGTTTTCTTATTCATAGGATAGGAACCAAAACTGTTATTTCATTGGTATGGGGAATTCCTAGATAAGGAAACTCCTATCAAATTCAGACCTGTATTTTCTTTTTTATTTCTTTAAATCCTTACCTTCTATCTTAGAATCAATATTGTGTATTGGTTCCAAGGTAGAAGAGTGGTAAGGGCCAGAAAATGGTGGTTAAGTGACTCATCCAGGGTCACACAGATAGGAAGTGTCTAAAGTTAGATTTGGACCTCTAGTACCCACTGTCTCTAGGCCTGGCTCTCAATCTACTGAACCACACAACTGTCCCTAAAGTTCACTACTTATTTTTTTAAACCCTTACTTCCTGTCCTAGTAACAACTCTAAGACAGAAGGGTAAGGACTCTGCAAATGGGGTTAATTGACTTTCCCAGGATCATAGAACTAGAAAGCTGTACTTTCTCTTCAATTTGTATTTTAGACCAGGACATTAAGAGGGTAAGTAACTTCCCCAGAGTCAAGAAGCTCGTATGTTTACGAGGTAAAAATTGAACCCATGTCCTTTTGGTCCGAAGACCAGTTCTCTATTCACTATACAGCACTATGTCTCAATTCCCAATCAATTTTAATTTCTAGCATTTCCATTAGAAGGTAAATGGCAGTACTACGAAGGCCAACCATCTTTATCTGATTCTGGGCAGGTTTCCCTGTGCCATTTATAAAAGGCTCATTGGAAAAATTCACTTTAACCACCCATCTGAATTTCTGATGACCCAAGAATTGCTTGCAAATGATTAAGCTATATCTTTTTCAGTGTTAATAATCTCGTTTATTGGTTTGTTAGACCTTTGGGGGCATTAACTAGTCTCTAACCTCTCATTTACTTGAGGATACTAGAGGTGAGAGAACATGTTCCTGTTTTAAGAACAAATATTGGCATACTATGTTGATGCAGTTCCTTCCCTGGCTGCTTTTCTGTGCCAGCTCTGCCTAATGGAACACTTCAGAAGCAGATGACTTGTGGTTCTGGAGAAAAGGAGATTTTGCCAACAGCTTAGAATATATATCATTGTAAACCTGGGAGCAGATAGATGGCACAATGGCCAGGACTGATTAGGAAGACTCATCTTCTGAAGTTCAAATCCATCCTCAGACACTAGGCAAGTCATTCAACCCTGTTTGCCTCAGTTTCCCCACCTGCAAAGTGGTCTGGAAAAGGAAATGGCAAACCATTTCAGAAACTTTACCCAGAAAACCCCAAAAGGGGTCATGAAGAGTTGGACATGACTGAAACAACCTAACAACAACAATAAATTGTAGACCTCTTGCCCATACTCCTATCCTAGCATCAGCATTATAGGAGAAAAGGTCTCCATCTGAGTCCATATGGGTGTGGAAGAAGGGGGAAATGATGCTATGAAAGGAGCAATGAATTTGGAATGACTAGTACCTTAGTTTGAATATTAGCTCCACTGTTCCCTTTTCATTTATCCTTGGACTATTAATCTCTGAGACTGGAATTCATCATCCCTAAGGTCCTTTGTAATTCTAAATCTATGGTCCTGAGTGCAGGCTACATTTAGAAAATGCCTTATGGTCACAAAATATTTTATATTTAGGATTGTCAATATAGACCAATGAGCAGCAGAAAGTATAGTGAATAGTGCATTAGGTTTAGAATCACAAAGACCTTTCTTTATGACTTTATCTACCATCAGACATTTCTTAACTATGTAATCCTAGACAAGTCACTTAGCGCTGTTTGCCTCAGTTTCCTCATCTGTAAAACGAGCTGGAAAGAGTATCTTCACCAAAAAAAAAAAAAGCACCCAAAACAACCAAATGGGGTTGTAAATTCAGGCACAACTGAAAAATTACTGAACAATAAGAATGGGGCTAGGAGGGACTTCAGACATATTTTACTGATAAGTAAACTGAGTTTGCAATTCAGTGACCAGAGGCAAGTTAAAGAATTTGCCAAAGATTACACAGTTTATCTACCAAAGGTAGTATGTGCTGGTCCAACACACCTCTGAAGTATTATTATCTCCATTTTATAGATGAGTCAACTGAAACCTAGAGAGAGACTGAAGTGACTTGCTAAGGTGGTCTGGTTCTAATTTTGGTGCCCTTCACAGAGGGATGGAAAGAGGAATAGGAGAAACGAACTCTTGTGTTTACTTGTGAGAGGCTGCTTCTCCAAGCTGATTTTGTAGTCATTGGCTTGTTTGTCACTGCTTATTGGCAGAAGGCTATTTAAGGGCAAGGAGAGAAGAGTGAGGATATCAAGATTGGTGAGATTCGTTTGAATCAAGACATTTTCTGTTTAAAATAAACCCCAACTATTTTCAGTTTTAGTTGTGATTTTGCTGTTGTGACAGGTTTTAGGCCAATATCACCCAGGTCTCCTGTCTGATGCTTTCTCCGCAATGACACTCTAACTTCCTTTACGTTTACATGAAGAGAAGTATTGTAACCTATGGGGTCCTGTCAAAGAATCCCTCTTCTTTTATTATTACCAGTCTTCCTACCCTGCCATCTCCATTTAAAAAGATCCAGGCTACAAAATGCATTTTCTGAGAAGGTTTCCAGTCTCTTCCTTCTAAAATCTATCCTTCACCCTGTGGCCAAATTAACCTCTATGCATTGGATTTTAATCATGACACTCCTCTGCTCCAAGTACTTCAATGTCTGATTACCAAAGAAAGAACAAACACCTTTTTTATTGCATGTCCTCTTTCCCATTAGAATGTGAGCTTCTAAAGTACAGTGCCAGGCACATGGTATACGCTTAACAGATTCCTGTTGACTGACTTGATTCACCGGAATCCTTTGTACATATACTATATCTTCATACCTTGATGCCTTTGTTCATATCATTTCCTATATCTGAATTCTCTCCAGCTCCACCTCTCCTCCCAGCATGTGTGATGCCAGCAACTGGCAACAAAAGCAGCCTTGGCCAGCCTTAGGTAATGTCAGGGTTTCTGTCTCTTCCTAATCCATACCTTGTTTCCTAACTATTTTTGCCCCATTTGTGTTTTTAAATATTTTTCTAGATTATATGTAGATATGATTTTAATAATAATTTTCTGATTTTTTGCAATTTATTTTCTCTCCATTTATGTTGCTACTGGTAATACTTGCAACCAAATAATTTGAACTGGAACAATTCCCAGGAAGTGATGCAGAGTGAGAGGAGCAGAACCAGGAGAAGATTGTACAGAGACTGATACACTGTGGTACAATCAAATGTAATGGACTTCTTCATTAGTGGCAATGCAGTGATCCAGAACTATTCGGAGGGACTTATGAGAAAGAAAACTATCCACATTCAGAGAAAAACTGTGGGAATAGAAACACAGAAGAAAAACAACTGCTTGATTACATGGGTCAGAGGGATATGGTTGGGGATGTTGACTCTAAATGATCATCCTAGCACAAACATCAACAACATGGAAATAGGTCTTGATCAACGATACTTGTAAAATCCAGTGGAACTGTTCATTGGCTACTGTAGGGCAGTGGAAGGAGGGGAGGGAAAGAACATGAATCTTGTAACCATGGAAAAATATTCTAAATTAATTAATTAAATACAATTAAAATGGATAATTTAACACTTCTTAACAGGAAAGAAGGAAGAGATTAGGCTAGTAATCTGAAGATGTACAATTTTATATATGAGATATAACCAATGTAAATGGAAGGTAATTTCTAAAGGAAGGAACTAGGGGTAGAGGGTAAAGGGAAAGTAACAGAAAGCTTCCTGCAAAAAGTGGAATTTAATTTGGCTGAGACATAGCAAATGCAGAAAAGAATAATTAACTGAAAATTTAGGAAAGCATGGTTATTCCATTAGTTTATGATTAACTATCTATGCCTTTCAATTAAAAAAATCTGGATCTGTGATTTCATTAGTACTATGAAGTCTTTTGTGAGTGCCATTTCAACAAAGCACTTGTCCTACAATTTATAGTTTTAGCTGCCTAGGATTGAAGAAGAAGATACTGAGAGATTAAATGGTTTACCTAGTGTTACACAGTGTGTGGTCAAGGCAGGACTTGAACTCAGGTCTTTTATTTTTTCTTTTTAATTTTTTCTTTTATTCCATATTCCATGTTGATGCAAATTTTAATAATAATTTCCTGACATTTTGTGTTCCATGCTCTCTCCCTCCTATATATATATATATATATATATGTATATATATGTATATATATGTATATATATATATATATGGCTATATATGTGCTATCATGCAATGCATATTTCCACATTTGTCATGTTGGGAAAGAAGACAAATATTGCTTATGCTAGAGGTGAGAGTAGTGGAATCAGCAGTGTAAGGAGCAGCCCAGGATAAGCACATGCTGAAGAGCTCAAGGAATGGCTTGGTACTAGCACATCCAGGAGAACCCTCAATAGAAGGAACAACTCCAGTACTCACAACACTGCGAGGAGGTGGGAGGTGAGGAGGTTAAGCCAGATAAATTTTCTACCCATGGTTATTTGGAAAAACCAAGGGACAGTACTCTTTTTACACTCAAAGTGGAGCCGAGCTTCTACATTTAGGCAAGATCATAAAAAAGCCCTCAAATTGGGAAATAATAAAGAAAAGATCTCACCTGGGAGAACTTTTTCATCATAAAGGAAGATCAAAATGAAAGTTAAGAAGAAGATAGCAAAGCCAAAACAGAAATGTGTGAATATTCAAGGGAAAATGTTCAAGGATTCCAATCCCAAAATAAACTCCTGGAAGAGCTCCAAAAGAGGAACAAAACACAAATAATAAAAGACTTAGAAGAAAATTGCCAAAAGAAATGATAGAAAAATTCAGTTGCTTTGAACAAAAATTTACTGATGAAAACAGATTCTTAAAAAAGTAAATATAAAACCTCAGACACGAAAATAACTCTAAAAAAGGAAGTACAAAGCCTCAAAGAAGAACATGGCTCCCTAAAAATTAGAATTAGGCAAACTGAAGTTGATAATTCCATAAGACAGCAGCAGGAAACAATAAAACATTCAAAAGAATGAAAAAAAGTAGAAGAAAAGCTGAAATATGAACTTACCCACAAAATGGAAGAAGAGAGCAGAGTTGGTTAAAAGCCAGAATTGCATAATATGCTATCTATCAGAAACACATTTAGGGGCAGCTAGGTTGCCTAGTGGATAGAGCACCAGGTCTGGAGTCAGGAGGACCTGAATTCAAATATGACCTTAGACACTACCTAGCTCTGTGACCCTAGGCAAGTCACACTCCCGATTGCCTAGTCCTCATTGTTCTTCTGTCTTAGAGCCAATACACAGTATTGATTCTAAGGTAGAAGGTGAGGGTTTAAAAAAAAACAACATTTCAAGCATTGAGACACACACAGAAAAGACAAAGGTCTGGAACTTAATCTATTATGCTTCAGTCAAAATAAAAAAAAAATTAAAAAAGCAGGAATAGCAATCATGATCTCAGAATAATTGTTATGGCATACTATTGTGCCATAAGAAATGCCAAGAAAATATCACAAAAATAATTTGAGGACTTATATGAAGTGATGAAAAATGAAGTGAGCAGAAACGGGAATGTCATACACAGTAACAGCAATAAAGTATGATCAACTGTGAATGACAACTATTATCAAAAATACAAAGATCCAGGACAAGTCCAAAGGACTCATGACAAAAAAGCCTATCTACTGAATGCATGTTGAAGCATGTCATTCTTCATTTTAATTCCTCCACAAATTTTTCTCTAGTGGAAGCAATATGTGTCTTCTTTTAGAACATGATCTACATGGAATCATGTATGGTACAAAAACACAGGCTTGACCTATATCTTACTCTCTGCCATATTGGAGAAAGGGAAGGATGGGAAGGAGGAAGAGAATGTGGATCAAAAAACGTCCTAAAATTATTATTCAAAGCTGTATTGAGGTGCATAGGAATTTATATGGGGAGAAGAACAAAGGAGAGAAAGAAGGTGGTAAACTATCTCTCATGAAGAGGTACATAAGAGGCAATACCTTGAAGAAGATGGAGTTGAGCTAAGTTTGAACTTTACTCTTATCAGAAGTAACTCAAAGTAGGAATAACACCAATACCTAGTCAGCTATAGAAACATACCTTATCCTATAGGGAAGCAGGAGGATAAGGGGAATAAGAGAAGGAGAAAATAAGAAGGAGGGAATAAAAGAGGAGAAGGTATAAGAAGGAATGAGACAAAAAGGAGGGTGAATTGAGGGAAATGGCCTTTGGAAACAAAACACCTGTTAGGAGGGAAAGGCTAAAAAAAATGAGAAAGGAGGTTAACATGAGGAAAATAAGATGGAGGGAAACACACAATTAGTTATCATTACTCACAATCCACTGAGCTATCTAGCTGCCCCTCTAGAAGGTGATGATAGACATCATTTCACTGTCAGAGTCTGATTATTCATCCAGCAATCAGGAATTCACATAGAGGTCTGTGAAGCAATTTGTACTTTCTTGACTAGAAGACTCCTTTTATGAGAATAATTTATTCAGGTTTCTCTGGAGATAGCAGGATCCTGAGGGATAAGGGAGGGCAGAAAGAATGCCACAGAACAGAGCAGGTTCATACATGGAAATGAAAGTATTTTCTCCAATGTCCCTGAGGCAAGAAAGAAACTAGCAGTTGAAGTTGAAGTGTTCCTAGAGAAAGCAGTGGAGAATAAAGCCCATTTGAACAAGACATTTATAAATGAAAAGCTCAGAAGAAAGTAAGTATATAAGGTTGGACAGACTGTGCCACAAGATCTTAAGAGAGACTGCTGATCTAATAATAAAAAATTTAAAAACTGTAGGTAGGAAGTACTAAAGGAATGGAGGTCAGTAAAGGTAAACTGCGAAGATGGGATGGAGAATCAGCTGAGGGATGTGATAACACATGGAATCGGAGCTCAGGTAAAATCTGTGCAATGAATAAGGGGAAAAGTCACAGAGCAGTATTTTTAATCAATTTAAAACCTGGGAATCATAGGCACAAAACTGTTTCTTGTTAATCTCTCTTGACAGACTGAATGACATTTCAGTGAAGTGATGGCATAGGCAGCACAATAAGGAGGGGAGGAAAAAGTTAGTTTCTTTTTCTCCTCCTGTAGAAAATTGTAAAAAAATTTTCAGCTTTTGGTAGAGCTAGAACTAGCAAGAACAGTAACTGGAACAACTGTTTCCCAGGGGAAGTAGACCAATGATGGTTCAAGGAGCATGGTATATATTCCACTTTCCATATACCATTCCATGATGTGTGTTTGTATATATCTATCTATATATATGCATATATGTGTGTGTGTATTGTAAAGATGATTTTAGAGTTGTGTTACAAGGAAATCACTTTAAAAGACTGATATATATTAATTTAAGGTCGCCAAGGAATCAGCTATGTAATTCCTAAATGAAAACTTAAGTCAGCCGTCAATCTTTTATGGAGTTTAATTACAATAGGAGGAAGTAATTAGAGATAGAGAGAGAGAAAAGGGAGAGAAGGAAATAGGGCTTAAATACCCCTTCTGTTTAGGCTGGGCCAAAAGGCCCAAGCCCTTAGATAGCTGAGGCAAAGAAAAGAGATCAGTCCCTATTACTCACGTGACCAAAATGGAGAAACAGTCTCAGAGGCCCCCACCTTCAGCTTTCTTCAGAGCAAGCTTCTCAGAGCCCACACGAACCACACCGACCAACTACTCAACCACCTCCGGAGTCTTCAGACCCCCTATCTTTAAGGAAACCATCCAAGTTCCTCCCCTTAGTTCTCCCATCTACCAATCACTGTTCATCAATTTCCCTGTGCCAATGGAGGCTCTCGCTTAACCCAGGACCGCCCAGAGGTTTCTGGCTTTTGCACATGTCTGTTGAAGGTCATATTTTCAAATGATTAAATCTTTGCTCCTTTGCTACAGCCCTTTCTAAATCCTGTTAACCTGAGTAGGGTAGAGATTGGAATAATTAAATTTTGATCTAGGCTGCAGCCCTTACTCAATCCTGTTAGGACTGAATAGGGTGGAGATTTATTCCAAGTATCTCCATTGTATCAATTCTAAAATCAATCATGACTCAAAGAAATTCCTGTTCTATGCCTAAGCATAGGTCAAAATCCTTTCCATTGTTCAGCAAAGGGTTTCTGTCCTAAAGTAATCTTAAGAAGGGAAGAGAAGGAACCTCCCATGCCAATGGGGTTCCCATTCCAATAGACTATCAGTAAGAAATTTTCCAAGTATGAAATATCCCAATGGTGAAATTTCCAACATTTATAAGTCTAAGGAAATTTGAGGTTTACAGTTGTGACTTAAAATGTACATTTAATTGGTCGCCAAGGGAAATCTCAAATAAATACCCGTCAGTCTGGAAAATTATGGTAATTTAATTAATATAGAGGGAAGGAATTTAAGGAGAAGGATATAGGATTTCTCCTGCCTGGCCTGTGCCAAGGGGAGTTTAAAATCCCTACCTCTAGGTCTCTGAAGATTAGAGATATCTAAGAGGATAAAGTCGGAAAGTAAAGGAGGAAAACAGCCAGAAACTCACCACCAAACCAGACAATGGCTTATAGCCACACTAAGATGCCAAAAGGCTCAGCATGCTGCTATCAGCCAACTCTCCATAGCAAAAGGTATCGGAGAGAGGAAGTGAGCCAATATATAGACCTTCCACCCTTGTGTCTCCTCCTCTAAATGCCCATATCTTTTAGAATTCTTATCTTCTTTGATTAGATTATATCTTTAGTGTTACTTAACACTTCTTTAAGTTTACCTTTTGTGGGTTACTTAACCTTTTTGTGGTTAATTTAACATTTATAGTTACTTAACACCTTTTTGTATTAAGATCTTAAAATAGACTTAACTTACAGTTCTAGATTCACTATAAGGTAAGAGTTAAGTACCTTCATTGTTCAATCAGGAGATTACCACTTTATCTTCCCCTAAAGTATGGTCTAAGTAGGTTGGAGTAATTTAAAGGTCACAATCCTCCCAGATTTTGTTAGACTAAGTATCTGCATTGTTAAAATCAGGAAATAGCTCAATGCAATCTTCACAATATGTATATATACATATATATTCCATTCCATCAATATTCCATATTGAATTTATAATCTGTGGTCTTTCCAATGATTTCCAAACTTTGGCTATGTTCTTTGGCAATCCTCAGTCCTTCCCATTAGAATTTGGACTCTAGACAATGACTCTAGGCTTCAATATGTCCTGGATCGTTAATAAATTAAGCCATTCATATTTGATCATCATACATTATTGTTATTGCTGCATACAATGTTCTCCTTGTTCTGTTCACTTCACTTTGCATGACTTCATATAAGTCTTTCCAACTTTTTTGGTGGTCATTCTTCTTGCCATTTCTCATGGAATGATAGCATTCCATTACAAACATAATCCACAGCTTATTCAATAATTCCGCAATTGATGGATATCCCTTTAGTTTCCAGTTCTTTGTCACCACAAAAAAGAGTTATCACAACTACTTTTGTACAGGTAGGGTCTTTCCCCCTATTTTTAATCTCTTTGGGATATAAAACTAGTAGAGGTATTACTTGGATAAAGGCTATGCACAGTTTGGTGACCTTTTGTGCATGGTTCCAGATTGCTTTCCAGAATTGTTATCAGTTTATAGCTCCACCAGAAGTGTGTTAGTGTCCCAATTTTTCCACACCCCCTCCAAAATTTTATCATTTTTCTTTTTTGTCATTTTAGCCAGTCTGACCAGTGTGAGAGAGTACCTCAGATTTTGTTTCAATTTGCATTTCTCCAATCAATAGTGATTTGGAGTATTTTTAAGATGATTAAAGATAGCTTTAATTTCTTTGTCTGAGAATTTTAGCCACAATAGGGAAGAGAAGTAGAATAATAGCTATTGGGAATACATGAGTCAAGTAAGTTTTTTAGAGGATAAGGGGAAACTTGGGCATGTTGAAATAGAAGTAGCCAGTAGATAGACAGTCACTATGCCATACTCTCTGAGCAATGTCTTTGGCAACCAGTAGGCACTTAATTCATATTTATTGCAATAATTGGATTAAGGCATTTATCCTTTCCAGAGATATTTTCATTTTAACAAAAAAACTTCAAGATATAATATTTTAACTACAGAGAATGATTCTAACTGTAGAATTTCATTTGTTGAGGCACTCTGGAGAGATGGGCTTTTGAGGGGTGTGGACTATGGCAAGAACTTTTCACATACCACTCCAGTGGCTATCTACATGCAGGGAACTAATTTTTATGCTCTAGGCTGCTCTTATCTGTGTTACATATTCCACCAACAAGTTCTAACTCAGAACACAATAAATTAGTCAGCTGACAAATAATTAAAAAGTATTTACTTGGGGCAGCTAGGTGGCTCAGTGGATTGAGAACAAGAACTAGAAATGGGAAGTCCTGGGTTCAAATCAGACCTCAGGAACTTCCTAGCTGTGTGACCCTGGGCAAGTCACTTTACCCCCATTGTCTACTCCTTACTGCTCTTCTGCCTGAAACCAGTATTGATTCTAAGACTGAAGGTAAGTCATTGTGCTGGGTGTTGGGAATACAAAGATGAAGATGAAAGTTTTTGCTTTCAAGAATCATACAGCCTAGGGAACAGCTGGGTAGCTCAATGGATGAGAATCAGGCCTAGAGATGGGAAGTCCTAGGTTCAAATCTTACCTCAGACACTTCCCAGCTGTGTGACCCTGGGCAAGTCACTTAATTCCCATTGCCTAGTCTTCACCATTCTTCTGCCTTGGAGCCAACACATAGTATTGATTCCAAGTCAGAAGGTAAGGATTTAAAAATTAAAAAAAAAAGAATCATATAGCCTAGCCAAGGGAGGCAACATGTAGACATATTGGTATATACAATCTGTGCCAAATGATTTAGGAGAGAAGATACCAGCACCTTGAGGTAGACATGAAGAATCAAGGAAATATCTAATTTAAAAGGTGGTACTTGAGGTAAGTTGGGAAAGAATTTCAGGTATGGAGGAAGGACATGCTGCTTAGATTTCTCATTTGATTTAAAGGGATTATTCATGATATGTCCTTCCAGGCTCACAAGATAAAGAACTATATGTAGGTAGAAGGTAGGGGAAGTAGGAGCAGGGTTGTATACCAACTTACAAGTGCTGATTGCTAAATTTTCAGTGTTGGCATTCATATCTTTGAACTGGCAAATGTTACAAATCATATTATTATTATTATTTTGTTGATTATCTAAACTTAAGAAATTAATGGAGAAAATATTCATAATTCAGATTACATTTAAACATGTGTTGCATATACAGCTTGATTTTTTCTGGAAAGCTGGTTATTTATGTTTATTTTTTATTGATTAATTAAGGAAATTTTTCTATGGTTACATGATTCATGGTCTTTCCTTCCCTCTACTCCCACCCTCTCCCCATAGCCAATGGGTAATTCCACTGGGTATTAAGGAAGACTGGTGCTAAACTTCCAGGGGGAAATTCTTTCCTATTAACCACAAAGATCTGCTTCTCCCAAGGCTCAACATGTGTGGTTCACTCTCCATTAGCCATTTGAATTAAGGATGAGGCATAAAATCTAAGTATAGACTCTTCATCTCTTTCCTTCCAAACTTTTGAACTCAATGCCTAAAGTTTTTATTTTTATTTTTATTTTTTAAATGAAAAGTTTATTTAATTTATTAATTTAGAATACTTTTCCATGGTTACATGATTCATGTTCTTTGCCTCCTCTCCCCCCCCCCTCCACCATAGACAACATGTAATTCCACTGGGTTTTACATATGTCATTGATCAAGACCTATTTCCATATCATTAATATTTGCATTAGAATGATCACTTAGAATCTACATCCCCAATCATATCTCCATTGACCCATGTGATCCAGAAGTTGTTTTTCTTCTGAGTTTCTGCTCCCCCAATTCTTCCTCTGAATGTGGATAGTGTTCATTCTCATAAGTCCCTCAGAATTGTCCTAGGTCATTGCTGCTAGTAGAGAAATCCATTACATCTGATTGTACCACAATATATCAGTCTCTGTGTACAATGTTCTCCTGTTTCTGCTCCTTTCACTCTGCAACAATTCCTGGAGGTTGTTCCAGTCCCCATGGACTTCCTCTGGTTCATTATTCCTTTTAGCACAATAATATTCCATCACCATCAGATACTACAATTTATTCAGCCATTCCCCAACTGAAGGGCATCCCCTCATTTTCCAGTTTTTTGCCTCAAAGAGTGGAGCTATGAATATTCTTGTACGAGTGTTTTTCTTTATTTTGGGGTACAGACCCAGCAGTGCTATGGCTGGATCAAGGGGCAGGCAGTCTTTTAGCGCCCTTTGGGCATAGTTCCAAATTGCCCTTCAGAATGGTTGGATCAATTCACAATTCCACCAGCAATGCATTAATGTCCCAATTTTGTCACATCCCCTCCAATATTACTTTCCTTTGTTTCCTTTGCTGTCATGTTAGCCAATCTGCTAGGTGTCAGGTGGTACCTCAGAGTTGTTTTGATTTGCATTTCTCTAATTATGAAAGATTTGGAACACTTTTTCATGTGCTTATTGATGTTTTGATTTCTTTATCTGAAAATTGCCTGTTCATGTCCCTTGCCCATTTATCAAATGGGGAATGGATGCCCAAAGTTTTTAAACTTTAAGGAGTATAAGTTCAGTTTTATTTGTTCACCTTGTTCGTGTGTTTTTGAACACATTAAGCAAAGTGTTTCTCACTTTGCCCTCATTTCCCACCATCTAACCACCTCCCAAAAAAGAAAGGTCAGTTAAAGAAAGCAGCAAAGGATAGTGAAGAAAGTAGTTTAATGAAGAAATAGGCTGAATAGCTAAGAATAAATGAGAGCTGACAGTATTCTGATGCTCGAATTCATGTTTGGAAAATAGAAGGTGAATAGCCCTTGAGTACTGTTTCAACAGAAAATTTGTGGGCATTAAAGTATTTAATATTGAACAATGCTTCTAATAGGCCAATTTTTTGTCTTTGGAATTTGTTACATCAGGGGTTTTGCTGTACATTTTCTGTTACTTCTTGGGTAATAGTAATAGTCTAAAATTTGTCCTTCCTAATCTACAAATGGGTTTTGCTTAGAGCATGAAAAAGATATATAACTTAGTATCTCCCTCGCTTTCTTTCTCTACTATTTGTAAGCTGTAGAAAAGGGTTTAAAGGTTTAAAGGGGAGGTTTAAAGATGAGTAAGGTCTTTAAAGAAATGGAAAAGTGGGTAGGAAGGCTATAAGTTTTATGCATTCATTATACTTTACTATTTGTAAAGCTATACTGGAAATGTGTTTAATGGGCTCATTTGCTAAAGTCTCTAATTATAGAATTAATTGGGAGAAATCCAATTCAAAGACTTCTGAAGTAAAATATTTATTAATTAAAATGAACATGATTCAGAGTTGTCTGATTTTAGCTTCTGCCTTTATTTGGCCAATGGTTTCAACTTGTCTTAATTCAGCTGCTTCTAAAAAAACTGTGTGCATCTATAAGAACAAAATTATGGTCCTTCAGATCAATTTGTTGATGCCATTTTTGTGAGGTTAATGATATAGGTGAAATCCTAATTAGAAATGTATCTATGGAAAATGTAAACATGATAGGTTTTATTCTTTGATGATGTCGCATAAGGAACAATTAGGAGTAAAAATGCTCAGATGTAGGACAAAAATAATGTCTCCCCAGAATGTAATATATTTATTCTTTTGGCCAACTGGACTATTGCAGTAATTATGATAATTAGCATTACATGTTACTTTAATGTTTGCAAAATGTTTTAAATATATTTTTTTCATTTTATCCTCACAACAACCTTGGGATAGGAGCTATGACTATCTATGTCTTAAAGATGAAGAAATTAAGACTTAGAGAGACTAATGAGTGACTTGCCCCAGATCTTATAGATAGTAAATGCCTGTGGCAGGATTTGAATCCAAGGTCATGTTCTATATACTTTGTCATGATGCCTTTCAAAGACCTGACAGAAAAATGAGAGAAGAGGTACAAGTCCTACTCTTTTCTTACCTCTTCATTCCTATATATAAAGACATTTGGGGGTAATATCAATTGTCTCAAAATGGGGAGATCATGGCCCAGTGTATAGATTGAAGAAATGGGCTGCAACACAAGAATGGTCATTTTATCATGTACAGAGTTGGATTTTCTTCATGGTTCTGAGTACTGTGTCCACTCCTTCTTTGAGGAAGCGAGTAATTCTAGACTGAATAAGATTCTGGGAGAAGATTCTTTTGGTCATCAGTGGAATAGGGTGGCATATTTTATTTAATGCTGACATTTTACTTAACTATATTTTGTTGCACTGGACATTTAGAAACATATACTGTACTTTGGGGAGGAGGCAAAGTCTTCTGAATCAATCCAGGAATGTTTTGAGGTTATTTTGTCTTTCAATGAACAATTTTCTGACAGTAGATGACTGGGTCACATGGAACTGGCTCCAAATTATGCCACCTTGATGGAAAACTATTGTGCTTTTAGGAATGATGAACAAGATGATTTTAGAAAGAGCTGGAAAGACCTATATGAACAGATGCAGAGTGAAATAAGCAGAACCAGGAGATCATTATAAACAGTAACTTCAATTTTGTGGCATGATCAAATGTGATTGACTTTGCTATTAATAGTAATATAATGATCCAAGACAATTCTGAGGACTTATGAAAAATTCTGGAGAAAGAACTGTTGGAATAGAAATGCAAATGAAAACATATGATTTATCCTTTGTTTATTTGGGTATACATTTTGGGGTTTTGGTTCTATAAAATTATTCACTTATAAAAATGAATAATATGGAAACATGTTTTGCATGATAATACATGTATAAACCAGATTGAATTGTTTGTCAGCTCTGGGAGGGTAGGGGAAGGAAACAATATGGATCATATGACTTTAGAAAAATTATGTGGTAATTTGTTAGTAAAATAAAAAAATTAATAAAAAAAACTATGCCACCTCACCCCATCATCAAAGGAACCTCATATTCTGCTCCTGGAATCACCCTGGGCTTTGATATAAAAGCTTTTGCCTTATCTTGCTTCATATCAGCCTTCGCTTCCTAACTACCATTTCCAAACCATATCTGCATGTGTACAGTGACTCTTCTTTTACAGCTTCCTTTTATGTGCTGTCTTTTCCCAATTAGATCATAAGTTCCTTGAGAGCAGTGTTGTCTTGCTTACTTGTATTGTATCCCAAGCATACTTAGCACAGTGTGTGGCACAAAGTACGTACTTAATAAATATTCAATCTATATATTAACCTATGTATGAACCTATCTCGCATGTATTTATGTGTGTATATATGTGTGTGTGTTTGTGTCTATCATCTATCAATTTATTCCCTATCTATTTTTCTATCAATCATCTCTACTATCTATCATCTATTTATTCATCATCTATCATCTATATTATCTATCATCTATCTCTTACTTATCATCTTTCATCTCTACTTTCATCTCTATCTTTCATCTATCTACCTGTCATCTCACTACTATCTCTTATCATTTATTAGAGGATTTAGGTCAGAAGCCAAGCTCTGTCATTAACCTTGTGACCTTAAAAATTACTGGACCTCTTTGGATCTCCATTTCTTCAACTATGAAGTCAAAGAATTTGACTAGAAGATGTTGAAGGTCCTTTCTAATACTAAAGATCCTATGACCTTATTTTTCTATTTTCCTGGATTGGAGGGCCAGGAAACAACACAGATAAGTGAGTGCATTGACTAGATAAGTAAATGTAAATTCCTTGAAGCTAGTGACTATCTTGCCATTAGGATTTTTGGACCTCCATTGAATAACTTACTAATTTGGACATAGTACACACTACTTGAGTACCTGCTGGTTGATTGAGTGATGCCATGAAGAGTTAGATAGTATCAAGGGTGGTCACCTAAAACCTCTCTCATTACACATCTTGCTAATATGTTTGAACCAAGAAAACAATGCTTTTGCCCTGTTTGTATGAAATATCTCCTGGCTTCCCTGAGAACTATTGAATTAAGAAAAGGAATAAAATGCATGGGGATGTGTTTCCATTTGTTTATAATGGAATCAAATAGAAAGTTGTTCCATCAGTTCACAGCCCATTATAAACCTGAATGATTTACGAATCTGTGGTTTGCAGTAATTTGCCAGGCAGCTTTGACTTCACTTGGCTCCTGTATTGCTCTTTATCGTAAACTGGCACGTAGTTGACTGATTTTAATTTTATGCTACTGATTGAAATTGCATGGTGGAAATGAACTCATGGCACTCACAAGCAAATAACTCTGACCTAGACATTAAGCTGATACCTCTGGGAGACCTGAAATAACAAGGACATCTAACTTCCCAATGCCACGTGAGTAACTAGTATGGGAAGTTAATACTCTGTCCTTGTTTCACCCTTACCTGAAATCAAAAATGCATCTAAACTTGGAATAGAAGCATAGTGAGCTAAATACTATAAATTAGCTAATGATATAATATATGCATATATATACACAAATATATGTCTATACAAAGACTTTATATGTCTACATAAAGACTGTTGTATTAAAAAAAGATAAAAGAAGGAAATTTGTACCACAAGGGTAGCTTGGGCTTTCAGTATGGAGATGGGGAAATAGAGGAGAACTCCCTTCTCAAAGTGGGGTTCAGGGGAGACAGCAGATGTCTCAGAGATGGTTCAGAGAAAGGAGAGGAGGTTTGATGATTTCCCCCCTTCTGCCTTCCCTCCTTAGCTAAAGCTGCTCTCCCCAATTTGCTCTTGTCCCCCCTGTCCTCCCTCCACTACATGAGACCAAAGGGTTTCCCCTTGATCTATTCACTAACATTCAGCTTGGGGAACAGATAACTTTTAATGTTAAATCAATCAGGTAATACAAAAGGAATAATGGGCAGGGAAAAATGGAAAAAGGAAAGTGGGAAAAAGGGGTCCCTGTCTCTAAACCCTTTGCCCTCCCTCCTTAAGTTTGGAGGGAACTCAGGCCTCGGCAGCCTGAGCCCCCTGGGAGAAATTCAGATTGACTCACCCCTGAGCAACAGGAGCTGAGGTAAAGTCTGCTCAGGTTTCTCTTCAGAAGTCCCTTTAATTGGGAAGTGTTGGGGGGAAAGATTTCCAGTCACCAGCAGGAAAAATGGATAACCCTCAGGAGAAAGTCTTTTCCCACTTTTTCTCTTCAGCTTCTCAAGACTGAGAGACCCTCACTGTTCTCCAAACCAGTTTCCTCCTCCTCCAGAATCCACTCCTGGGGTCCCTCCCCCCTTGAGGTGATCAATTTCACATAATCTTCAGCCTGGCACTTTTTCCTAGTGCCAGCCTCTGTCACACTATATATAAATATCTATATATGAATTATATAAAGACTTTATATACATAAATATATGAATTAAATAATATGGGCAAATATGCAAATTGGTATAGAATCATAGATCTTCAGTTCAGGAGTAACCAACAGAAGTACTTAACAAATCAATCTTTTTAATGAGACCTTTTAGGGTTGGTCCCATCTGCTGTACTACCATTATGGCACTAGTGCTAATAATAGTTCATATTTATGAAGCATTTACTCACCCTCATCCCACATGAGGTACAGTATTATTATCCCATTTTGCAGATGAAGACACTGAGGTTCCTAGAGTGGTTGGACTAACATAACATAGAGTGTCCTGAAAGTCTTAGTGTAATTTTAAGCTATCAAAGCTAAAAACTGCACTCAAATTTTTGGGACAGCCCATGTAGGCAGAATATCTTAGAAGGTCAGGACTCAGTCTAGATAGAGCTGAAGACAATGTGGAGCAGTCAAAAGAGCATTGAGAATTGGAGGTTTGAATCCAGACTGTTCCTTATTAGCTCACTGATGTTGGCAAATCCCTGACCTTTTCTGGGCTGTAGTTCATGCTTTATTTAGAATTGCTTAATTTGGAGAAGAGAAGGAGGGAGATATAACAATTGTCTTCAAGTACTTGGAGGACCACCATTTGGGAGAGGCATGAATGAGATTTGCTTGGTTTGGCCAGAGGGCAGTATTAGGAGCCATGGGAAAGAAGCTGATTTAGGTTTGATATACAGAAAAATCTCATGACAATTAGAGCAATTCCAATAAGCTGCTAACTTATTCTCCCCCCATGGAGGTCTTCAAACAAAGACAATCCTTAATTAATCAGCATGTATTGATTGAACATGGACTGCTTATGGGCAAATACTGATACAAATAATAAGGGTACAAAACGAAAAAGAAATACTTCTTCCAGGCATGTATTGAGAGAGGTAATGTATACCTATAAGCATAGTTAAAATATGGGGATGGTATGGGATGAGAACTTAATCAATGTAAGGAATTTCCAATGAGGAAATTTTCTCTAT